>NC_088202.1:132701119-133055119 GCF_037126465.1 Ornithodoros turicata | reverse complement strand
TCGGTGGCGCACGACAACAAAATCGTGAGCCAAACCCTACACTCTTAAAAATGAACTTCACCTCATAGCACGCTCCTAGCCAACCATCATCTCAAATGATATCGTTATCTGTCCTGATTTGTTGAAAAACGGGGGGGGCGTACGCCTTTTTGTGACAAAAAAATGTCACAAAAAGCGTACGCCCCCCGTTTTCAACAAATCAGGGCAGATAACGATATCATTTGAGATGATGGTTGGCTAGGAGCGTGCTATGTGGTGAAGTTCATTTTTAAGAGTGTAGGTAACAAGAAGTTAGTGACGCGAACTTCGCTCTCCATGCATCTCCGAACTGCCTATACCGATGTCAACATGGCGGTCTTGGCGCAGTTGCCTCCTGCTACCGCTAGATACCGGTGCAGAACCGGTGCAGAAACCGAAACGAAATCTTATGTGGGTGCTTATGCGCTCATGGAGCTTGTAAACGCGGGCGTCATTGAGATTCACGCCTAACGAAGTGTAGTTTCGTTTCAACGGATGAATTTCTGTCACTCTGGTGACAATGATGACACGTTTCTGCACCGCGGCTACGCTAGTGGTAGTAGGGCGCAACTATGTCTAGAAAGTCGTGTCCCATTGGAAATGCACGGAGAGCAAAGTTTGCGTGGCTTTGCAGGGATAGCTGTACGAGGGAACTTTTGTCAAGGACACGGCGTGGTTCGCGACATTTTTTTTTCGGTACGCCATTCATTGGCTGAGCTAGACCAGTAGCAGAAATGAGAGAGCAGATAAAAAAGAAAACGAAAAGCGGTCACAGGCTGGCATAGGAGGATTCATTGGGAGCGCGCGAAGTCCGCTCTTATACTGACGTTTCAGACGTTTTCAGACATATGTCGGCACAGTTCCCTTAGCAGTCGGCCGAGGACGCGCATTCTCCCCGGGGCGTCAGTCGTGACGTTGCCCAACTGTGTGAGGCCGACAACGGCGCGCCCTTTCACCACCACATACCAAGCGTTCTTATACATTCTCAAATCCACTGGCCAACGATACGCGGCACTGATGTCCACGTTACCATAACCATGTATAACAGCGGCTGTACTTATGTTATGACTTTGCATGTCACAAAGAACTACGTACAAGAAAGGTACGTGACAGGAGAGAAGAGATATTAGGTACAGGAAAGCCACAGGAAAAATCTATGTATAGGACATTGAAAGGTGGAAGATCCAGCGAAATGAAAAAGGATATAAGGGAAGAGCATCAGGACGACTATATACCGCCGATATCTCGAACTGAGAAGTCTCGCCCAGAAGATGAGCAGACCCTGTTCGATATATATATCAGAGACACTTCCCGCTGTACTTCTTGCGTAAGTACGGTAGGACATCCCGCACACGATGTATCCCCTCTCGTAAAAGCGTTGCATTAAACGAGCATTCTATAACTGGATCCTCAGAGTCTACAGTTCAAGGACGTGCCACAAACACTCTCGGTCGAGTTGCTTCAGCCGAGGAAATTTTGAGTACTGCAGCCAGAACCCTCGTCAACGGCTTGACTGAGTTCCTAAACCAAGTCGCCAGCAGTATAGACACCGCTACGATAAGTTCGCTCATTCAAACTCTGTTTGCAGTCACCAGCGCTTTCAATCAAGTGATTTCCGTTCTGATTCCAGCTGCAAAGCCAGGAACATGTGCTATCGTTGCATGCTCAAGCTCATGTTAGTTTCGCCTTTTCTCTTTGTCTGTTAGTAGTGTTTTTGACTTACTAAAAGTAAAACTTGCCGTCCTTGTGGATAAATTTGTAAACAGGATCTGCAATTCATCAATCATGTCCTTACAACTTTATTCATCACCATACTTCGTACTGATAACCTTCCTCTGAAGCTTCCAATTCCCAGAACCAATTTCGGGCAGTTTAATTTTGCATTTTTTTGGTGCCAAGCTCTGGAACGTTTTCTCTTTGGTTGTATGTCAGCCTACCTTCATTCGTAAATTTAAACAGGATGTGAAAGTGTCTCAGATTGTACTTACGACTTTTGAAGCCAGGAAATAATATTACCGTGCACAATATCAGCAAGCGTTACAACATTAGAACGCTCCCCGGTTTCTTTTTGCTTCTGTATGTACGTCGGCATATAACAGTGACGTGATGTAATGTGAGAGAGGAAGAAAAATACACTAACACAAAGAAGTATACAACGTTATTTCCATGGCTCCTCGTATTCGAACGTTAAGGAACTGAACAGAAACACTGTTATTAATACCGTTACTGTTCCTTCCGTGCTACACGATTAGCGTGAGTTCAATATCCTCAACTTCATACGCACCATCTGCTTAAACGGGAACTGCATCTGTGCAATACACCACAGAGAGGTCTTTGACACAACATCGCGCCGCTGCTTCATAAAACAATTTAGTCGACAGAACTACCGCGTTTTTCAAGAGTGAGGGACGATGTTTAGCGATGTCATTGTGCGTGTAATGAATTTCTGGAGGTGAATGTCATGTAATTTGAACGATACTTATTCCTCTGTGATATCCATCCGTGGTATCGACGGGAGGGGAGGGGATATATGTTCATTGTGAAGAAGAAAAAAAAGAGGGAAAGATTAGCCTGCGGTAGGAGTCTTGCTATTCCCAGCAAAAAAAAAAACAAAAAGATAAAGGTAAAGAAAGAGAAAAAACACAACAACAAAAAGAAGGAAAGAAACAAACAAACACGGAATTGGTCACAGTTCATCCAGGAGGCCACAGATCCGCAGGAACCGAAGAAGTGCCTTGGGCACTTCACTATGCTCACTGTTGTTCGGAAAAGTGTTTTAAAATGGTGAAATAGGTAGATTTACATATATACTCTTTTCACGTGAGATTTACTTCTAACAGAAGGAGAAAAAGTGATACATTTCCCCTTCGTTTGAGAGGAAGGCGAATAGGTGGTGTACGACCCCCCCCCCCCCCTTTTAACCGTTTGAACGGATTAAATCTCAACTGTGCATTCCCGTCATGACATAAAATACACTGAAAGATGAAAGTCACGCAATCTGTCTCTCATGAATCATGAGCCCTCACCAACAAAAACAAATTATTTGTGAACATGTTTGATTCTGCCGCAGTCCCGTACCCTTACGCGATTTCCCCGTTCGCGTCGGTTTGGTTTAGAGAATGGCGAACCCAGGTCGGTGCTCGGTAGTTCGCAATACATATGGTTTGTAAGTTTTCAACTGTGACTGGGACGTTGAAGATCCTATGTGTGAAGCCTCAGAGTTATCAAGGAAATGATACTTTGCGGAAGGATTGTTCGGACTGATTGCATTTGGCAGCATGGTTCACCCACACGGTAGGGAAAAGCCCGAGATCCTGTGGCGAGCGATGCGCGATCGCAGGAGAAGACGGTGTTGGCGGTAACGGGTGCGGTGAGCAGCAGGTACGGAATGTCTCCTTAAACAGGCAGGTGGGGCAGATGGGTGATGAAATGTGGCCCATCTTAAACAGGAGCACTGGAGTCCGCGCCACGTTCATTCGAAGCCTGTGGAGCAAGGACTCTTCCTCCCTAGGGTTGGCCTACAAGAGTGTCCATCGTCCGCTCAATCGAGCGCAGAAAAGAGTTCGTCCTGACTAGCGTCTTGGAAAAAGGGCACGAGATCTATTCGAGCAGTATCGGTGAATGACTAGCCGTCAGAGAGACGGGGTATAGCGGAACGGAAGTGACAGAACCAGCTGCACAGGCACACCTGGCCGCAGAATCGGCGAGGACATTCCTCGAGATACCAACGCGGCTCGGAATCCACTGGAACCGCACACTGTGGTCGAGAGACGACAGCATGGCGTGCAGGCAAAGGATCTCCGTGTAGAGTCGTCGATCACTTTGGGCGAATACGATGCCAGGGCCTCCAAGGCTGACTTACTGTCTGAAAGAATAGTCCACGCTTTTGGTGTCGACGAAGAGGATGTACCGCAGAGCAGATATATATAGCAAAGGCTTCGGCTTCTGTTGTTGCCAGCGCGGGCATGAGCTTTGAATCGCACTTGTATGCGTCCTCATGAACATAAAAAGCAGATTAAGATCCATCGGAGGACTCCAAGTCGTCAGGTGTAAGCCTCCGTTCCATTTCAGTGCAGGGAATGGAGATATTGCAGCGTAAGCGGGCATGCAACAACAGCTGGGACGAGGCTCTTTTTCGCAAAACCAGAAACGGATGTGAACCATGTTTGTGTAGTATGAACCGCATTTATGCATAAGATGTTACTAATGGTAAGGAGCGCCCCAGTTTGCATCGTTTTCTCGGGATATATACATATCGTGTTAGTGGTATTATAAATCGATTTTGTTGAAGAACCCACGTGATATCCTACGTGTTCTTAGTCTGCGCTTTTATATGTCTTTGCGGTAGCCGCATTGTTTATACTTAAAGGGGCTGCAACATCATACTCAAGTTATTGCAGCGAAATGTAAAATGCTATTGTTTGCATGGATATGGACCTACCTTCCAAGTTTTGCAACCAATGGGGCAATAGACACGTAGATAACCGGCACCGCGAATACCGAAATCTACGGTCACTATATAAGCTTCGCTTACAGTATCGACACGCTTTTCCTCATTCATCTCACTGCCGACGGTGGTCATTGGCTTAGAGGAGTCACGTAAGTGCGCAGAGTGGCGTGCGAGAGCCGTGGGCGCCGTCATCTTGGGGCTTTCGTTGCGAGGATGTGACTCTTCACTTCCAGAATTGTGTTTTGTGCCCAGAATTCCGTAAAAAGCTGTGATATCCCTTGCTGCGCAGCTGTATATTGTAAAAGCAGCACCGAGAAGGGCCATATAAGGTTTACAGATCTCCTCTCAGAAACAAGGACGAACATTTTATCACGGCGTGGCTACACATCGTGAATTGCAAATCCTTTTCCTTGCTACAGAAGTCCCCGCTGCGTGTTTGAAAATCCTGATGAAAGCCCCAAGACATATACGCTCACCGAAGTTTCAAAAACAAAGCTCAATATCGAAGCCACGCGGCGCACTTCAGTGCGTATTGAAATCAACTTTCATTGAAAATCGCGTATGTGATGCAATCCGCCCGGAGCGAGTATCAAGTCAAATCCCTAATCCCTTTAGTACCTGGCCCTCATTTCCTTTCAAAATAAAATAAAATGAAATGATAAAAAGTAAAAGAAATGAAATGGTAGAGTGCACATGCTTTTTGCAGTGTCGGCGGTTTTTCAGCGTGTGTTTGGTTCACTGGCCGTTCAAAAGCACTGTGTGACTGCCGTATGAGCAGTGAAATAGAGACACCCGAACAGGAAAGCAGTTCCGCACACTGCAAGCTGTCAGTGCCAAAATAACAGTAAATAGTATTAATTAGAAGCACACATAATAGTAAACAGAGTAAATAGTATTTGTCGGTATGACGCAGGGTTTGCGTACGCTTGTTGAAGTCCTAACATCAAATCTAGCGTTTGCAAGGGCACCTTAGCAGCTCCGTAAAAAATTAGGTTATATCGGCTGTCGTGTGTGCACATTATGCAGTGGAATTCGGTAACATGCAGCTTACATACAGAAAGAACGGCGCAACGTTCACGCGGAACGGTGATAGCTGCAATATACTTGGGCAAATTTCAATGTTGTGATGATTTCTTACGACGATTGAACACGTATCTTTCGCCGTAAGTATTTTCAGCATTAAACGAAGCCTAATACACAGGTCACAGCATCGCGTATGAGTAATGGCGGAGCCGTCGCGAGGCGAGTTTGCCGCCGGGGCAAGGTAAACGTGAACCCCCCCAATCTGTCTCTCACTGTCGTCAGAAGCTCCGTAAACAAAGAAAAAAAAACGCTCACATCGCCCTGCCGAGATCGGAAATGTAAACTGTTTTCATTCCCGCTTTATACTGTATACAAACAACCTGCCAGGGGCCTGCCGTTTGGCGCCCCCTCTGGCGAGGGCGCCCGTGGCGGCTGCCCCTCTCGCCCCACTCTCCCGCCATCACTACGGCTCTGAGCAATGGACTTCCTACACACAGCGACGAAATGAAGTAACGTTACCGCTGGGCAAACCGAAACGCGAACTGCGCCGCTGCGCTGGGAGACGAACGCCACAAAATGGTCGCCCTGTTTGCCCGCGTTCCTCAGTGACGATACTGTAAGCGAAGCTTTTTGACTGAACCGAAACCCATGAAAAGCTGTCACTCACGTCAGGACAGGTCAGTCTCCGCCAGTGAGGAAGCACGAGGGAGGTGTGACGTGCTTACCACTACGAATGTGAATGGCTATAGATCTGATGTCATAACTTAACGAGTATACATCTGTTCCAGGGTTTATATTTCGCCAAGTACTACACGTAGAAAAATAAATCGTTTTTTTTTTTTGTTTTGTTGCAATACTCAAGTTTGCAATTCAATGTGTGCATGATGTAATAACATCTATCATAGCGTTATACCCCCTTTAACTTTCTTGTAAATCGTTAAAAGTATACAGTTAATCCTTTCACAATTCTTTTCGATTAGTGTGGCAAGCTGCTATAGGAATAGGAAATTGGAATAGGAATCACAGACCTAGAAGCAATTTCTTAATTCCATATCAAGACAAATTATTCGATTTCTCTTGTAGCATTCAAAGTCGCGTCTGTACCGTATTGATTTTTTGTTCTACTAAGAAGTTAATCAGTTTGTCGCGCAGCTGTATACTATTCGCTACTCAAGTAGTAGGAATGGAATAATACTGATATTATCTCTGCTTTCCACCCAGATATCGACATATGCAGATAGATATTGATAACATTTAGTTAAATGTAGTAAAGTGCCATAACGGAGTGAATCTCGTGTCTTCAGAATTTTGCCAAATTTATAAAATTGTAATCCACGTTTATTCCACTGTATTTTCCCAAAATATTTTTTGCTATTTGAATTGGAAGTGGCATAAAATTAATTTATAGTTTCGAGAATTGTGACGTCACAGTGTGCGCAATCCGCAACGTGCCTGGCAGGAAACGACGCTGGAACTCACAATAACGTTGTAGAATCCGAAATGATGAAGTTTTGCGGCTTCTTTCGAAAATGGTCACTCACTGCATTTATATTTTGCGTACTCAGTTTTGAAGGAGATTGACCAATAGTTTTTGTTTCGTAGTGGGGCTTGGAAGCACCGTTGCTTAAGTTGCCTCTTTTCTTTAAATTCCAGGTTAGAGGTTAGCTCCGCGAAGCAACTGTGGCTATGAGCAGCATACAGATGTGGAGAGATGGAGAGAGGACAGCAGGAAGGAGTGGGGACAGGGTGTTTAGTATGCCTTCTGGGCCGACTTCATGGGGAACTGTGCCGACATTCGTCTCGAAAGTCTTCGGAAAACCCAGGGAAAACCTGAGACAGCACAGCCGGTTATGGGATTCGAACCCACCACCTCCCATTCTTCAGCACGCCCCTTGGCTACCATCAACGAGCAGGACGCCTTAACACGCTCGGCTATGCCGCTGGGAAAGTTGCCTCTAACGATACGTATGATTAAAAGAACGAATAAGGGAGAGATAATCAAATGTTCAAATATGATGCCTTGGCGTCCTCAACGATACGTAGTTTTGAATGGACAGTTAGTAATCTGCCAGTTATTCTGATGCTAGGTAATTGCTATGCGTTAATGCTGCCATTTACATGCTGATTTATGCAGGCCCCCGCGTTGAAACACGAAGAGTAAAATATATAAGAAAAAAATTCACGTATATTGTTAAAGCACGGCGTTAAAGGCGTTAAAGAGAAGCGTGGCCCGCGGTGTCGTACACCCGCTAACGAAGAGGAAAACTGCCAGCACTGTCTTCTTGTGCATCTCTGTTTTGCGCCTTTGTGACAGGTGTTTAGCGTTTTACGCAGAGATGCGAAAAATTCGTTGGCCAAGCATCTCGCGATCATTGAGGATGCCGTTACGATCTTCTTCTGATGTACATTTCAGAACAACAACAACAAAATACACTGATGATTATGATGAATGGGGAAGTTAGCCACCTTGGACATTTCAGAAGAAGATATCACGATCTGAATGTTTAAAATTTCTGTGTTGTTGGTTGACAACGACGTCACCGCTTCTGAATAAAAGACGGTGACATTATCCAAGAGGTTTTCCCCGTTCAATTTTCTCAAGAGGTACGCCTTATCTGGCGGTGATGGCTGAAGTACAATGTACTTTGAAGTGAACTCTCTATGTACAACGTGTGAAGCTTCGGTCCGGGGTCCGTTAGCGGTCCTAATCATAGAAGAATGATTATCTTTACCAATACCAGTGTGATATGAGGGAAATGAGTAATCCAAGCAGTCAACTCCCGTTTGATACCCATACACGTGAGAAGGGTCTGCAGTTGTTACAACCCATTGGCCGGGGCTTAACCGAGACCCCGACCGCCACCGTTCATGGTTTCTATCCCTTTATCTTTCATCCCCTGGGCACGGAAGGGAATACCTTGGGACTTTGGGACTGCGGTCCGTGGCGGCAGCACTCACCAGGCATCAGCAACGTACGATGCCCTGTGCGGGGGTTGTGCCAAGCAAATGTGATAGTCAATTATTTGCACAGATGTGAACCTGTATGAATTTTTTTTAAACGGGGGTGGTGTAATAGACAGGTAGAAAATCCACACTGCGAATGCCGAAACCCATCCGGCTCTGACGTCAATGGAGGCGTCTCCACCAGTGAGACTACGCGAGAAGGGTCACGTTACTTACGAGTTCAAATGAGAATAGCCCGAGCTCTCGCTCCTCTGACGTCAGAGCTTGAATCGTAAGTGTGTTCTAGGGTATACATCTCGACAAGTACCTTACGTTGAAAATTAATTGTCTCTTTTTTCCGCAACACTGGAGCGCAGTATAATGTGTGCATGATGTGTGGTAGTACGGCTCTCGTCAAAGCCAGCCTGCGAAGCGAAAAGAGAGCCAGCCTGGCAGCGCCTAGCAGAAAACAACGCTTCCATAACGACGGTTACCCCTCTAACTGTAAATAAATGACAAAAAACACCTTCCGCCGTTATTTCCGCTAAGCACCACCGGGGTCTGCAGGCCGGAATGGCGTTCAAGTTAACTCTTATGCGAGCTGTACCACACATATCAAAGTGAATGCCTTGAACTTTTTCTCTCTCTCTTTTTTTTTTCAAAGGAAGTTATGGGGATAAGTTTGCCTCCTGACTATGTAGCGTACAATAATAAATCAATAAAAAGAAGCAAAGTCCCGGTTCAGGCATCTGCGACTAGACCGTAGCACACTGTGTCTCGAAACATAACATAACCGTAGGAAGCGCGTGGGGTGCCAGCCTTATTTCACTTTCCACTTCCACACCAGGGGCCCTATTGTTGTTAAAGTAATCGACCCCAATTGCTTTGTGTCTCGCCTGTCATTGGTCGTTACGTGAAGAAGGCGTGAAGAACAGAGCTGAATGCCACGCGCCATCAACCAACAGTCGAGCTCTTGTTCCTCCATCTTCGTGATAAAGTATAGATAAAGCATGAAGAGTGCAGGATCAAGTGCTCGACTATTGGTTGAGGGCGCGTGGCATTCACCTCTGTTCTCCACGCCTTCTTCACGTAATGACCAATGACAGGCAAGAGCAATCGAGGTAGATTAGTTTGACGATAACAGGGCCCCAGGAAGGGAATGCACGGTGAACATCGAGCAGCTGCTGCACAGGCAGATATTATCTCGTACTCTACTATTTGGGCTCGTATTGACAACCGTGCTGCGCATCTGTGTCTGTACGCGGCCCGACATTACTCTCCAAAGCAAGTAAGTTGTGCCGAGTCCATGCATATGTGTATGTGTGTTATGCTCTCAATCGACTCCACACTCTTAAATATGAACTTCACCGCATAGCACGCTCTTAGCCAACCACCATCTCAAATGATATAGTTATCTGCTCTGATTTGTTGAAAACGGGAGGCGTACGCCTTTTCTGTGACACTTACGCTGTTCATAATTGTCACAAAAAAGGCGTACACCTCCGGTTTTCATCAAATCAGTGCAGATCACTATATCATTTGAGATGGTGGTTGGATAGGAGCGTGCTATGCGGTGAAGTTCATTTCTAAGAGTGCATGGGTGGGAGTCACCTTTGGTAGTAATACGTCTCGCAACAGCTGCTGTATAGGGTTAAGATACGGAGCAATTGTAGAGGAGGTGGTGTCCCTACACATGAGTCCTGACCGGCGATGATGGAATGTCCCAGAGGGCAGAGGTTCGTGGCCTCACGCTAAGACGGTGCCGGTAGAACTGCCAGGCGCAGTGGCGCGCGGCAGCTTATAGGCACATCTTCATCGTTGTCCGGACACACCCCAGGCAGCACAGCGCGACGATCCAACGTCGGTGCGCCCGCTGCGACCGACCCGACCCGACCATGGAGCGGCATACGGTTTGCAACACGGGGATGTTAATGGTCGGTTATCGGCAGCCTGTATCGTGCCCCAACGATTTCCCGAGGTGCAGCCAATGCACACTTACGGGTACCTCCTACCCCCCAAACAAGAGTTATTTTGCGCGATTTTTAAAAACAAAATCAGTATGTCATTGTAGAAAGCTCTTTATTGCATCATAGTCACAAGATACATGGGTTCTTTAATGCATCACTTCACCAGCAATGAAAAAAGGAAAAAAAAAAGAGTGTTACATTGAAAGTATATAACCACCAGTCCCGCATATGTACTATTTACTTCACAAATATTCACTTAACACAGGTTATATGGAACAGAGGTAGAAGTTGGAACTCGTTGCCAGTTAAGTTAGACTGTTGAAAGATGGAAGTCACTGAAAAGGTTAGCCAGAACATAATTGTAGGCCGGTTCCACTTTAGCTCAGACAGGGAGGTCCCATGGACCTCCTGAATTTTCATGATTTTTTATATATATTTAGACGCTCATCGCAGATGATCAACATTGGTAAAATTAATCATTCGAATACTTTCCGTGCAAAAAATTGAGAAATCCAGCCCTGAATTCGATTGTTGCAATTTTGCC
The DNA here is from genome assembly GCF_037126465.1 of Ornithodoros turicata. Taxonomy (NCBI): domain Eukaryota; kingdom Metazoa; phylum Arthropoda; class Arachnida; order Ixodida; family Argasidae; genus Ornithodoros; species Ornithodoros turicata. The sequence goes on along the minus strand of NC_088202.1, from coordinate 133,044,174 downwards.
GTGTTTGCACGTGTATACATCCTGAGTTTTAAAAGATATCGTAGCGCAATTTTTTTGTGCTTTAGTATACCTACCTGCCAGCACTCCGAGCGCAAATTTAGGCGCACAGGTGCAACACTGTATGGTATAAAAAGCGGCGAACGTGCTCTGTCGCGCAGTTTTGTTCAAACTTCGACGCTTCTTGCTCTGGCTGTAGATATCTCCGACACGTTCGTACGCAGTGGGGCCGCGTTTTAACGCGCTAATTAGCAGTATACGCCTTTGGAGACGAAGTTTTTGCGTTAGATGAAAGGCTTAAGATCGGGCCATATCCTGGCAAAATATATACGAAATCAAGTGGGACATTTTTGAGAAATACACGCGCAAAATCCATGTTTATTTCGAAATATGCCTAAACATTTGCCTATTTCAGCACATGCGGCTAGGGAGTATATGGAAGATAGATATATGAGATGAAAGGACATTAAAAGCTGAGTGAGCCGATACCAAGCATTGCGATCAGGTACATCTATAGCCAGAGATACCAGGCGTCAAAATTAGGACAAAAGTGCGCGAGAGGGCATGTTCGCCATTTTTTATATCACACAGCGTTGCACCTGGGCGCTAAAATTTGCTCTCTGACAGCTGGCCTGTAGGCATAATAAAGCACCATAAAAAAATTCACAACAATATCTCTTAACACTCGGGAGGTATACGCGTGCAAACACGGCAAAACTGAAACATCCTAATTCAGGGCCAGATTTTCTCGATTTTTTTTGCACGAAAGTTATTCGGCAAAAATGTTGATAATAATATACGATGAGCGTATCAATATAAAAAAAAATACTGAAGACCCAGGAGGTTGATGGGACCTCCCTTCCTGAACTGACGTGAAACCGGCCCGTAGCTAAATTTCGAACGCAGTTACACGTAATAAAACGTAATGAAAATTGACGTAAAGTTCCTAAGCTACTTTAGAAATGTAACAGGTTACCTTCAAGTTATTTTCTACTCAATATATATACTTTTCAGCTTTTGACCTGTCTATATGGTTAATTCAGACCTTGCTGTCACAATGGGCGATTCAAGACGTTTCAAAATAGTCTTGATATACAAAAAGGTTATCAATATCTGCTACGACAAGAGAAGCCTACATCTATAGGCTTCTTTAGGGAGGGATTTGATTATTTTGATCTTGTAATAAGGCACATGAAAAAGGAGCACAAAGCAAGTTTATGCTCTACGAGTTGTCCCCTACATATATATTATATAGAACCGTATCAAGTTTTAATCCTGCTACTCAATGCCCTCTATCATTATCAATACACTGCTTATCGTTAAGATACGCGATACCTGAGCTTCCTAATGCTCGGCTAAAACATAATTTGTAACATTCACTGCGTAACAACGGGAGTTAGTCGCGCCGTGCACGTGCCATCTTTCATCTCAAGTCATGGGGGGAGGACTCAGCCTGCGATGTTTGTAGACCAGAATCGAACAAAAGGAACTTTGAACTTTCTTCAAGTTACTTTGACGAACTTAACCCCCCCCCCCCCCCTCGAAACAAAAGAAAAAGGAACGAGCTCCTCAAGAAGTTACTGGAGCTCAAAAGCGAAGAGCTTTGCAAAAAGTTACTGATAATAGCTAAGCCGAGTAGCCTAGTTACAGTGTCGAGTTACTGGTAACAAGTTACGCACAACAACATGGAACACGTGAACAACTTGAGAATTCGTACTACATGTGTCATGATCGTTCTATACCTTCTTTAAGAAAATAGAAGAAATATTTGCGCACCTTTGCTTATACGAGGGCAACATACACACAATTTGGGAACCACAATCTAAGAAAAAAGGCGTGAGCAGATGATAACTTCCTTAGTTACCTCCTAAGCCAACATAGCGTCTGATAGGGGGTGTAAAAAGGTGGTAAAAGGAATTATCATCCACCCAAATTACAAAAAAAAAAAAGAAAAGGTGTACGCCCCACTCGCTCACCGAATCAGAAGCGGTAACCCTATTATTCGTGGCAGAGAGTGACGTAGCAGGTAGAACTTTGCAACCTTTTAGGCACAACATATGCGACAACCATTACCTCCTAAAAGGTCTAATCCACCCGTTTTCTGAGAGTGCAGTATGGCACATGTAGTGTGACTCGTACCCTTGTCTTTAGGAGAAATATTAATGTATCAAGAAAATGCCTTTTCTTATGGCTTTCTTGCTACGAAGACCTCTTATTATGGATACCTGAAGTCCTTTTAAAAGAAAAAACAACACAGCATAGCAGATTGTATTCCTTTCAAGCAAGCATCACAGCGCGATAGGTTCATAGTTTAATTGTAACCGAAGTGCGGGGTGGATTCTAAAAGTGGAAGATAGCTTGAGGTCAGGGTTACACTGAAAAACGTACATCACACCACAAGATGCACACGTTACTGAATACAGACCAAGTAGCTAAACTTACAGTTTTCAGCATGACATGACAAGATCCGCTAGAAAAATCTTGACCATCATCACTGGCTCTGAGGCAGAGATCTCGTGGTGGGCACTTCGGTGATACCTTCATCGAGGCATTGATTTCTTTAAGCACGCTTTGGTAGTGGTCCAGCATGACATTCTGAATGAAAGATCAGGACAGCTTTCATTCACTCGCAGTTTCAAACAAATTGACAAATCATCCGCCGATCGCATTACGCAAACGGATTAAAGCGGAATAATTTATTCACTCTGGAGGTTCCTTTTCTTCTTTTCTTTTTATTTAGAATGACTACAAAAACGAACCTTGAGCTGAAGTCCTCCAGCATTCCAGTTTTGTACGCACGCAGGAGATCGAAAGCACAGCTGCAGCACGCAGTCGTCCTGAGAAATTGTTATATTTCGTTTGATGTCAGATACACAATACATACGATTCCATACTGAACCATGTTTTCACCAAAACGGAGTCCATTATCCTAAAAGCAACGCATAAACCACAATGGGTCACTGAAATCGAAACTATGCGATGCTGCGATGCTAAGTTTCGAGAGAAGTCTTATAGAACGGTGACACTCATGTTGAAAGGAATCTATGAGTAACGTTTATCAATGCGAGGAATACCACAAAAAGAAATAGCACTTACTGCTCGATGAATCGCGTAAAATTGTTGGAATTCCTCGAAAGTGTCGGGAGCACAGCCGGATACATACGTTTCTCGCAGCCAGAGCGACGGGGACTCCGACAGTGCAAACACGGCTGAATGATCGAGGAACATCATTGGCCAGATTCGAAACTGTCGGTTACTTACCGCCAACCTATTTAGGCAGACCGCCCGAATCCCCCCCCCCCCCCCCCCCCCCCCCGTTGTCCACGGGCCGCCACACAATAAGCTATGTATATAGAACAAGCAGGCCAACCCGTATAGAGACAACGGCAATTCGTTTTGTATCTATGTTTTTTTATCAATTAGCCTTAATGCCGACTGGAATTGGATTGATAGAGCGCAGTTTTTTTTTAATTGAGCATCACTCTTTTCATTTATCTTCTTCGCAAGCACGGTTTGGAAATCTTGATTCTAAAGTGTAAATTATGATGGGTTTCCACATCACGGAGCACGTATAGCTTGAAATTATAGTCGATTGTGTTATGCGACATCCAAACATATGACATCTCTGATTCCGATGCTCAACGAAATCTAACAACTGTTTTCTTAATGGCTGGAGCCTCATAAAAACTCCAAGCGTCGCGATCAACATCAGTTATCGTGTCTGTGCCTCTACTGTATCATTATTACGATGCATAAGTAATGTCAGTGAGATTAGACAGAGTGCATATATAGCATGCGATGCAGCACCTTTGGGTTAAGGTATAGCGCGCTGTTCCAGACCTGGGTGCAGTTGCATCAAACCAGTAGGCCTTACAGAAAGCCGTCACCTCGGTATGACACAACGTGAAGCCAGTACACTTCAGCCATCTCGTACACAGAGAGTCCACGCGATAATGGCGGCAAGGGGACACCCAGGTGCTAGCAGGGGCGGTCCAAGTGAAATACTTTTTTTTTTTGGGGGGGGGGGGGTGCTCTGTCGCGCAGTTTTGTTCAAACTTCGACGCTTCTTGCTCTGGCTGTAGATATCTCCGACACGTTCGTACGCAGTGGGGCCGCGTTTTAACGCGCTAATTAGCAGTATACGGCTTTGGAGAAGAAGTTTTTGCGTTAGATGAAAGGCTTAAGATCGGGCCATATCCTGGCAAAATATATACGAAATCAAGTGGGACCTTTTCTCGCACGAAATCCTATCACTGGTAATCCATTTTAGGTATAGTGCCCAGCATAAAGCCTGTTGTACTCTACAGTGTCACAGGGAAAGAGACGAAAACTGGACCAGGCTATGCTTTTGGCCCTTGGGACCGCCATTGGGGGCTAGATAGGTGTAACTTCCAGAGGTGGCTAACGAGGTAGAATCACATTTGCGGGGAGCTGTACGAGTAAATCGAACATGCCCGTACAGAGGAACATGCCTGAAAGTAGCACGGTGACGCGTAAGAAATGGTCTGTCTTGCCCTCCCTTCTTGTTTGCTTTTCTTATTTCTTGTTATTTTTTCTTCTTTCCGCATCAACTGCCAGAGCAGCGTATTAGCTTCTGTACTCTGCAGTTGCAGGTAGCATTTAAATTCATTTCAACTCTGATTTGTTCAGTGTAGAAGGGCTATAGGGCGCAGGCGAACTGGTACATGGCAACAGAATAGTAACACGAGACAGGGAAAGTGGGATGAAAAGGAAGGTGTTGTCGTTCCAAAGGAACGTTTTTAGAACGTGTTGTCCTATATTCGCCCCCTTTACCCTGTCTTGCGTTACCATTCCGCTGTCTTAATTGTTCTTTCACCGATATTAAACATTTCAGGTGCACACAGCCTGACAGCCGCAGTGCATTATGTTACTTCCGCCTGGCTTTCCTTGTGTCCTGTTTGTAGCGCTTGTCCTACGAATCCAAGAGACATGTGGCGTGGAAATCGACCCTTTCAAGTAAGTACTCGTCACAATACCATAATGAAATATATTACAACATCCTAGGTTATGTACGCGAGGTGAGATTCCTATAAACACACATAAATTGACGCACATACGCTTTTTTTTTATCATATCACCATCACCATCCCCAGATAATTTGATAGTACACCAGGTGGTTCACCATACAGGAGTACCATAGTTTGATATCATTGGTATCATGTTATCATTGTAATATCCTTTGGTATAATTGCCATGGTATAAAAGAATGATACTTATCTATCATATTATTGCTAAATAAATTATATTATTATTATTATAAGTGCCAAGTCATTCTGTTTCACTGCTCACGCTAGTTCTATCATGGGCGACAGTTTCCAGAAGAACGCGCAACGCATTCGACGCTCAGGTATCGCGAATCTAGGAAAGGAGACGCAAGGAGCCCTGGGAAAAGCATCCATACACATCCGTAAGTTTTCTTTTACTGTACTGTTTAAAATTGGCGTTGATGTTCACGATAGACCAGAATTTGTTCGCCGTGTTTACTGCGCGACAATTTTGTAGCGACTGTGGGCACTGCAGGAAATTCGGCTCAGTCCTATAGGGGTGGATCCAGGGGGCGGGGCGATTGCCGCTCAAATCATCAGGCTAAACATTAGGTTATCGTCTCTCGCTAGGCGAATCGACAAAGAAATCACCCCCCACTCCCTCAGAGCAATGTAATGCAATGAGAATTTATTTCCACAAAGGAAAATTGTGGTGGAAGCTGTGAAAAAAAGTCACTACAGTGACTTGAGGGACTCACACCTCCCAGCGACATACAATTGGCAATTGTGATACACTGCAACATTCGAAGGAAACACGCATCACTGCATAACGTATTAGGCGGTCAAAAAAAAAAGAGACAAATGTAAGTCAGTATCAAACATCAACATAGCTACAGAAACCAGTTAGTTCTACACCACACAAAAGTACACATCAAAATACAAAAAAAAACGTATTCTTGACACCTTTACCCCTGCTATTGATCATTGATAACTACTGGTCAAAACAATTAACTACAGAAATCACGAATGCATGTACGGGACACATTTTAAGGATTGAAAGGGCATTCATTTAATAACTGCGGCAAGCGATGACTTACCCGCTGTTCCCCGTAATTCGTCCCACAACGGGGAATGTTCCACTGCTGATGAGCGCGGAAAGCATAGTGACGTGAAAGCTCTGTGAGATCGAACATTGACAAGACACCAACCAGTGATTTCTTTACAGCCAATTTATAATAACAGATAAGTCTGCACTTATACAGATTGTGTATGGGAACCAAACCGTACCTTTCGAAACGACCAGTTGTTGTGTAGCAATAAGTAGAGGCGGTCCAGAATTCGTATGAATCTGTTTTGCAGGCTAAATAACCTATTCAGATTCGTACTTGTTGTGGTACCCCATACCAAAAAGCAATAATTGAAGTGTGCATATATGAGTGCATAGTAAAGCATCATGACAGTTCCCCTTGACATATAACTGCGATATTTGAATAAAAAGCAAAAAGCACGAGATGCATTGGTGTGTACATGACCTATGTGCAACGATCAAGAAAGGTTCGAGGTAAAGGTCACTGCAAGAATTCTAACACTATCAACAAGTGAGTGATTGTCTGGATCCGCCCCTGTTCAGTCCATTCGCGAAGTCGTGCGCTCGGTACATAGCTCGTTGTTCAGGCGTCCAGTTGGCTTTGTAAGTGTATGTTCTTCTATGATCGCGTTTCATAAGGCTTAGGAATAAAACGAGGCAAAAACCGAAGTCACTAAAGAGTGTGCTACCTAATAAACTTCTGCGATACCGCAGGTGCTATAGGCGTTTCCTAGTTTGTTGAATCATACATCGAACATGTTTATGTTTCTCTGTGTTTTCGTGGTGCAGTCTTATCGTAAGGGTTTTGCAGTGTGGCGCAAGGGGCTACAACATTACCGTTAGTACTCAATTGATTGTTCGAATATCAGGAACTAACGTAATGACGGCGGGGCCGCTGCTAAAGTAAATAACGAAACGTCGCCATATCGCCGTTATCAAGCGAACATGCAGCGTTCATCCCTGTCTCATCGTAATTCATCCGCAATCACTTTTCGAGAACTGCATGGCCACCGCACCCAGTAACCCACATGCATGCCCAATCGGATTGATGCTGGTCAGCGACGCAAGCCCAATGTGAAAGGGCATCGTCGTCCGTGTGCAGAGTGCCAAGCGCAAATGATCCTCGAGCGTGAGCGCACAGGTTTAAACGGTTGTAAACTTGCGCGGAGTTTCCATTCTGCCGGAGGGGGCCGGGGCACAACCAGGGTATCGGAGCGAATCGAAAACCGGAACCGAAAACCGAAAAAAAAACCCCGCTATTTTGGTGCGAACCGGAACCGAATCGAAACCGCATACGTTTTTTTCGCTCAGGAGTGAAACCGAAAAATTTATTTAACGGTTTTCGGTCCAAGCAAAAACTTCGCCGATTTGTACTACGAGTAGGCGAATGAAACTGTCGTCGTGTGTTCTGAAGTCATGTCATGGATACTTTACGAGGGTTACGGTTACGGTGCAATGTATGTCGGTATACTATGACCCTTAAGGCTGGTTCACACTGCCACGTTCGCGCTTACGGGCTACGGGTTGCGCTTACGTAGTACCCATCTCGTTGCCAGCTACGTTCCTCCATCGTTCACATTACTACGTTTCGGCGCTCCGTTCCTCCAATGAGGAGCGGCCTCCTAGAGCACCATCCTTCGGAAGAAAAGTGAAATAGAGCCACAGAGTAGCACGGCGTCCAGCGTCGAGCACCCCGGGTGCCAGCTGCTTTGGAAGACAATCAGACATTCCTTGACGATGTTCTTAACTGTTAACTGTTAGTGTTCTTAACTTAACGCCATCGTCGACAGTGCAACGTACAACTCGTTACTTCGGGCAGATTCATTGAGTAAAGATATCACCTGACAGACCCACTGCTATGCTAATTGTCATCCATGAGTTTTCTTTTTTCGTGGCATCCCTCTAGTTGCTTCTTTTGCTATCATAGCCAGGGAAACTTCTCAACTAGCAGAATAAGCGCTTCTAAGACATCCAATGTTTCCGCCATCTTTGCAAGGAGACGCGCGAGACAAAACGCTTGCGCGGCATCCGAACTTTTCTGCTATCCTAGTGCGCTTACGGTTACGGAGCGTGCGGGAGAAAAGTTGAAGTTGCTTCAACTCCTTGCGGAAACGATCTTGCGGGAGCCGTCTCTTCGTCGTCATGGCAACCCACACCGTAAGCGCCCGTAACCCGTAGACGCAAGCGTAAACGTGACAGTGTGAACCAGCCTTTAGGCTCTTAGGCTGTAACGTTTTATCGTTCGCGCACATAGACTTAGAGGTACATGTGACCGGTTGTGACTCTCTACCAATCTGCCGTAGTGTTCGTTTTAATTTCATCGCACCAATCCAGCAAGAAAGTACTTTACGTATGACATCACGACAAACAAGTCCGTCTGTGTCATGCGCTTCAAGAGAGGAGAAAGCCTATTTGAACAGATAGTCACCTACAGGAACCAGGAGCATATCAATTTCTCAGCTGCCTATTAATATTAAATATCATGTATGCGGCATAAACGGGTTTACATTTCGCAAGATTGATTTTTTTTTCTGTGAATGAATATGCCCACCAGAAGCGGAACCGGTTAAAACCGGTATGAACCGTTATTTTTTTGCTCCGGAGAAGAACCGGTACCGGACCGTTTATGATAGGACCGGAACGAAAACCGGAACGAAAAACGTTTCGGTTCGACACCCTGGGCACAACACCCTTCACATCTTTCATACACAGAGAAGGGTAGCAAATCCAGCGAACCGGTAGAGAAGTACGAAGGGAGATGCCTCAGGACAGAGCAGCCGATATTTCGAACAGAGACTGTTCTTCTTCTGGGCACCGTCCTCATCATTGGCATGGTGCTTAAAGGGGTTGAGATGATGTGTTAAAGGTTCACGCGAGTTGTGGGTCAACAGTCCGGAAAAGAAAAGGTCCACTCGGTGTTTTACAACCGAGATGTACGGACCACTTTGTTAGGGTGTGGAGGGCATTACCTGAAAGAAGGCATCTTTGCACCAGACCGGTTGCAAAAATGTGAAGTTCACAATGAAAGTTCGTTCACAATGTTGTGTTCACACAACGATTGTTCGTACCCTTCATTGTGAACTTGGCATTTTTGTAACTGGTCTGGTGCAAAGATGCCTTCCTTCACGAAATCCCCTCCACGCTCTAACAAAGCGGCCCGTTCACCTTGGTTGTAAAACACTGAGTGGACCTTTTCTTCCCCCGGGCTGTAGACCCCCAACTCGCATGAACCTTTAACACGTCAGCCCTAAACCTAAAAATACCATGCCGATGATGAGGACGGTGCCCAGAAGAAAGAAAGAACAGTTTCTGTTCTAAATATGTGCGGCTCTCGTCCTGAGGCACTTCCCTTCATATTTAATACACAGAGCTTCGGCATGGTGTCGCGCATTCCGTGTTGTGACGTTATGAGGCAAATTTTTAGTGTTCACTCGCACGAAACACGCGATTCTTGTGGTATCCCTCGAAACGTTAATCTTGAGTAGCGGCTGGGCAGACTTCTCGGGCCGCTTCTATGGGTAGGTGAGAGGTGGCCAAGAAAGTATGCCCACCCGCTTTCGTGAGGCGGCGCATGAATGACGAGATCCATTCCCAAACCCACTGGCCAAGGTTTCGCGGCGTTGATGTCTTCGCAGCCACTCGCTCGCATCTTACCATAACCATGTCTATAACAGGGACTGTTCTTACGACTTTGCATGTCACAATGAACTATGTACAAGAAAGGTACGGGACAGGAGAGGATAGGTATTAGGTACAAGAGAGCTACAGCAAAAAAGCGATGTATAGATGGTATAGAAAGGTGGAATATCCAGCGAAATGAAAAGTAGGTATATATTAAGGGAAGAGCATGAGAACGAGAGCCGCCGATATCTCGAACTGAGAAGTTCCGCCCAGAAGACGAGCAGACTCTGTTCGACATATCGGAGACCCTTCCCGCTATTCCGTATCTAGTCGGACATCTCCCAGACGATGTGGCCCGTTTCGTAAAAGCATTGCATTAAACGAGCATTCTATAACTGGATTTTCAGGGTCTGCAGTTCAAGGAGGTTCCACAAACACTCCCGGTCAAGTTGCCTCAGCCGACGCCATTTTGACTCCTGCAGTCACAATCCTCCTCAACGGCTTAACTGAGTTCCTAAATCAAGCCGCCAGCAGTTTAGACACCGGTACGATACCGCTCTTTCAAGCTGTGCCTGCCGTCACCAGCACACTGGGTCACGTGATTTCCCTTCTGAGTCCAGCTGCAAAGCCTGGAACTCTTATCACCAGAGCAGTAAATACTATAAGAGTACTGGTAACCCGACTAAACTTGGCTACAAAAGTTCGCGAAACAGCATCTTTCTTCCTGGTAGATCTGATAAGTGATTTAGCTAGCGCAATTGCTGAGATGCTGTCGAAAGCTAGAGAAGCGGTAGTGGAATCTACGATTACCATTTTGGAATTGGTGAGCCATGCTCTTGTAGAAGCTAATAATGTTACAAAGAAGGAAGTAATATCAAGCAACACGGTCCCTACGTTAGGAACTACCAGTGTTTGGCAAATCCAGTCGGTTATTAACAACACTGTGTTCGCCAACGACGTGTACGCACTGATTAACGCTGCTAAGCAAGTCGTTAATAAGACTGAGAGTAACCATGCCGAAAGTTCGCGGATATTTATCCCTAATGTGCACTTAGCCTAATAGCACGTGTTGTGTAAGCGAGACAACTTTACCTTTGTACACGTGTACAGGTGAAACCCGAAAGGAAGGAGGAGGGCAGGAGAGAGCGAACACTTATCACGGGTCACTTCCTTTTATTGGTGATAACGGGCGCCGTGTCAGGACCTTGATAAATATTCTTCAAAATGTTTCGTCGCTTTCAAATGCCCGATTTCTTAGAAGAGTATCGCTGGTACGAATGGCATTCCCAATGCCATCATACCTCCGACAGTTTCTGTTTTCATTAAAGGAGATTGAACTTCAAGGGGCATTAAAGTGGTATCTAACATGGACAAAAACTGCCGTCATCTTGTAAAGCAGTATGTGAAAAGCATTCCCACAAAATATTTTTGTCTGAAGTTGTTTCACCGCGACGCAATGAATCTGCAAAATCGCCTACCCACTCTCTCAGATCACCCGCTCTAGTGTGTCGCTTGTGGTAGAGAGCCTCCTCATTCGTTGGCAGGAAAAACCGTCTGCTACGGACATTGCGAGCTGTTTCTTGTTGACTTATTCGCTATATGATTTATATGACGTTTTCTAAAAAGTCAAAGCATATATGCACCCTGACAAAATAAGGTTGCAATCACAAGAGTAATATATGCGTGGCTTCTGTGCAATCGCAGAACTCACAGTAGCAGAAAGCAAGCGATTGTGGCGGTATTGTGGCGCCACCTGTTAGCCACTGAACCAGCCGTGCGGTGTAAACTGTCAGAGAGGCTGCACATTGTCGGGAAGCACTGGGGTATCGCTGTAGAACACACAGTTAATTTCGGGCTGCACCACTCGTTCTTCCCCTGGTGTCAGAGGTCCCAAAAATCTAGGTCGTGTCGTTGACTGCCTTCAAATCCTCCGTTTCGGACATCACGCAGCCGGAGAACGCATGGCGTCTCCGAAGCGGTAGCAGACACTCCGGCCTGCGCGGTGTTGCTCACCTCGGTCATGCGATCCCAGATCCAATGAGGAACGTCCCTACCACTCACGTCACAAGCGACGCGCGTGGCGGCGCTCATCACGTGGTTATCCTGAAGGCGAAGGAGGGTGTTTCGCGCACTGGGGATTCGGTGGGCTATTCCAGGCGTCCCAATTTCGCTACGGTTACACTAACTGTGGGAAAACTGTTTTCGGCCGCCTAACATTCCATACCGACCAAAAACAGAAACAAAGTTGTGTGCCGCTAGAATGCTCCTTTAAAGGAGGGATCAAAAAGCGCGCTTCTAGCAATGTATTGTCAAGTTTCTGCAAATGTACGTCGCCATGATGGGCTTGAAGACAAGAAAACATTGACACAACACGGTTATATGCGCTAGGTCCCAGTTGTATTCGACACGTTTAAGTGAGTTGAACATAGGAGCATATGTCTTACTTAGATGACGTACACACTTTGTTCGTGAATGACGCTCCCGGACAGCACATGATACAGCGCGTCTTGGCCGTGCACAGTATAAACATGCTGTCGCCGAGACAAGTGGATGCATGAGGAAAAGAAAAAGAAAAATTGCCTTGGCTTCGCTTCTCCTAGGTAGAGGTATATAACGTCATTAGACAAAATATACGATTTTACAGCCATTAAGGTAACTATCAAATTTCATGCTGGTGGTAACCAAGCTTCCCCGTGGTGCTGCGAGGAAGAATTAAGAAAGAGTGTGAAACATAAAAGTAATACATTGTATACATACAAAAAACATGACGGTCACAGATAAAGTAAATATGAAAAGGAAATCATCGGCGGGCACATCACAATGCAATAACGGTACACTACAGCCATAAGAATTTCTGTACATTTTTTAACGCCATAAGTCGAATGTCAGAAAGACTTTAAGAAACTGATACGAAGAAGAAGAAGAGAGCGTTCGATTTCCCAAAACGCGAACCTCAGGGGAATGCGGTATCTGCAGCCTTGTCTTTTCTGTTGTTACAGCAGAAGTCACTAGAAATGTTCTTCAGCCTCTTTGGCCGTGAAAGCACACGTTTATTTTGTAGATGTTTTTATCAAACCCGTCTTGCGGTGCTGGTTATCACAGGAGATTGCGCGCTGAAATCTGATAATTCCCCTCCCTTTCGAGTTTCATTCCTCCTCCCATTTACACGTGCTCAAATGTACAGTCGGCTTTCCTACATGCGGAAGTGTCGTTAGGCTAAGCCCTCTGTAAGTGTGCTGTCTCACATTTTAGTCGTACTTCGATGCCCTCGGGAACAAAATTGGCTCGCTACAAAACCAAGACATTCACTTTAGGTTCCAAAGATTGCCCCCCCCCCCCTAATTGTGAAACTGCAGTGGAAAATTACCTAAAGCGGATATGTTTTGATGTATAAGACTGTGAAATCACGATGGAGCGCGAATTCTACTTCTGTCCCATTGAGTACAATGTGTAAGATTTCAGACGCCGGGGAAACAAAAGCCTTGAGAGATATACGGATAATTCCTTTTCGGCATAATTTCTCGAATATAGTGAAAGTGAATAGTGTGAATACAGTGAAAAGTGTCGGCGTTCTCCGCCAAAATGAAATTATACGTTTCTTATGCATTGCGTCTATGGGTGTAATGCAGGCGAAGCACGCTTTAAGTTTTTGTCCGCGATTCTTGGGCATGTTAGGACAGACTGCCTAGCCTAAGGAGCGATTGGATGAAATGCTTGTATAATCTGAATGTACTACAAAACATGTGATTTTGCTACTCGTTGCCCTGTATTGCGTTGCGCCAGATATAGTGATTTCCGCAATAAAATTCGAGTCTGAACTATTTGAGGCCTTCTTTGTTGTGATTCCTCTTCAACAACATCCGTGGGGCAATATTGACAAGTTTTATGACTAATGATGAAGATGATGGTAGCAAAAAAGAAAAAAAAATGTAGACACAGACTCTAAGATTGGTAACCCTTAGTAAACGTGATAAATTTGCAATTTTCTCGACCATACTTCATAGGTGACGCTATAACCCTTTTACGTAAGGGCGACGCAAAGGCTTGTCCATCTTCAAGGCCAAGGGTGATGATAAAGGTCACTCTTCTGCCCGTGAGTAAGGGTGACGCAGCGTCACTCTCACTGATCTCAATAGTATAGGCTGGATCGCGCATAGGGTGCTCCACAGCGTGGTAAACGGCCGCCATATTGGTGGGCCCATCGCATCCTGTCGTCTGCATTTTGTTCAAGCGGTATTTAAAAAAAAAAATCCTTTAAATTAAAGGGCATGTCATTCCAGTTTGTTGCACATTTGAGTACACTTCACGCGGACAGAGAAAGAGGGATAATTTTTCTCAGGTAAGTTCTTTATTTTGAGGAAAAATCTGTTTATTCGTATATCGCATGCATCTCACAACTAGAACTTGCTTGCATTGCTACTTCGCTGATGCCATTACGTATTAAGAAAGTATGTGTGGCTGCTCCTATAAATCTCAAAACGACGTATTTTCTATAAACAATGCGCTTGTGCTATACAAGTTCCCCTCACAGTCGCTCAGCTGGCGCCGAAGAAGCGGATGCACAACCTGCGCCATTATGCCAATTTGTTCCACTGTTCTTTTAATTTGGAGGTACGGTGGAAGTAAATAAACTACAGTGTTAACCTCGTATGTGCAGTCGCTCCTACAGCGTGTGTGATAAGTCACGCGTGTGCATGCTCTTCGTGCACACCGCATCGAATTTCTCTAATAAAATACGCTGACAGCTGAACAACTGCAACACACTCGTGACAATAACGTTACTTTAAGATGACGAATGGGGTGTTTCATCGGCAGGGGCTATACTCCACCCCATTGCTGCTGGTGGTGATGTGGTGAATAAAATAATGAGCCCCTTCACAATAAGGGTCGACGTCTTATTGTAGAACACACAGAGAGACACTCGTAGAACATAATACGATAATGCAAAAAGTCAAACGAGAACCATACAGCACCAAACCATACAATAACGAGGGAGAACCGCGGAACACCACACGAAAACCGAACAATAAATGAAAACAAAAACGGAAGTACCTTACAATAACAAACAGTTGCGTATACGAAGAGGGGAGTCAAGTCCTGTAGATCACGTAAACAAAATACAGAAGCCGACACTGAAGATTTTTGTTTAAGTTTAATTTGTACAAGCTTTCGCGTGGAGGTCCACGCTTCCTCAGGTACAAAGTGAAGTGATGACACACATAAGTATATATAGTATAGACATATACACGACTAAACACACTGCTGTACAAAGAAAGGGAAGAGGAAAGGAGATATGGTGCCACATGTCTGTGTACAATGAATAGCTGGGCAGACGGATAGGTGACCTCTAACCGTTTAAGAACCGGTTCTTAAACGGTTCTTAAACCGGTTAAACCGGTTTAAGCCTTAAGCCGGTTTAAACCTTAAACTTAAACCGGTTCTTAAAGCGAAAGCTTGTACAAATTAAACTTAAACAAAAATCTTCAGTGTCGGCTTCTGTATTTCGTTTAATAACAAACAGTGTGAAACCTTCTTGAGCAAAAAGAATAAATTTTATAGGTTGACATTCACCGAATTCGCCTTCATGCGTATGCTCCACCTGTACGGCACTTACGACCCCCTATTCAGAATACAGGCAGCGCAGAAGAAAAAGAAGGCAATTACCATTAAAAACTACAGAAACACGGCTGAAGCACGTTTGGAATACATCAGCACACTGATTCCTAAGAAACATGAGTGATAATCAGCAATAAGGAGCGTTTAAGGCGCAATAAATACTCCGAATGAAATCGCTTCCCATTGTTTCCTATGAGAGCAGCGGGCGCCAGTGGGCCCTCCAACATGGCGGCCGGTTGCCGCACCTCTCTCCCACGAGCCCATCTCCTATGCGCGATCCAGCCTTTATATATAGAGATCAGTGGTCACCCTTGTTGTGCGAGTTTGCATATCGCGCCTTTATGGGGGACAAATAATGTCCCTTTTAGTGTGCTTCACCTCTTAGCAGCTGTGTTGTTCAGCGAAAGCCTTCTTGCTCTTTTCAATATATCCCGTTGCCTACTAAACGGAGATTTGCTAGCCTGCGTGTTCCCGCAAGCTTTAAAACTTAGGTCATGACTGCAGACTGCTGCCATAAACGAACCGGCCAAAAATATGCTTGTGTTGTGTGTGATACAATTCAGATTCCACGCTTTTCAGACACATCACGCTTTATTGAAGAAAAGTTAGAGCTAGAGGATTGGTACATATACTCCGTTTACATATGTAGTCAATTTTTGATACAAAATTATTCAGCTTGCTACTCATAAATCATTTGGCACTGCTGTCGTCTTTTGCAAACATGGCCTGTCGAAGGCCCAGGAGCTGACCAAAGTCGGCCGTGCACCACAGTCGTTTAACGGTCAGGAACAAAATTAAAGGTCCGGCTCTAGAGTTAAAACTTCGTTTTCTTCCTCTCCATAAACGCGCTTGCCGGTAGACCCGAAGAAAATTTTAGGTCCTGGTGTTACCAGAGGGAAGGATATATCCGTCTAGAAGTGCAGAGAAAAAGAATGGCATAAGACGGCGCCGATTCCTTAGTGCGATGCATCTTGATATCTGTTATATAACTAGGTTAAGTCAGATAATCACACGATAGAGGGCGCTCGAACACAAAGTACCCGTTTTGCCTCTCTCCCTTTCTTTCAAGAGTTTTGTTATTTTAGAGTGTTGCAATTTGTTTCATAGACATGGGAAACCGCTTGTTTTGAACCATTCATGTTCTGGGGCTTCCGGCGTACCTTTATACAGGGGTTCTTAACTTTAGACGACATATATTCCACAATCTACATGGTCTACACGCATGCATACACACCATTGTCCTGCTGGTGTCCACATTTCCGATTTCCACCACTACTGGTGTCAGGCATTCGCCACGACGTTGGGTGTTTGTCAATGGCGTCGGCGCTGCTCGCGTTTCTGGGCTGCACCGCAGTTGATGGGCATCGTTCAGTGGCCACTTCAGGTGTGCTGACTATGGTAAACATAGGTTAGAGAACAAAAGTTACACAAAAAAACATAAAAAAGAAGCGACTAGCACTTGGCATTGTCACACAAAAAAGACGCAATAAATTGGAATACGAGAAGACCTTCGCAACCCTCTGCTCACAGAAAAAAAAAAAAAAAATGCTGTCAGAGTATTTTCGTTATTTCCTCATCAAAAGAAATAATGCTCTCTCCACGATACTGTTTATGGGGAAAAGTGAGAGAAACTGACCTTCTCATTGACATCTTCTTTGGCTTGGTTGTGCAGCATCAAATATCATATCATAATAATCATATCATTATATATAATCATTATAATCAATTATATCATAATAATATCATAATAAATCAAAGCATTGTGGCACATCGCAAATATGGATAGAACAAGCAGTACGGTGTCGCTATAACACTCACGGGCAGGGATAGACTGTGAAATATCGTGGCATTACCCCTCTTCTAAACCAACGAACGCCTGGCAGGCTGGCATCCCTCGTCGTAGCGTGGAACTATGGAAAAGAGGCTCGTTGTGTCATTTCATGATAGTGAACACTTTACTGCGTTGTTGACATTAATGCCTAGACTAACCCATGTAGCCAAAGGTGGGATAATAAATGTCTAATCGACGTCTAACTTTGGATGACTGACAGGTCTAGTAGATGTCTCCCAATACCCTTAATGTCTAGGGGAGTTCATCTAGCCTTTTTCTAGCATAGCTAAGGTTACGCCACTTAGACGTCTCAACTTAGACATCCAACGTCTTGCCCTAGCCCAACTTTAGCCCTTTTATATACCAGACTGAGGCGGCTTCTAGCCCTGTACTAGCCCTTAATTAGCCATAATGTCTAGGATTATACCTTCATTAGCCTTTACTTAGACCACATCTAAAAGCCTTTCTGTATGTGTGCACTGTTTCAGGAATGTGTGCTGTGCATGCCAAGGTGACATGCGGTAGCTCACACATGAAGCACATTTTGACAAAACTTTATTTTAAGTAAAGCTGTTAAAACGCTGCCGAAGTGACCAGCGTATGCACTTTACGTTCGCGCAGCATTGCGACAAGACAATAATGGTACAGGCGCTTATCAAGGGCTAGACAATTACTATTACAATTAAGAGATTTGCGTTGCATGTTGATTACTCCAATCGTTTTGCCCCATCCAAACATCCTTCGAATCGCTCGTAAATTATTTACTTCTGGCGACTTTAGAACATACTTTCGCTCTGATAATTTTGGGTGTATTTAGGGAATTGATGCTTAGGGTTTAGTATACATTAAGCACTTCATTTTCCACAAACTGTTTTTGTTTCATTCCAAGAGATCCAAGAGCATGTTCATGATCTAGCATAATATCAAGATATCATTTGGAAGTGCCACAATGTTTTCATTCGTTCTGAGTCAGCTCACATTATACTTTGCCCAGGTTCTATTTGGGATACGTTGAGGTAGTATTTGCAGTTGATTATAATTTTCTTCTTTACTGAACATTCTACGCATATGTCTGTGTGTGGGACCGCAAAAATATGTGACATACGTGCCCTGGGAATATAGTTCTGCTGCTGTACGTTGTTCTGTTACCTGTCTAATTACTAATTACTAATTACCTATTACTTGTGAACTCTGCCCAGGAACATGCCGCGACACTCAAAGGCAGACCTCTCGACTTACGCCACCGACCACTCTGTCGTGTTGTCATTGCACGACACATTTCCCTGAAACGTTTCAGGCTTAGTTTCGGCAATATTCATAACATTACTTCTCTGTGCTGTACAGATATTGGACAAATTCATTTTGTGTGCCGCATGAGACTGGACATAACTTTTCAACAATTTTTCGCGTGTATATTGCAACACATGTTCTGATGGACGGTACTGCTGCGGGGTGTAAGCGTCATTACAACACAAATGCCTTACTGTATGTGTATCATGCGTAAAAATAAATCACTTTGTCCTTTATAGTGATTTCTATATTTTAATTAATATAATGGTTAAAAATCAACAAAACATTTAAATTTCAACATGAAAGAGTACTTCCATCCGTCGTCCGTCACGCATCCCGCATTTTCAAATGGGACCGCCGTGGGAAGTAACCGGGATGTTCGAGGAGCTGACAAAACGGTGTCCGTGGGACGTCTTTTGTCCCGCTAGACCCGTTCCGCAGGATGTCGTGAGATCCCGTTTAAGACACCCGTAGGACCTCCGTGGGATCAATTTGTTCTGTCTGGGGTGTTACGGGCTGTCTAATTCATCAGGAATACGTTCGCGCAGCTCTTAAAGGAAAATTGGAGAAGAAAAGTCCAGTTCCCCAATTTTACGGGATATTAGAGGGCGCGTCCGTACAATCTGGAGACTGAATGAAACCCGGGAGAGTTGGCAGGTATGTGCTCGACACACCTCACTTCTTAAAAAAAAAAAAAAAAAAAAACTATACCATAGATAATCCGTCCTACCAATAACCACTTGCCAAAAAGTTGGCGAAAAATATTCTGCTCTTCAGTTTCCAGGGGTGAAAATTTACATAAAAGATGCAAACCATATTACGAAGGAAGAAGCCGAGAGGGCGGACTTGCCCAAATGCATAAATTTGCAGGCGTCGTAACTGCAGAGAGGTTCGATATCTTTTAGGTAAACTTCGGCAAATGCCTATTGGTAGACCGAAGTATGTTTATTTTGTTTTCTTTATAAAGAACTGACGGGGGGAGGGGGTGTATGACCTTTGCATCATTCGGCGTAGAATGACCCTAATATAAACATCAGTCTGCAATTTGCTACCTAAAAGCTCTGTGACGTCGGAACAGCAAGGTCCAACTTCATTCATTTGCACCGCGCCTCTTGGGCTTTCTTCAAATTAGTAGCAGTATCAAAACAGCCTCAAATCTCACAACTGTTATTTACATGGCTTTCAGAAGCGTGACGAAATCGCGCACAAGCTGAATTGTTATTTCGACTACTTCTCTCATACTTCAGCTGATTACATCGTCCTCAGCCCGTGAAGATATCTACTGCATATGACTGGGGTCTTTATCAATGCGTTAGCATTATGATCCTCGCTACACAAGAAGAGCACCGTGGTCTGTCTGTAGCCACAGCGTCAGGCGTCGGCACTCAACAGTGCAGTTGTGGTGGTCGATAGGTTCAGACGTGTCTGCGTGGGCGCGCCATGGATTATGAAAGCTGTGCGGAGGTGCGGCGACGAAAGAAGGCTGCGCGACGAAAGAAGGCTGCGAAAGAAGACGGCAAAGCTGAACCGGAGTAAGTCCGAAAGGCTCGTTTGGCTGCGAATGCTGTCTTGCGTTAGCGTTGTATAGTGTCGTGTGAAGCGTTGTGTAGCGTTTGTGAAGGGTCGTTGAACGGCTGTGTAGCGTTGTGAAGGGGAGCTCCCAAAGAGATTTCAAGTTTTGATGCTACGCATTTCCGTGGGTCTATCAATGGAACGAACACGATTACTTTTTCCTTGTGCCCGTGAACAGTGCGCCGTACAGCCTAGCCTAGTCATCTCTCTCTCTTTTTGTTTTGTTTTCTCGGAGTAGCAGAACTTCTCAGGTGACAAGTTCAACCTCTCCATATTATTTTTAGTCCGTCCAACTCCAACTTTTTCTTTTTTTTTTTGTGAACAGGGAATGCGCGAGTGTTCTGGCTTTTTTTTTTTTTTTTCATTTTTTGACTGCGCGCCTGCTCTTGCTCCACACTCTGTATGTGCGTGCAAATAACTTCATAAGCCATCGTTATTTTTACGCTGCGGGCCATGGCCAACCAGGTTGACTCTGGCCACGTATCTTCTACCCGCCACCTCCTTCGCAAGTGCCGCGAGAGCTGTGTCTGTAAATAAAGCAAATGGACACAAAAGGAAACTGCTTTCATTCAATTCTGTGTTGCACTTATTTGTTCTCAAAATGTTGTCCTACTTATACTTATTCTACGATTTACTACTTTTCACTGCGACTTACTATAGCAACTTTTTGCTATTTACTTGAAGTGATGCTTCATGGCATGCCCTTTAGTGATGCCTGTGTTGTATCCTAAAAACGATGAAGAGGAGGCGTGATCTGAAACCACGCCTCCTTGCGACAACCAACCTCATCAAAATATGGTGCGTTGGATTTTCGTTCAAACACCTTTCACCAAAACTAGTGATCAAAAGAGAGGGTGCTGTGCCCAGTGTAGAGATAAGTTTAGTGTCTTGTCGGCGAACTTGTCTGGTTTTGATCAGCAATAACTGTAGCGGGGCTAGATGCATTCACAGTGACGCGGTTTATTGCAGGAGAAGTAACATGCGCTCGCGGAGTTTCTATGTCGATACAGAAAGACTGTATTTTCACGTTCCCCATCGAAAATACATCAGGCCCTGTGTTTTCTGGTTTTCTGTTCTTGAAAATTGGGTGTAAATATCAGGTGTTACTTCGGGAGCCGTTAAACAGGGTAAAATCGGGTGCTATCGGGAGGAAAAGAACATTTTCGGGTAGAAAAAAACAACAAAAAAACAAAGAACGAGCAATTAACGCATTTGGATTGACAGATGCGGGACAGCTATCCTGAGTGTCCAATGCTTAACATTGTCTAGCGCCGGTATTCGTGGCATAATTGGAACTTTTGTGAGTTGATTTTCCACTTTTTTCGGTTTTCACCCTAAGTGATGATGACACAAATCTTTATAGTGTTTTACTCGAGAACACACGACCCTAAACATAGACAACAATTTTCACTTTTACATGGAGCAAACAGCAGTACAATCATGTCCGAAGAGCTCGCTCTCAAGAATAGTAAGTGTTTTTGTTTGGAATCTGCTGTTGTGTGCGTCACTTTGAAGCGAGTGTCCGCGTATTCTTCTAAGATATTTAGGTAACACTTGCAAGGCAGCGGAATCCTACACTATGCGAATCACAAGAAAGCAATACAATTGATTATAATGCTGATTGATGACATCTCTGCCTTCTATAGTGTTAAACGGAGACTTCACAAGAATTCAAAAAAAAAAAAAAAGGTGAACATCACAACGAACAAGAACCACCCATTGGATACTGAATACAACATTCGCATTCATTTTGCGTCAGTAATTAATTCGTAAATGACGACAATACCAAACCAAAACCGAAATGCAAGAGCAGAAAACAGATAGCTCCATACCAGGGCTGTTCATCCGGAAGAGGATACCGTGACGTCAGTAACCATTGTCGTCTGCGACGAAGCCAGCATTCTCCTTTGCCGGATGTTGGATGATGTCAGCAGTGTGTCGCTTTCAGTGCCCTTTCGCCTCAGGGAGGTGCAGCGCTCGCAATAAAATATCCGCAGATTTGGAACGAGGTATTTCGTGCACATGTTCCTAACGTCGCAATAGTTACGGGTATGCCACAACCTTTGTGGTGATTTTGTTGCAGAGTCCCAATATTTTGTATTTAAGGTCTGACTTTTCCGTGTTGAACCTGATTCCGCCCGATTATTCCCTCCCGAATCACATCATGTTTACATGTACCACCATCATGTATCACCCGCACGATTTATTTATTTATTTATTTATTTACATACCCCAAAGGCCCTCACAGGGCGTTACATGGGGGGAGGGGGGGGGGTGGCACACAGAGGCTGGTAGGCACAATGCAGTATAATTACAACTTCAATTGTAAGTACACGGCTAAACAGAAACATATGAGTGATTATACACTACGATGCCAAATTGATGAGGGTCAGTAAGCACGACAATGTGATGAGGGAGGCTATTCCACGAAATGGCCGTTTGCAGAAAAAAATGAGCTCATGAAACGAGACGTCGACACAGTTGTCTTTCCACTGTGTGTGGATAGTCAACGCGTGGAAAAACTTCGCTGTTATGTAACGTCTACTAAGAGAAGGCTTGTCACAGAACCTGTGGGATAAGCATAGTCTCGCAATGACCCTACGATGTTGCAGAGATGGAATACCTAATGATGATTTCATGCTTGTGACACTTGATAAATAAGAGTAATCAGAAACAATGAACCGGACCACAGAGTTCTGGATGGATTCTATATGTGGTGTCAGGTATTGTTGCGGGGAATCCCATATTCCTTAGGCATATTCCAGATTTGGACGAACAAAAGTGGTGTATGCGATATGGCGAACTTCAGGGGAAGCAAGCTTCAAATTACGGCGAAGGGAACCAATGGTACGATCCCAAGCAGCACAAGGTACTGAAAGTCGAGTGCAATGGGGGTGGACGGGTAGGTGGAAGGCCTTGAGCAGACCCATGAAACTGAAGAACATTGATAAGACACATACCGTCCACCCTCATCGCACCCGACTTTCAGTACATTGTAATGCTTTGGGGAGAAGCATTGCTGATAAAAAACGTGAGCATTCCATGTGAGGTCAGAAGAAATAATGACTCCAAAATATTTGTACGAATCGCGGAGCCCCATAGGGTGAAGGTTACCGCAGTGCGGGAAAAAGGGATGGTACAGCATTTCGATATGTGGAACGAAAGAAGCCACTTGTCACACCAAATTTCCAGAGCCTGTAGGTCACGTTGTAGAAGATATTTATCCTGTGATGAGCGAATTGATCTGTAGATGACACAGTCGTCAGCGAACAGGCGTATACTCGATGAGACACGATCAGGGAGGTCGTTGACATAGACAAAGAAGTGGAGGGGACCTAAGAGCGTACCCTGTGGGACACCAGATGATACATGTCAGAAGGACGAGAAATGATTGTTCACGAAAGTGGACTGACGGCGGTGAGTCAAGAACAGATGTATCTAGAAGAGTATATATTGGTCAAGGCCTATAGTTGTGAGAGTTTTAGCATTAATGTAGCGTGCGGTACAGAATCAAAGGCTTCAGCAAAGTGCAGGAACACGGCATCGGTTTGAGTGGAACCGTCCATATTTGAGTGGAGGCAGTGGAAAAAGCGAGCCATTTGTGTTTCACATGAGCAGGTTTTACGGAAGCCATGTTGGCAGAGCGAAAAGAAAGCATTTGATTCTAGGAAGTTGACTACCTGCAAATAAATGATGTGCTCCATGATTTTACAGGCGATGCTGGTAATGGAGATTGGTCTATATCGGTCAACGGTGAATGAGTGTCATCACTTGCCAGTCTTCCAGCAGGACTAAACTATTAAGTGATTGTTGGAATATTGCAGCAAGAAACCCGCTTGAGTGAACCTTTGTGTTTTTAAGAATTTTGCTGTTTATCCCTTGGAAACCGTCAGAGGAGACGACCTTGATGGAAGAGATTATCTTTTCAATGCCAGCAGGAGATATTGTTATCGGTGACATGGTGTTGAGGATAGATGTGGAAGGCGCAGGAAAGGGGGGGGGGGACTGTCTTCGTTGGTGAACAATAAGAGAACACTGAATATCACTAACAAAATTACCGTCGCGAACTGTCAGTTACATGTTTAGCGGTGGGGATTTAGGGTTTATAACTAGGTAGAATGCTTAGGCATTGTGCTTCAAAAGATTAACGATGCCCTCGCTATAGAGCATGTGCTTAGAAGTAGTCACGAATAATTTGTATTTCCAGGCGCACTCTTGACAATTTAGCAGTGATGATGCAGACTTCAATAACTTAGCTAGCCTGTACAGACGTTTCTTTTTACGGGCCAGCAGTTGGATTTCATGATTGTACATGGTGCATGACAGTGTGTCTTGATGAGAATGGAGGGTACAAAGGCATCAATGAGTGCATTAATCTTGGATTTATGTAAGAACTGATGTTCTGAGGCTGGAAGGGACCATCACGTATAAGGCCTCAAGTTGCCTAAGAAATTAACGATGAAAGATGAAAGTCACTGAAAAGGTTAGCCAGCTGTAGGACTCGAACCCACATCTTCTGGATTACCGATAATCCGATACCGAATCCGAATACCGATAATCCAGAAGATGTGGGTTCGAGTCCTACAGCTGGCTAACCTTTTCAGTGACTTTCATCTTTCATTGGATTTATGTAAATACCAGTTTTCGTCGACTGACCTTACTTCGAAGTTAGCGAGAAAGTTAACCAAGTAGAATCAACCCTTGATTTATGAACACCCTTCGTTTCTCGAAAAATCGTTCATAAATCGAGGGACTCATAAATTGAGGTGCAAGGTGCGCGGAAGAGAAATGGGCTGAAACACGACAGGAAATGCACTATAGGTTACGCTATTTTTGAAAATATTGCGTAATTGTGCTCTGCACCATACATTCGGCTGCATTTATCCTGTTCAGAAGGGACGATAGAAGCCTGGCACTTGACTCGTCCGCTGGGTCTCAGAGTACCATATCGCACTGTGGATGTGAGTCCGGTAGATGTCCAGTTTGACATTCTGAATCACGATAAATTGGCATTATGCGTCATATCGCGCGGGCGAATTAATTCGGAATAATTTATACACTAACGAATTTGTTTTTCTTTGTAACTTCAATATTTAGCACAACCACGAAAAGTTACATTGAGCTGAAGACGTCCAGCTTCCAGTTTTGTAGGCACGCAGGAGTTGGCAAGCAGCACAGCTGCAGTACCCAGTCAACCTGCGAAATGGTTACATTTCGTCTCATGTCAAATACACTATACATGCGGTTCCACAGTTTACTGAACCATATTATCTTCAAAACGTAACCCGTTATCCGAAACGCAACGCAAAAAGCATAATGGCGCACTAAAATCGAAACCATGTGATGCTGCAGTGCTAAGTTTTGAGAGAAGCCTTCTAGAGCGATGTCATTCATATTGAAAAGCATCTACCAGTAACGTTTATCAATGCGAGGAGTACCATAGCAAGAAATAACACTTACCTGCGATGAACCGCTTAAAAAATGTCGGAATTCCTCGAAAGTTTCGGTGACACGGCAGGACACGTTTGTTACTCACAACAACGGCGACGCGGTCACCAACCATGCATACAAGACTGCATGGTTGATCGAGCCACATCATTGGCCAGATTCGAAGCTGTGGGTCACGTGATTGCTACAGTCAGCGGCTAGCAGTCGGGGAAAAGAAATCCGTTGTCGCGCTCGGGCCATGTGACTGATTATCGGGAAGTGATCAGAGCAGCATCGGGGAGCGATCCTATATTCTTGGTCACATGACCAAGACCAGACCAGACCGGAAAATGATCATAACAACGTCGGGGGACGATGTCCGCTTGCCCTCTACCTCCTCCGTTCCCACACGACTGGGAACCAGTCGGACACTATCGCCCGCTCAGAAGCCGAAGCCCCCATTGCGTTCCCATTCTTTTCCTGACAGCCAGTGCTGCCTGGGTTGTTTCTTTTCTGCTCGACACTGCCATGCGGTATAATGTGTGTATGATGTGTGGTACCACAGATATCAAACTGAATCCCTTGAACCTTTTTTCAAAGGAAGTTAAGATGCTAAGTTTACCTCCTGGCTATGTAGTAAGTAAATAAATACGTAACTAAAAAGAAGCGAGGTCGCAGCTCGGCCATCTGTGACTACGCAGCAGCACACTCTTGTCACGAAACACATCATGACGATAGGAAGCGTGTGGGATGCCAGCCTTATTTCACTATCCAACTGCACACCAGGAAGGGAATGCACGGTAAACGTCCTGCAGCTGCTGCGCCAGGCAGAGTTTCTCTCCTTCTCTACTATTTGGACTCGTATTGACGACCGTGCTGCGCATCTGTGTCTGTACGCGGTCGCACATTACTCTCCACAGTAAGTAAGTTGTGCCGATTTCATGCACGTGTTTGTGTGTTATTCTCTCAATGAACTCCATGGGTGGGAGCCACCTTTGGTAGTAATACGACTCGCAACAGCTGCAGTATAGGGTTAAGGTATGGAGGGTTAAGGCATATGACAGAAGGGCAACTGGGCGAACTCGTTTGTTATCTCTTTTCTTTTCTCCGAAATCTGTTTTCTCTCTCTGAAAATCTTCAAGCGTCGCCATCAAAATCAGTTCTTGTGTCTGTGCCTGTACTTTATCATTGTTGCGATGCATAGGTAATGGCATTGAGATTAGACTGAGTCACTATAGCCGACGCATCATCTTTGGGTTAAGGTACAGCGTGCTGTTCCAGATTCTGGTGCAGTTGCATCAAACCAGTAGGCCTTCCAGAGAGCCGTCATGTCGGTATGATACAACGTGAATACAGTAGACTTCAGTTATCTCGTACACCAAACGAACCCACGCCATCGTGGCAGCAAGCGGACACACTGATGCTAGACAAGTGAAGAGTGAAGAGTTACGAGTGTAGAATTACAAGTGCTCCAAGCTGCACAAGTAAGTCGAAGATGCCCGTGCAGTGGAACATGCCTCAAACTAGCAGTGTGACGCGTAAGAAATGGCCCGTGTTTGTCTCCGTTTGTTTATTTCTTCCCTTTTTTGTTGTTGTTTTTTTTTTCACATTAACTTCCAGAGTACCATGCTAGCTTATGTGTTTCGCGCAATGCCACAGCATGTGTCTCGTATTCTATTACATGTGCCCACATGCGTTTTCAGCGTGCAGTTATAGGGATCATTTAACTTAATTTCAACTGTTAACTGTTGAAGGTAGAAGGGCTAGTGCGCAGGCAAGCTGGTACATGGTAACGAAATGGTAACCATAGACAGGGGAAAAGGGAACGAAAAGGAACGCGATGTCGTTTCAAAGCAACGTCAAAGGAACGCTTTGAGAACGCGTTGTTCTTTCCGGCCCCTTTTCCCTGTTTTGGGCTAACATTCCGCTCTCTTAATTGTTCTTTCACCGATACTAAACATTTCAGGTGCACATGACAGCCACAGTACATTATGTTACTTCCGCATGACTTTCCGTGTGTCCTGTTTGTAGTACTTGTCCTACGAATCCATGAGACATGTGGCGCGGAAATGGACCCTTTCAAGTAAGTGCTCGTCACAACGCCATAATGAAATATACTGCAACATCCTAGGTTATGTACGCGAGGTGAGGTTCTTATGAACCCAGATAATTTGACTCACATATTCCTTTTTTTTTCTTTATCACATCACCAGATCATCTGATAGTACACGGGTAGTGCACCATACACGAGAGTCACCTGAACACGTCGTCTTCGGACAAGAATTTGACAATAGTATTCTACCGTTCAATTACGATCCAGCCAAGAAGGCCACAGTTTGAAGCCAAGAAGAACTAAAAGTTCAAGGATGCCTAAAAGTAAAGTATAGTGCTCGACAAATTTTGTCAAGCAACAGTTTGAACAATCTTCGTTAAGACAACGCTAAGCCGTCTTGTATAAATAAGATGTTTATGGACGCATGGATGCTGTAAAATATCTTACTCACGCAATGCGCGCAAAAGAATATATGCCTGTGCGCACACCATAACGCTCTAAGGCACAAAAAAGTAATGCGGCTCCGTGTACCACGTCATCAGGTGACACACGTAGCTCTTGCGCTACGTCAAACATCCCAGTATCATGCATTGTTACTGAGTTTTAGTACATCATACGCTGTCACCTATGCGCACTCAAGGGGTAGCGCGGTGGTTCTGGGCAATGCGCAAAGCTCTGTTTATGTATTGCGCGTGCGCAGGACCACCAACGCTACCCCTTGCATACCCAAAGTCGAAAGCGTACGGTCTACTAAAACTCAGTATTATTACATACGTCCCTTACAATACTCGACGTACCTCAGATAGTAATGTGTGTCTTTCATGATGAGTTTTATGAGTATAGGAGGATCAGGAACACGTACAGAACAACATTGACACGCACACGCACACTTGTTCTACTGCACACAAAAGAACCGGTATAAAGCAATACCTCGTGGATAGACCTGCGCACTACGTCGCACAGGGAGACGTTACAACTGTAGAGGAGGTGGAGTTCCTCTACATGAGCCCCGACCGGCGATGATGGTATGCCACGGAGAGGCGATGACGGTGGCCTATCTCCATGGCCGCGCCGGTGGAACTGAGGCAGGTGCTTCAGGCGCGTGGCCATCTTCGTCATTGTCCACGGCCCGCTACACAATTGTTGATGTTGCTATGACGTCAATGAAACAGCGAACAAGAGAAGACCTCGAATGAGCTCGCAAAGCTCACGCAGGCCTCCGTGCGTGAGCTTTGCGAGCTCATTCGAGGTCTTCTCTTGTTCGCTCTTTCATTGACGTCATTCGCCTCCGTGCGTGACGTAGGCTGCACGCCTTCTGCTATCTAGGAAGCTTTGCATAAATGCACTGTCATGACATCGTGGCGACATCATGATACCAAAACACAAGGAAACCTGAGGCCCCCCCGCGCGATAACCAAGGATAACTATATCATATTTCAAGTTCAGACTCTCAGCCACGTCCGCCTGGACACTCCCCCCAGGACACTTCCCCCAGGACGTTATCCCCAGGACGTTATCTCCTGG
This sequence comes from Ornithodoros turicata, assembly GCF_037126465.1. Lineage (NCBI taxonomy): Eukaryota > Metazoa > Arthropoda > Arachnida > Ixodida > Argasidae > Ornithodoros > Ornithodoros turicata. Next base: position 133,015,150 of record NC_088202.1, on the reverse strand, counting down.
TATGCGTATCTGGGACAGACTTAAACCAATATATAATTGTCCCGCGAGGGGGAGAACAGGTGTGTTCTGTCCGTGTTCCTCTGTCATCTATGCTCGCAAGATGCCATCCCTGCCAACAATACAATCCTTCTGTTTGAGTAGATTTCATGACAGATGCGATTTTGATTGCGGTGCAAATTGGTACTTGGGCTGATGGCTTCATGATATGCGCATACTATTATTTTGGCACGACATTGTCATGGTATAAAATAATCACACCTGTTATTATTACTGCTAAATAGTACCTAGGATTATCATCAATCATTTTCTTTCAGTGCTCACGCCAGTTCTATCATAGGCGACAGTTTCCAGACGAACGTGCGGCGCATTCGACGCTCAGGTATCGCCAACCTACGGAAGGAGACCCAAGGAGCCCTAGGAAAAGCATCGCAACACATTCGTGAGCTTTCTTTTACTGTACGGTTTAAAATTGGTGTTGATGTTCACGACAGACGAGAATTTTCGCTGTATCTACTGCGCGGCCATTTTGTAGCGACTGTGGTGACACGATGCGGGCATTTTCTGTGGGAATTGTGTGAGCTTCGGCTCAGCCCCAGTGTTGGAACAAGAGAGGGGGACCATCGGCCCCTAAACCATCAGGTTAAACATTAGGTTCTCCTCCCCCTATAGGAGCTTCGAGAAAGAAACCACCCCCACGCCCCCCAAAATGAGTGTCTTGCCCTCGGAATGCGGTGCCCTCGGAATGCAGCTCGTTGTTCAGGCGCCCAGTTGGCTTGAAAGATGCATAAGTGTATGTTTTTCTATACGTTTCATAAGGATTAGGAATAAAACGGCGCAAAAACTGAAGTCAGTAAAGAGTGAGCTATGTAATAAACTTCTTCGGTACCGAAGGTGCCATATGCGGTTCCTAGTTTGTTCAATCATACGTCGAACATGGTTTATATTTCTCTATGTATTCGCGGTGCAGTCCTATCGTAAAGTTTTTACGCGGCACAAGGGACTATAACGTTGCTTTTCAATAAACTGCGTGGCCACCGCGCACAGTAATGCACGCGCATGCTCAATCAGAGTAATGCTGGTCAGCGACGTAAGCCTAATGTGGAGGGGCATCGTCGTCCGTGTACAGCATGTGAAGGGCGAATGACACTTGAGTACACAGGTGGAAACGGTTGTAGGCAGACGGAGAGGGCTTTCAACATGCTCGAAGGGGCCGGGGCACAACAACCTTCATGCCTTTCATAGACAGAGGTCGGGCAGGGTGCCGGGGATTCCGTGTTACGACTTCGGAAGAAAATTTTTGATAGGGTTTTCCTGAGTCACATGAAAGACGCGATTCTTAAGCGCAACCTCAATGGAGCGAATGTACAGCAAAAAAACTGCAAACTTCGCTCAGCGTCGGACGCCCTGCGCGAGGCGTCAACAATGGTTGCGTAAAGTAGGCGCCCCGGAGCGCGAATGTTTCAGACTCCACTCACTCAACGCGACACAAACACCACTTGCGCACACGGGAGTGCGAGGCTTCGAGCCGCTCCCCGCGCACCCGTTTTGTAATGGGGGCTTTGAAGTAGACGACAAGGGCCCGGGTTCTTGAAATTTTCCATGACGTAATTCCTGTTGAGCGCCGGCAGGACGACCTTCGAAATGTGGGCTCGGAAGCCAAATATGGCCTTTCTATGTTACCGAGTCCTGCTATTTAGAGATGCGAAGCCCTGAAAAAAAAAAAGAAAGACGAAAACTTTGAAAGAAAAAAAAAAACAGTTCTTTTCGGTTTTTTCCTCGTCTCCGGAAATTTTCCAGGCGACAAAATTCAAAAATGTAAATTTTCGTGCCTTTTATGCGTTCCAACCCGCCAACAGTGCCTTAGGTGCCTCTAATCCGCCAAAAACCACCAACTTAGTGCTCCGTCTGGCCGCTCCAAGCGATCGCCATCGCATTCACATAACGTCGGAGTGGACGGGTCGTTCTAATTACCTATGGCTGAGTAGACAGCAGTCTCATGCTCTGCATTCATGCCTAGAGTAGGAACACTACTAAAGCTTCTAGCTCATTGTATGCTGTGGTTTAGCCGGGAATGCTTCGACTCAGCAGTACCCACATTTGTTTCCATGTCTACCAATTTTTCGAAAAAAAAAACGTTTTTTTCGTTTTTTTTTCCGAGTGATCCAAAATTTCGGGAAATTTCGCATCTCTACTCCTATTCCAGTAAACTGTAAGATTTTTATAACCATAATCATTCTTTTGTATTAGTGGACAACTTCCACATGGATATCGGCAGTCATTCGCGGGATATGCGGTGCTTTATTGCAGACATCTCCACGCCACGCAGCTGTCTTCATAGTACACAGCTCCTATGATGTCTCTTACAGACACCAATATTTTCCATTTCATTTACTTTTACAAGGAGAAGTCTTCGCAACTGCAGTTGTCCCTTCCAACGTTACTATAGCTTCAAACTGAACCTACGTGTCCTCCGCCTGCGCACTGCCCTTTTATCACCACCACCGCCTGTGCACTGCGCGAGCAGACAACAGGAAGCGGCATCTGGGAGCCAGCAGTGTAGCGCTCCAAAGTTGCTTTTGGCTGTTTAGTGGCCGCTCCGGGTGCCTCATACTCCCGATTTGAGTGCGCCAAAAGAGGAGCGGCTACTTAACGCAACCAACGTGAGCATCCGCCGGCGATCTACCCATGCCAGATATTTTCGCCCAGCGTCCGCGATTCCGGAATCGTGGTGGTGATGGCGATAGGGCTCGCCGTTGTCGGCTGCTTCAATATGTGGGCAACGTCACGACTGACGCCCCGCGGGGAATGTGCGTCCTGGGCCGACATCTAAGGGAACTGTGCCGACATATGTCTGAAAGCGTCTGAGGAAAAACCCAGGAAAAACCTCGGAAGCGTCAACTGCCGGTGAACACGAGGCCGGCCAATCAAAGCGTTCTTCCGCTACGAATCTACCCCAGCTACGCTGCCTTGTCGTCTGCACGTGGTCGTCTGCTCTCGTAGGACGTCTTCTTCTTTTTCTTCCTATGGGGTGCTGTCGTCTGCTCGCTGTCTCGCCTGCTGCACCGCTAGAACGCCAGGCATTCTCTGCCAAGAAACATGTTTTCCTTTCGTAGCACTGAATATGCTTTTAAGTACATTACTGAACGAACTTTTTGAGACCGTTGTTGGATTTAGTTGCAAAATTTGTGACATTTTTCATCTTGTACTCTGGCAACAGTGACATCAGAGCAAGACTTTCCGACGCCGTGCGCTAGTCTTCTTTGCAAAAAATTCGCTCAATGGAGGTTGGCCATGAGGATATCCCAGGAAACGTTTATCTTGAGTGTCACTAGGTAGACTTCGCGGGGGGGGGGGGATAGTTCCGGGAAGGGAGGATGGGGCTCAGGCCATCAGGGCCCGATGTAGTCGGCGCCTATGGGCAGATGAGATAGGACGCAAACAGAGCACCAACCCGCTTTTGTGTGGCGGCGTATGCACGACGAGCTTCATGCTCAATCACACTGGCCAAGGATCCGCGACGCTGATATCCTTGCAGCCACTCGCTCGCACGTTACCATAACCATGCACTAATAATAGCGGATGCACTTACGACCTTGCATGCCACAACTATGTACGGAAAAGGTACAGGACAAGACACAGTACACTAGTATTCAGCTTCACTAAGTGAGTTCGTAACGTTGGTTCGTGTGTAGCTGTGTTCTTCGGGTTTGAGTACTGAATTTTGAGACGATTATTTTTCCATTTATTTCGCCATGTATTCCGAAATGCCATGATAACATTACACCTTTCCCGTTGGAATGTCGGCTGCAGTTCCCTGATTTGACATCCCACAGGCAAAACCAGCAAAGGATTACTCGTCCAAGCTCCTGGACTTGGTCTGAATACACTAGGGAGTTTGAGTCAAACGGTTCCTGATTTGTGTAAGGATCCCCTTTGTGGTACTAACAGCGAACTGTTAAATGGTAAACCATCGATTCTTTTAGCGTCCGCGTCAAACGGCCTCCTGAGTCAGACAGCACCAGGCCTGAATCAGGTTTCCCAGAGGTCGAAGAGCATAGGTGAGTGCTTGTTGAACAGAAATGTTTCATTGGATTTCTACGCCCTGCTTTCCCAATGAGCTCTTAAGCGGTGAGTATTGCATTAGGTTTGAGGTGCACTACAACCTTTCTTTACTGCCGCGAAATGCAAATGACAACAGTGACCGTTAAAAGGTCCTGTCTAAAAGGTTATCACAGGTCATACAGTGCTCTCAGTACTGTGAACAGAAGAAAAATAATTTTTAAAAAGGGACAGTTGCTGTGCCATGCGGAAGTCTACTCGAGGTTCGGCGAGCTATGATGAGAATGGCTTCACTTCTTCAAATTTTCCGAGTTTTCTTTCGAAATACTAGGCAAATGCATAGAAAGTGTGCTCAGCCAGTGTGCAGTCCACGTCTGTAAAACAAATCACAGGAATTCCGTAGAAAATGACAGCGATTCATGGTAGATACTATCGTAGTCCCCACGATCGTAGAGGACAATCTCTTGCCGTGTAGAACGCCTGCCATCCAATGGAACACTGCGTGATCAGTCAATTGTTCTAAGGTAATACTATCACTACAGCCATATTATGAGAAATGGATATTTATAATTTGTCTGAAACGTGGGGCGTAAAATTAGGAGATTTCGTCAATGGACGTCAACAGAAACGCAGGCAGGCATCGGCAAAGTCGCTGGATTGCTCATCATTGGAGCAAGGGAGAACAGACTGCGAGTCAAGAAAATGATAATTAAGAACACGAAACAGAAAAACTGGACAATTTGGATACATAGCATATAAAATAAATAACAATACCCGCAATTATGCAAGTAAAAAAATCGCTCAGCCGGGCGACAGCACACTCGGAACGGCATGATTTAGACCTCACTGTAGCAGAGATCATCTGTGTGTCTTCTACATCTACAAAGGTAGTGATAAGTACACCTCCTCCACTACTCTCTAATCGCATGCATTCAAACACGTTCAAAATGCAAACTGACGAACATGTTTTGACGTAACGTGTTCTGACGTAGTGTGTCAAAAAATTATATTTAAAAATCTACACGTCGGAAAATTATGGGGTCAACGGTATTCGCCTTCAGAGAGGTTTTGCCATCGTGTGAGACATTTTTATGAATTTTTCGCCATGGGAAATTTAATTTTCCGAATTAAAGTCTGGAAATTGCGTGGTCAACGTAACATTTTTTCGACAGATTCGAGAAGCGCGGGTCGAGTTTAGCCCACCACGGAAAATTGCATTTCGTGGTACAACAGTAAGGAGCGGAAAAAAAAGGAAAAATATCCCATTTCGGGCTGCACAAAACGCCGCTCGCCTTTCGCATCCCGTCAGAGCGCTCCGGGAAGCGTCGCATGAAAGGACAGCGCCCCTAACAGTCGCCCCGCCACTTTAATTCCACTCTCAATGCCCTCATGTTATCAGCGACAGGTTCACTTGGTGTTCGCGTTTATCTTCTTTTCTGGTTCTACTCTTCGCTTTATTTTTTTTATCGTTTGCTTTAGTGATACGGCTCGCCAACCTGCGTGATATGAAGGACCGATTGCGAAGGGGCGGGGCGACTGTTTTTTATGCGTCGCTTCTCGGACCGCTCTGGCGGGATGCAAAACGCTAGCGGCGTTTGCGAGGCCCGAAATTGGAATGTTTTCCTAATTTTTTTCCGTTCCTTAATTTTGTGCCACGAAATCAATTTTTCCGTGGTAGGATAAACCTGACCCGTGCTTCCGGAATCTTTCGAAAAAATGTTAGGTTGATTAGGCAACTTCCGGACTTTAATTCGGAAAATTAAATTTCCCAAGCGAAAAATTCATAAAAGTGTCTCACACGATGGCAAAGACTCTCTGAAGGCGAATACCGTTGACCTCATAATTTTCCGACGGTAGATTTTTAAATATAATTTTTTGACACGTTCCGTGAGACACCCTGTAGAGCCAAGTTTCAATGAACAAAATTTTGTTTGCTTGAGAAGTGTTAACTATAGGCTATATAAAGTCATACCATTTGGGCGTAAGAATACGTATATTAGTGTAGAGACAAGAAAGCAGGCCGTAAACCGGGGTGGGTGTTACTTAATAAGTGCGACCGTCGTGGCTATATAGTTGATATATGTACAGCACGTGCTTGTCGCTGTTTCATCAACAGTATCACTTTCAACGAAGCTTCGTTCGCGGCAACTCATCAAATCCCAGAAGCTGTCGCCAAGCCGGCTCTTTGCCTGGCTAACCTTTCCTTTCATTTATTTATGTTTTTTTTTTAAATAAACATATACCCCCCACGGTTTTAGTCGCCTGGATCACGCTAGGGGCATCGTAGTCGCTCGTCTTCAGATTCCGTCGTCTGCTAACCCATGTGAGCTTCGACGTGCGGGTCATTCAGGGCGCTCGTCACCCTCGCGATGCGGATGTGACCACATCTGATATACGTGGGCAATGCACTGGCCGGTCGCTTCGAGGCCGGGCGGAAAAAGTGCTAACTGGCAAATTCCTGGCGCTCGGAAAGCACCACGAGAACACACAAGATTGCTACGTTTTGACCAAGCGAACGCAGTTGCTCGGAATCTGGCAAAAAAGAAAGAAAGAAAGCTGCTCGGAAATGACCACACCAAATGTGTGAAGCTGTGAGACTTTCGCCATGTGCGTTCGCCTTACTCTCTTGAGTGTGGAGAAGTATAATTTTTATTTATTCCGTTAGGCATCGTAAATGTATTAAGAGCACCACTCATGCCTCCTGTTGGAATATCGGTTACAGCTCTTTGATTTTATATCTCGCAGGCAAGGCTACTAAAGGAGCACTCGGTGGAGCTTCCAGACTCGGCCAGAATGGCCTGGGGACATTGAATCAGGGGGTTCCCGATTTGGGTAAGGACCCCCGCTTTTGTGGCCGAAATAGTGAGCCATTAAAAAGCAAAGTTTTCGTCTTCCTCAGCTTCCGTCACTAATGGCGTCTTGGATCAAGGAACACCTGCGATGAATCAGATGACACAGGTAGCGAACAACTTAGGTGAGTTACTTAGCTTCTCACTCGTGAGTACTGCATTAATCTCAACCTACACTGCTGACATGGCACCCCAGATAGATCTCCCTTCTTAACGATCGCGAGATGCAGGACAGCCCTTACAACAACAACAACAACAACAACAAATAAATCATGACTATGGCATGGGGTGATTCACCGCTTGAGAACGGTACACTAACCCATTACATACTAAACATGAGATGTGAAATATGAAAATGAAGGTATGTGTAAGTACAACACTTCAACTCCCCTCCACTGGCTGCGCAGCGCTACGTCACACAAAAAGGAAGAAAGAAACACATTAAAGAAGCGCCAATGGTCCTTGAGATGCAAGGGAGGATCCAACAGCCCTTACACAGTACTTACAGTACTTAAAGTTTCAGAAAAAGGTTATGAATAATGACTGTTCCTTCACAATGATGCATACACTATTATAACATAACTTTCATCGCGTTCATCCCAATACGAAAGATAGCCCTAGTAATGGAGATTCCAGTGCTGTTCATGAAATAGCGAAACACAAAAGCGATCCAGCCAGACAAGTCCAACAAGTGATGCCATAGGATAAGAACTGTTCCATTGCTTCATCCATTTCGCCTCGCTTGGATTGAATAACCGCAGGCGCTTCTTTAGAGGCAACGGGCTTGCGAAACCATAGAACCCAGGAAAGATGCACGCATCGCACATGTGGTGCTGCCCACAATTTTCAGGGCACGATAAATTGACAAACATGTTTCTCGTGCATTCCTTTCTCTGCGTGTGTTCTCTATATTCAGTGTGTTGTTCACAGCTCTTTTGTGTCAGTGCACTCTTGGCTCAATGGAACTCTTAGCCGAAGACCAAGGTTAACAATGTTGTTACGTGCCCAAAACTGATGTTGTAACGAGGAGGGAAAAGTCATATGAATATGTGACAGCAGTTATGCGAGATCCTGACGTATACCACTTTTCAGGCCAAACTGCCACCGGTTTTCTAGATCAAGCTCCAACAGTTGGCCAAGGCGCCATGCAATCTGTGGGTCAGTCACTTCCTGACTTAGGTACGGGCCATATTTGAGGCTGAGACCGCATTCTGTTGATGCAATAATGGTGCTCCGTTTTCTTCAGCCTCTGTCACCAATGGCATGTTGAATCAAGTCGCTCCTGTTCTAAATCAAGGGCTGAATCAAGGGCTGAATCAAGCGGGCACCTTAGGTGAGTACGCGAACGACCCGAATAGTTTTGGTTGCATTGTATCTACGTCAGTATAACACCCGACCCTACCTTAATCACCTTACCGACCTTAAATCAATTAGCTTCCCGCAGGCTAGTTCTGCATTCATGTTGTTACCGATGCCACGTTACACAATAGGGGTATCTCATGAGAAAGTGGAAAGTTCGATCAGTTGGTTTTCGTCCATATGGACGGAGAACGAAAACACGAAGCCACAGCACTTGTCGCGCAGCGCTTGTCCGGTGTTGTTTTCCCTGTTTTCGCTCTTCGTTCAGCATGTACGGTACCTCATTCGTGAATTCGCTAATTTGAAGTGATATCCTCAATAGCTTAGGGGAATAGACGTCATGGTACTGTTTCCTTATGTCATTTATTATTCCATAAGGAAGACTCTGAAAGTGCTAAGGTCCTCAATCAAAGCATGTCCCACAATAAATATTTAAGTTGTCGTACCACTTTATCACGTCAAGCCGCGACTGGTGTCTTAGGTGGAGCCCCACCACTACTCCAAGGTGGTTTGCAAACTGTTGATCAAGCAGGTCCTCTTCTTGGCCAAACTGCACAAAGTGGACTAAATCAATTATCGAACTTAGGTAATTACAACTATACAGTATCAAGCATTCTTTTGCATATGCCAAACGCTACTCCGTAAGGACAGTCGCACATTTCCCAGACATTTCCCGCACATTTCCATTTCCATGTGCCAATTTTTCGTAACAGCGTGCGGCGTTGCACTAAGCGAGCATTCTATAACTGGATTTTCAGGGACTACAGTCCAAGGAGGTGCCACAAACACTCTCGGTCAAGTTGCCTCAGTCGACGCCATTTTGACTCCTGCAGCCACAAACCTCGTCAACGGCTTAACTGAGTTCTTGAATCAAGCCGCCAGCAGTTTAGACACCGGTACGATGAGTTCGCTCATCCAAGCTGTGCCTGCAGTCACGAACACCCTCAATCAAGTTATTTCCGTTGTGAGTCAAGCTGCAAGGGCGGGAACGCTTATGACTGGAGCAGTAAATGTTATAAGTCAGCTGATAACCCTACTAAACAGCGTTACAATAGGTGGCCAGACAGCAACTGCCTTGCTGATTGAAATTGCAAATGCTTTAGCTGAAGCAATCCTTACCACGCTAAGCCAAGCTAGTGAAGCGACACTGCAATCTGCGAGCACCATTATGAATCTCTTGGTCCTGGCTTTTCAAAACGCTGCTACTGTTATACTGAACGAAATAATGTTAGGCAACACCTTCCCTACGTTAGGGAGTATTGCAACTACCGTTGTTGGGGAAATCCAGTCTGTCATGAGCAACACTGTATTCGCAAACGACGTTCACGCACTCATTAACGCAGCTACGCAAGTGGTTAATGAAATTGCGGGTACTTTAGCACAGTCTGCCTTAGGAACGGCTGGATGAATTGCTTGTATAATCTGAAGGATCTGCAGAACATGTTTCTCCCACACTCTGCCTTGTATTGAGTTGCGCCACACGTAGCTCTCGCTCATTCCGCAATAAAATCTGAGTCTGAACTATATGAGCTCTTATTTGCTGTGATTCCTGTTCATCGACATCCCTTTATGCCGATTTATACTCCATTTAAGGTGGCCCCGCTAATCCAGCTATTCCAGAGCAATTAACAGTACGTAATTAAAAACAGCCACTGACACTACTACTCACACTAATTAGGGCACTCTGTGTCCCTCTGAGACGCACTTACGTGCTGCCTGTCACCGCATGAGGCTCCCTCAACGACAACCGATGGTGCCCAACGAGTTCAGATACACCCGCTGGCTAATATTACCTCAAGAATAGTTTGGGCTAGTTGGTATAAATCCATTTTCAAGAGAGCAAGGGACGAACACAACACAAGGCACAACCAGGTCGCACTTTCAACCACTGTCTCACAAATGAAAAATACAATGAATGTTGCACTCACGAACCTAATCTTCTAGCACGTGATCCTGCCCCCTTCCCCCTATCAAAACCAAGCCACCTTATCTATCAAAGCTTATCGTTTCTGTGTCAGCGAAGCTGCACGGGAGCTGACGCAATCGTCTTTCTACTTTTTACAGCGGCAGCTGTTAACGGAAAGTACCGGGAAATCGCTGTGGTTGCATTAAGGCGGGCTACTTACCATAACAGTATCACGACTCCCCCCCCCCCCCCTCCCTCCAAGCCTATTCTTTCTTCTTCTCTGTCTTCTTCTCTCTTCTTGTTCTGTTTGTTGACTGTCGGTTTCGGTGATGCAAAACAAATTAAAATAGCAACAACTTCAGTTGAATATGGAGAGTGGGGACGTTCATCGTCAGACGTGATACTCTACCCCATTGCTGGTGGGGAGTTGGGGAATAAAATAATGAGCCCCTTCACAATAACGATCGAAGTCCAATGGTGTCCAGAAATGTCAAACGAGTTTTGAGCGCAGATCGTTGATGGGCTGGATTCCGCCAAGGACCAAGCAATTTCGATAGGGAGAAGGGGCGAGAGTCCAGCTGACTAAGAGACTCGGAGAGTGCGGTCGGGAAGTGTGGGCAATGAAGAAGAATGTGCTCCAGATCTTCAAGAGCACCATAGTGGCAGCAGGTGGGGGAGTCAACTTGTCTCAAGCGGTAACGCCACTGAGCCGCAAAGGCCACATCGAGTCGCATTCGGTGGATTAATGCAGCATCTTGACGAGAGGTGTTTCGTGGCATCCAGAAAGCGTGCGTTGGATCAACTCTGCTCAACATAGATGAGGGGAGAATGTCGGTTGTCCATTGGTGGGAAGCCAGGGGATGTCACGAGGCGTCGCAGTATGGAACAGCGGTTCCCTCTCAGCAGAACAATACTGATCCGTTTCGGATACGAGAGTGCTCCTTCTGCGGCGCCGTCGGCCTGCTCGTCCCCCACGACACCACAACGGGCTGGAACCCACTGGAGAACTAGCCTGTGGCCTGCTGCGTAGACAGCGTGGTAAGCCATTAACACATCTGTGACTAGGGGTGCGGATGGGCCTCGTATGCCGGAATTTTCAATAGCTTGAAGTGCAGATTTGGAGTCTGTGAAGACTGCCCAGGGGTAAAATCAGCGATGTGTTGTAGAAAGAAAAGGATGGCATAGAGTTCCGCAGTTGAAATTAAAATAATGTATGCTAATAAATACAGTTTTGACACACTCAGAAATGCGTACGTTGTCCCTGGAAGTGTGTCGTTTTTTCAGTGTCTCCTGTCCCACTTTTGTCCCGATTTTAGTAATATTTTTGTCCTGCTAATCCCAGATCTACACATCACCACTCACTTCACAGATCACAAGTCGGTACTCCTCACTCTAAAGTGTGTGTAGTTGTGCATATACCAGTGTCATATATAAAACGACACTGACACACACGTTAGAGAGGTGGTTGGAACTAACATAAAAACGTTGAAAGAAGATTGCGCCAGCTCCCCTACAGCTTCCCTGACGCAAAAACAACAAGCTTTGATAAATAACGGGATAAAAAAGGTGGGCACGTGACACATTGCTTGTGACGTGTGCCACGGCCTTCACGTATCGCGCGAAGAGCGCCGTGCACGTGTTTTATCACGTGCCCACCTTTTTAATTTTTCCGCCCGCCTTTTTTAATTTCCCGCCACTCGTTAGCTTGTAACGACCGTGACGATAATGAAGCGATTAAGCCCCCTGGTTTGGATAAGGTGAGGAGGGAAGGATCACGTGCTAACAGATTAGGTTCGTGAGCGCAACATACACTGTCTTTTTCAGTTGTAATACAGTGGTTGAAAGCGCCACTTGTTTGTGGTCTTGTCTTGTGTTCGTTCTTCGGTCGCTCGAAAATGGACTAATATTAATTCTAGCTGTGCTAGAGATGTGCTCGCCGGTCTCTCCGCTCCATTTGTGGCGGTTGGCGATATCAACATACAGCATCCACTGTGGGGCAGCAGAACCATCGACCGTCGCAGAAAGATTTGGGTGGACTTTATAGGAGGCACACGACTTCATCTTTACCTTCTGAACGATAGGACTCCTACCTCCATGGGTCGGTGCTTCCATACTGGCAGTTCAGATATATAGTTGAACTCAAATGACCTTTCCAGACACCTAGAATGAGCACCTAGTCTGAATGGTACGAAAAGTGATCAGCTTCGTATTTCCATCACCTTGGAAGAACTGGTCCAAAGAGTGAGGTATATAAAGTTGATAATGTCACAAGCTGGTCGGTCTCGCGCGCGCTATGCGCAGACAGCACCCACGAAGGCATATCTGCGAATCTGATGGCAGAAGACTGCGGAGAAGCTCCGTTCGTGAGGTAAGCTAGTGAAGCTCTTCCCTGGATACCTTGGCGCAGACACAGGGATGAAACATGTGCCGCATGCAGACAGTGCGCTGAATGGAAAGCGGTTCGGACGGGGCTGTTTAAAGATGTTCTGGAGGGTTGTCGAATGAACAAAGTAGTCAAACTAGGAATCGGCGGCTGTCGACAGAAAACGCTGCGATTCGGAGCAACGCTATCGCCTTTCGATAGCCCTGCGGTGGTATGGTGCTCCTAGGTGCTCTTGTGTTATTCTCCTCTATGCCTGAGGTAGAGGTGGCTCTGGCTTTCTGCCACGTCAGTGCCACACCATCGGTGACAGCGCGTACCCCGACTTTGATGTGCCATATGACATCCTTATCACGCTATCCGAATCACGCTACCTCACCACAAAAATCCGGATTGTGTGGTGAACTCTGTTCAGATATTTAGGAATACATATATTCTTTTCTGAACGTGTTCGTATTGCAGGAGGTTCACAAGACCAGAACCTTCACTAAGAACATTCCACAGCGGAGGCATCATGGTAAAAAGGCCGGGGGTCTTGCGCTTTCCACTCCAGCCACGTGCATTGCAACACCTCATGCAACACATGATACCCAACGTCGTATCACGCCACCTTCGCAGCGCGCTTCTTCTGTAACTTACAGCACAGCGATATCTGGGACACACAGCGCACGCGCGCTATCCGGTGCTTAACTTCCCATATACTGCTGTCGCAGTAAAAGCAATTTCGAAACAGAGAAGTTCGGTAGTGAAAGGGTTTCATCGTCAGCAGGTGATCTAGACGTTGTGATATGAAATGTGGTGATAATACATGCCACTGTGGGGAATACGAAATAGCTCGGACTAAATACAATGAAAGAGTCCCGTATTCGATACGTCCTGGAGAACTGGAAAAGACAATGACAGTTGGTAGACAGGCGAGCTACACCACTGTTGAAGCCGGGTAAACCGCCCTCGAAGCTCTCCTCCTTTAGACAGTTAGGCTGACCAGCTGCCTTGAAAAGCTGCTGGAGCGCATGAAACTTGACACAGTCGAGTGGTGGCTGGAAAGGCCCCCCCTCTTCCCACGGGAAATGACAGGGACCGCCGACACAAGTCTGCAGTGGATTTCGTCCTTGGCTTCCTCCTCCGTCTCCTCGTTTTGGCTTAATGGCGTCGGTGGAAGAAACAAAATCGCGTAAGAAGATTGTGGTGGCTGGATATCTTGATGTTATATCGTGCATGCGACGCAATGAGCCACATCTCCGTTCTGCTTACTCTGATCCATGCAGGCGTGGCGTCCAGAGCGATGTTACGTATAACGGACTATTTGTTCGCATGCGATAGGAAGATACAGAGTATTACCCCTGTCACACGGTCAACGGAAAATGACAATCGACTAGAAGGCCTTCGGGATTTTATATCGCCTTTGAACTTAAATGGATTGTCTCGGTGCCACACGGGAAGTTTTTGATGGCCGTTGAAAGCTTCCGCATTTGGCCTTAAAAATGCTGCAGCGCGCCAATCACGATGTAGCTCCTTCAGCTTCTTTTCGTCTGGCCACATTGTTTGTTGTTTATTGTTATTGTATTGTTTTATTATTGTTATATCTTTGTGCTGTGGTTTGACTCCGCGTATCCTCTCGCAGGCGCCGGTGAAAATGCAGGGAAATGCATAATATGCAGACTAACGTACCTTGAAAAAAAAAAAGAATATGAAGCTTCCAATAAATACAAAAGCAGAAACCGCGTCAGGAAGTGTCGTCTGATGCAAAGAAATCTCGTTTACAGCGCATTTAAGGCGAAGACAATGTACCCGAGAGTGTAGGGATCCTCGTCCCGACGGCCTTCGAGACTTCGAGGGAGTTCTGTGGCTCTCTCTTGACCCACTTGACAGTCCGGCCGAAGGCCATCCCGAAACGCCGTCTGGCAGCGCACAATTAGCAGCTGAGTCAATTGATAACAACCCCAAAGGCCTTCGAGATGCCCGTGTGACAGGGGTATATTTCACGCCAACCCATAGAGTCACACAGGGTAGCGTCTTGACTCCGACCGTGTTCAACGTGGTCATCCAGGTCTTAGACGCTGCATCGGAAAGCCTGGAATGCTGATGATATCTGTATTTACATCAGTGCCAGATCCCGTCGTAACATCCAGTGCCACCTACAGCAGACCTTGAATGCCGTTGAGCATTGCGTCACAAAAGCCGGTATCAACATCTAGTCTGAAAAGTCTGTGGTACTCCCATTCACAAGAAGGACCATACAACCCTTCCAACTTTCAGTTGCTGGCCCACAGTATGCTCTCTTTGATCTTTGGTGTTACTGTCGCCTTATGGTCAGCTTTATGTCTTGCTGTCTAGTGGGGAGCGTTGCGAGCTTAGTCTCCAGGATGTCTTGTGGAAAGCATATTGCGAGCTTGGTAGCTGAGCACTGGTGAATTGCGGTTATCCGGCATTTAGCAGGCATAAGGTGGTGTGGTAGCACAACGCCGATTTCGACCATCCACCAGGCTTTTGTTCGGGAGTCGCTTGCATACAATTTATCTTTGTTGAATGGTCTGAGAATGGTTTGCCTCCTTCGTCAGACCACAAGGTTCAATGTCTGGTTGCGCGGAGTCTCCGTGAGTACTTGGGAGTCCCCTGAGCGATCGAGACTCGTATCGTCATTGCTGAAGCGAAGGAAGCCGCGGTGGAAGTCCTTCGTCACGGTGAAACGTGCACGCCGTCTCCGCCTGCCTACCATAGACAGCACCCTCTTGCTACTAAGATCCGGAGAACCAAGCGTAGGCCGGCTTGCTTTTCTTTAAAGAAGAAAAAAAAGACAAACACACACAAGGGAGCGCTAGAGGCTGGTCGAGAGGCCGTGAAGAAATTTCATGAATTTCATCCGTTTCGTGAAGAAAGCTCAAGAGGGCAGCCGTAAGCGCCGCATGCGTGTGCAGGACAGGGCCGAACAGAGTGGCCAAAGAGACGTTGGGGTAATCCAGTTGTCGCAAGAGACGTTGGGCTAATCAAATTGTCGCAAGTGGCGTTGGAGGACGAGTCGTTGAGACACATTCCGGTGGCAGGATGATAGTGCTCAATGTCGGCTTCCACGCAACAAGTTCTGCAGTTGGGGGAGTTCGTCTGGCGCATTTTATACAGGAGTGAGAGTGTGCGTGCGTGCAATATTCATTCGAGGACGATGGAGGAGTGACTCTTCAGCTCTATTGGAACGGCAGGCAATAGTAAAGTCTTGCAGGGGGTCCATGAGACGTAAGAAATTATCATATGGGTCCGCTCGGAACTGGTGGGTACGGATACAGCGCCAATGGCGAAGGTGCAGAGAACAAGGCACAGGTCGTTAGGGGTAGAGGGGTAGCAGGAAGAAATCTGGTAGATGCTGCGAGTCCCGCCATTGTGTCTGCGCGGGTGTTCCCAACAAGGCTTACGTGCCCCGGGATTCACTGAAGCGTCACAGAATGGCCAGTGGCCACAAGTTGTGTGAGAGATTGCAGTACGAGCGGGTGGAGACTGCATATTGTGCTGGGGCGAAAAGGGCAGCAGATCCAGTGAAACCTTGCTGTCAGTGAGAAAAACCCACTATGCAGCCGGCAAGCAAGTGTTGTAGTGCCGACAGGATGCCGAAGAGCTCTGCTTCCATAGAGGACATTGGGTAAGGGAGGGCAACGGCTTGCTGAAAGTCGTTATCAGGGATATAAAATGCAGCGCCCAATGCTTTTTCAAGGTCGTCGACCCACAAGAGCGGCTATAGGAACACATGATGCCTACCAGCAACTAATATAACTGTTCTTCCCTTCCCCTCTATCCCTTCTCCCTCTCCCCCAAGCAATGTACCGCCGTGGCGGTAGTACTGACCCGTGGAGCGTAGAAAGTCGAGAGCGAGTTGGAGGGCTACAGGTGCGGGAGTGTCACGCTTGACCGCAGACCGGAGATGGCGGAGCAGATATCAGAACGGGTAAACGTCCGCATTGTTGGCGCGTAACAGGGAGCGGATGAGGAGAGAGGAAGATGACCCTTCAGGCGTGCGATGGCCTTCCGAAAGTTGAGTCAGGCAGAATAAGGCACGAATACGGTGTCAGTGGCGTTCCAGTGGAATATCAGGCCATGTGGGAAGGTTCTTTGAGCAGGTTCTCAGGTTCTCTGAGTCATGTACCAACAAGCCCATCAAGCTACTCTAGTCATGTGGGCATCAGTGTAAACGAGGACGCAGGTCAATAACACCTGGCGAGCGGCATCACGGCCCTCTCCCTGCGTTACGACATAGGTCCCACCTTGTCCCTCACCACAGCCTTCCACCGCATTTACAATGTCTTTCAAGCAACCGCTCGGCTTCGATGCATCCGAACTTTGACCCACCTGTGGACCGCGTGGTGACCTGCATCTTTTTGGTCTTCTGGTAGTAGGAACGAGAGCGCGACATCATGAAAAATGATTTGCGACGAGTCGATCATCAATTGAGCTCAACATAGCGAAAATTGTCGGGCCGTTGTCATGACCATGCACAAAAGATGCAAGTCATCCGTTGTCATCCGTCATTGTTGTGGAGTGCCT
This sequence comes from Ornithodoros turicata, assembly GCF_037126465.1. NCBI lineage: Eukaryota > Metazoa > Arthropoda > Arachnida > Ixodida > Argasidae > Ornithodoros > Ornithodoros turicata. Next base: position 132,998,067 of record NC_088202.1, on the reverse strand, counting down.
GTGCCGCAATAAACGAACAGTTTCTTTTTTTTTTTTTTTTTCGTGATCAACCCTCTCTCAACCCTACAAGAAAACCAATGGGGAAGTGCGCCGCCATAACAGTCTTGAATGTCCCATTACATCACCATCCCATGTGTATATACGACTATGTGTGTGCGTGTGGCTAAAGTCTCAACGCGAGGTCCGGACGCGGGTGGGGGGGGAGGAAAAAAGCGTTGACTCCATGAGAGGACTTGTGGGAGGTCCAAGCACGCTGAGCCATATGCTTTAACGTGGGAGCCATGCGGCTCTACTGCGTTTACATGAACTCGACAGGAGCGGGTAGAGTTGACTAGCGGGTTGAGGAGTCGAACCCGACCCGACGCTGTTTACAGGAACTCGCTCCAACCGGAGACGTACACAGCGGCGTCTAGCGGGTCCAGCGTCGTGCCTAGCCCGAGCGTGTCGAGTCGGGCTGACCTACCCCCTGCTGTCGGGTTGACTCGACTCTACGCGACGCAACGCGTGTGAACACGACACGATAGCGTATACATGAGCGAGTCAAACCCGACAACCCAACTCGACCCGCTTCTCTGGAGTTTATGTAAACGCGGATCGTATATGAGCTAGGCTTAGAAGGCAGAGAACGATTCAGTGTCCGCACTACTGGAAATTGTCGTCGTGTGTTTAATTTCTTTAGGCTCATCCGTTTGTATCGTGTTTTGAGGTGCGTCATAATTATCTCACATATCTATATAAATGTTTGTGTAAGAGTTATGATATGCGGAACAAGACTAACAAATACGTGGACGTGATTGGATGGGGTAGCAACGCTCGAGTGCACTATACCCTGTCCTCGTTGCATGAGAAACATTAGTTAGACGACACGACAACGAACTGAAGATGAGTGACGTAGTCACGAGAACGAGAGAACGACTGGGGCGTCTGGACGTGGCTCCTGCATGTACAAAACAAGAGCAGGGTGAAATAAAAAATGACAAGAGTTTAATGTATGTTTTTATTTTCTTACCTGATATCTTCAGGTAGCAGCCCCCGAACAACACTTCAACATACATACCTTCCGTCTTGTGCGGTTCGTAAATTTATCCCGAAATTGTGAAGTATGTCACACAATATAGCGTGACGTACGAATCCGGCGCAGTGTCTTGGTGTGCGGCAGAAAGCGAAATATTGTATTATAAAACGTATTCGGCCTCAGTCACATCTGAAACACAAATGAGAAAAAATATAAAACAGAAAGAAGGGACGTGAGGACACAGATGCAGGGCCGGTGCTAGGGGTGTGGGGGGCCTGAGTCAAAGGCACATTGCGAGGCCTGTTTCACACGATTAAGTGTATACTTGATATTTAAAAAAAAAGTAACCGCGGGGGCCTATGGAAGCGCGGGGCTTAAGGCGGTCGTCTTTCTCCCCCTCTCCTATCGCTGTCTCTGCCTAGATGTCATTTGTATTTTTGCGACGCTACTATATGTATTTTTTTTAATTTGACGTGAAAATGTCTAGGTTTGATTTAGTAGCCCGGTCAAAATTTACGACGCAACGAAATTATGCCGAATTTCATGATGCCGTAACTGGGTGAGTAATAAACCGATAGCAACCAACCCGCTAAATCGAGATAGCTTACAGGTGTAAGATACTAGCTAACAATCTCATTGCGGCGGCTGACGCAATCTCTGAGTGTGGCGGGAGCGTGCGAAAGGTGCACGGAAATATAGGGGTACGCGCGGGCTGTCTATCTCGCGAACTCGTGAAGCGAGGACTCCGATCGAAGTGTCTTTGGGAAGCGCTTAAGAGGTTATACCTGGACCTTAAGCGGTATCGGCTTCAACAACAATAACCAAAATTTTATGAGTTTGCAAACTTGAAATATCAAACTTTTGCCAGAATGTAGCCATATATGAAACTACAATATGATCAGAATCAAAGGAAAGGGCAATCAGAAGAAAGGGCGCTCGAGAAGAACCAAAGTCAAGCCCCGAGCGATCGAGAGAGCTACGGGAGCGCCGAAGAATATTAGCGGAGGAGGCAAATGCGGCTGGGGTGGGGGTGGGGTGGGGGTAGCAACGTGGAGGAGCCACAGCCGAGCAATGGAATCCGTGATCGTGACGTTTTCCTGTAAAGCAATACGGCTAAGACACGGCCGAGCACCGCCCCAATTTGTTTCTGGGCAATTTCCATCTTGTGCCTGAGGTAGTTCTGTGATTATCATACGTCTGCGTACAGTTGTTGTGTCTGTCTCACATTGTGCTTACGGCCGAAGAAAATAATATTGTGATGAAGAGACTGGACTGGAAAAAGACGAGGAAGAGCAGCGGAGGGGAAGAGAAGAAAAGAGGAGGAGGGAGTGGAACACGAGAAGGCTTGCGGAAACCTAGACGTGGTCCCGAAGACCAGAAGGAGGTGAAGAACGACGAGACACACGGATACGACAGAGAAGAAGAGAACAGAAGAGGACCAACGGCGGAATCGACTCGACGTGTGACGTGAAATTGTGATCCTGAGGACATGACATTGGTGAGATCCATTCTCGAATACCGCGTTTCTTGGCCGGAACTTTATTGCACTTATTTCTTTGATTAAACGGGTTGTAATTGTTGAGCGTGTTTGGCTCTTCCCCTTCGCTCCGCATAAACCCACTTAGTGTTAACAGTGACCTCAGCAGAGGGTCGTCTCAATTGGTGGCAGCGGTGGGATTTTGCGGAGTTATTGGGTAAGACATCATGCCCTTACCCGAAGGAGGAGCGTCTAACGGCGCCGGGGACTTGCAGGCAGTTCATGCGAGCGTCGTAGGGGCCAGTGTTCTGGCTTTAGGAAATATGGTTCCTATGTTCACGGGAGATGACAAAGGCATCAGAGCAAAAGATTTCTTGCGCACATTAGAGCAAGTAGGGGCCATGGGCGGATGGAATGATGTACAGCTCATAGGTATCGCAAGATGCAAGATGGTGGGTGAGGCTTATGACTTTGCCTGGCGAGACAGGGACTTGGCCAATGCAAAGACGTACGCAGAGTTTAAAACGTTAGTGCTGGCCCAATATGATACCGACACTCGAAGCTCTAAAATGGAACGGTTCATGAAGGCGAAACAGTTAGATGGAGAAGGAGTGAGGTCATTTGCTAGCCGCCTCCGTGCACTTGGCTACGATACATTGGATAATTTTAGTGGAGAAGGCTCTGAACAGAAGAATTCTGTGGCTCGAGAGTTGTTGGACGGTCAGTTACTCACGAGGTACTTAACAGGCTTGCAGGACCCTATCAGACGATTTGTGCTATCACGCGACCCGTCTTCATTTCGGGAAGCAATAGAGGTGGCGGCAAAGGAAGAGAGAAATGAGAAGATGACAGTAGAACAACTGCCCGTACGGCCCGTTGTAACTAATTCAGAACAGACGGAGGACATGAAACACCGGCTAGAGCGGTTGGAGCGGATGCTCGCAGAGTTGACCACCGAGATGAGGCAGGACAGACAAACGGGGCCACGACAACAGACCAGTCGAGAGCGACGGTGCTTCAATTGTGGAAACTTCGGCCACTTCGCTCGGGAGTGTCAGGACAGGCCTAGGAACTGGATCAGCCGCAGACAGCAAAGTGGTGACGGCCCAGATCGAACGCGACAACCGTCTCCCCAAACGAGGCACGTATCAGGTACTAGTCCGGGAAACTAGTGCCAGCCTCTACGCAAGACCACTACGAAGAGGCGGTTCATATCAAGGTGGTCAGGTTATGTACAGAGACAAGTCCAATCATTGAGTGTGAAGTTGGAGGTCAAAAGGTTACTTGTCTACTAGACACGGGATCCCGGGTTACGTTGGTCAAAGCGTCGACACTTTACGGGATCGACCCCGGCTGGGAAACGTCTTTCGAGCATTCGCGAGACGAACGTACGAAGTTGGTCGGCATCACTGGTGAGGCATTAGACACAAGAGGTGTGTTTAAGTTGCCCTTCCGTATAGGGAACGTCACATTCGAGCACTATTGCCACGTGTGCACGGATGAAGCGGTATTCCCAACTGCAGGCATTATTGGACACGACCTCTTACGTTCGAGAGACATAGATCTGATTACGAGTAAAGGAGTTGTACGTATAGAGGGATGCGAAGTCCCGATGATAAATGGGGGTCAAGAAGGCCACGTTGAAGGTAGGCAGGAAGTTCACAGATTCGACTGTGTCCCTATCAGACTGGTCCGTGAGGTGGTGTTACCACCTAGAACAGAGAACATATGCTTCGGTCTTGTTCAAGGGGTGGAGTTACACACGACAGCTGTGGCCCACTTAGACCGGATAGAGACGCAAGGTTTAGTAGGTGCTGCCACGTTGGTACGGGTGGGCAAAGAAAACATGGTTCCACTACGAATCGCCAACACAACTGAGAAGGAACTTTCGTTGCCCCGAAGAAAAGTCGTGGGAACACTCTTTCCGGCTATCGTAGAAGAGTCGCCAACCGAAGAAGGGGAGTTGTGTGCCACTATATCAGAATTCAATCAAGAGGAGATCAGCAGCAAGTTCAAGTTGGATCATATTAGCGACAGAGAACGTTCACAGCTGCTAGAGTTACTCAGAAAATATCGTCGTGTATTTGCGATGTCGGAGCATGACCTGGGTCGGTGTGAAGTAATAAAGCACCGCGTACCGACCACTTCTTCGGTGCCTGTCTACCGCCGTGCATATCGGGTGCCTTACGCCCAAAGGGAGGAAATGGATAGACAGATAAGCGCGTTACTGGATAAAGGCATCGTTGAGCACTCCACGTCGCCGTGGGGCGCTCCGGCCCTGCTAGTCGAGAAAGCCGACGGATCTTTCCGCTTGGTAGTGGATTACCGTGAACTGAATAAGGTGATACGAATCGACCCTTACCCGCTGCCAAACGTTCACGAAACCCTTTCCTTGCTCGGATCAGCACAGTATTTCACCGTTGTTGACATGGCGTCAGGGTACTGGCAGATCGAACTCGACCCCGCCGACAAGGTGAAAACAGCTTTCAACACACACTCTGGACACTACCAGTGGTCAAGAATGCCCATGGGGCTAGCCAACAGTGCGGCAGTCTGGCAGAGGACGGCGGACGTGATCCTTTCAGGACTGCTGGGGAAGGTCTGTCATGTGTATCTCGACGATGTTATCATATATAGTAGCACGTTCGAGCAGCACTTGAAAGATGTCGAAGACGTCTTCAACCGACTCCACGATGCGGGACTCAAACTAAAGCCGAGCAAGTGCCAGTTCCTCAAGCCAGAAGTCAGTTATCTAGGACACGTCGTCTCGCGTCATGGCGTCAGGCCCGACCCGAAGAAAGTAGAGTGTGTAAAGAAATACCCAGTGCCCAAGACGGTAAGAGAAGTCAGACAATTTTTGGGATTAGCTGGCTATTATCGTCGACATATTAACAATTTCGCGAGCATCGCTCAACCGCTGACCAAGCTAACGTCTAAAAAGCGCACCCCATTCCAATGGGATGCTGAAGCACAGGAAGCTTTCCAGTCGTTGAAGGACGCTCTCACGACAGCCCCGGTCTTGCGGTTTCCAGACTTTTCAAGTTCCTTCACGTTAATCACTGACGCGTCAAAGTACGCTGTCGCGGCGGTGCTGTCGCAAACGATAGATGGCACAGAACATCCCGTGGCGTATGCGAGCAGACAGCTAAACGATGCCGAAACAAGATACGGAGCGACAGAACAGGAGTGTCTCGCAGTTGTCTGGGCCGTACGCCACTTTAGGTGCTACTTATACGGGAGGAAGTTTAGAGTTGTCACAGACTGTAGCGCTCTGAGATGGCTCATGAATACTAGGGACCCGAACTCAAGACTCGCTCGTTGGAACTTACGGTTGCAAGAGTATAAAATGGACATCGAGCACAAGCCAGGCAAACTGAATCGCAATGCGGACGCTCTGAGCAGGGCAGTGGTACGGAAAGTCACAGAATTTGTCCCGGCTGTGAATGAGAGGGAAATCAAAGAAGCACAACAGGGAGATACAAAGCTGAAGGGGATCATCGACAACGTCAAACTAAGCAAAGACCAGCGTTATGGACATTACATCATTGATGAAAGAGGCATTCTCTGCCACATAGAAGAAAGAAGGAACGGTAAGAACGACTGTGAGTTGCAACGTCCCGTTGTACCCACCAGCATAGTACCCATGATACTTCGGCAGTATCACGACGCGCCGTACGCGGGACACCTCGGAGTACGGAAGACAAGGCTCAGGATAGTAAAATGTTTCTTTTGGAAAGGGATGAACAAGGACATTAAAGAATACTGTGCGCAGTGTCAATCTTGCGTGGAACGAAAACAACCGAAAAATCTGGCAAGGCCACCACTTCAACTTTTCGGAGAAGTCAGTAAACCATTTGAGAGAACAGCCATGGATATCATGGGACCACTTCCCATAACAGCCATGGGCAACCGTTACTTACTCGTGTTCGTCGACCATTTGACCCGGTATGCTGAAGCGGTGTCTATGAAAGATCAGAAGGCGGAGACCGTGGCAAAAGCGTTTGTCGAAGGAGTTATCCTTAGACACGGTGTACCTGGACAACTTCTCACGGACAGGGGAGCAAACTTTACGTCGAAGCTGATGACAGATGTGTATGAACTTCTCGGCATATCAAAGTTACAGACTACGGCCTATCATCCAGAATGCAATGGTGCTGTCGAACGATTGAATCAGACAATAACAAACTTGTTATCGCACTACGTCGCCCACGATCAGAAAGACTGGGACATGTGGGTGCCGTATGCGCTATTTGCTTATAATACCGCTGTTCACGAGGGAACGAAGGAGTCACCGTTTTTTCTCCGATACGGCCATGACCCTACATTTCCCAACGCCCTAAGGAAGACTCCGACCCCACACTACGGTACCCTCCAGAATTATAGGGCAGAACTGTCGCAAAGACTGACAATCGCTCATGACATAGCCAGGAAGGCCTTGACTAATGCGGCTGAAGTAAGGAAAGCACGACTTGACAAGGGTAGCAGACAAACGAATTATGAAGTCGGCGATCGGGTGTACGTACGTATCATGGCAGGGAGACAAGGGGTGACAAGGAAGCTAGCTCCGAAGTGGGAAGGACCATACCGTGTGGTCGAGAAGCTCTCTCACGTCACGTACAGGATCCGAGGTATTACAAACAGAAGGCAACAAATTATACATGCAGCAAGGCTGAAGCCAGCCCCATACGTTGGACCATACGAGAACGGCCCAGATGAGGCAAATCTTAGGACAACGAGAGACGATTCCGTTAACGAACATTTCACTTCACCTGGCAGCGGAACTGACACTAGGCAGGGGTGTACACAGGAACAAGAACCTGAGGTTCTTCGAGACAGGGTAACAGTGCACTACCCTGCCGGATCTTCATCTTCACATACAGGCGAATCCGGCGCGCTGCAACCAGATGTAATGATGCACACCCTGCTGGAGGGAATAGTTGACGAACTGTGCCGACAACAGAACATGCTTCATCAAGCACAGTTATCTCATCCTCAACCTCGGTATTTCTTGCGCAGTCGAGGGCCCGTACCCTCAGCATACCAGGTGTAGCTCCGTTCGAGCGCCCCGTCAGCATGATAGAACTGCCTGCAAGGGGGTTTAATCTCAATGAGACAGCACGCCGAGCTGGGAAAACAGTTTAGTTAGAGTTGAGTTTGATTGAGGAATGAGTGTGGCTGCAGTGAAATTTGTTCGACTGGACACGACAAACCATCAGAAGTGGTTGGGTTAAAGGAATTCGCCCTCGAGTCGAATTTTTTCTTTGTTGTGGCGAGTGTGATGAAGAGACTGGACTGGAAAAAGACGAGGAAGAGCAGCGGAGGGGAAGAGAAGAAAAGAGGAGGAGGGAGTGGAACACGAGAAGGCTTGCGGAAACCTAGACGTGGTCCCGAAGACCAGAAGGAGGTGAAGAACGACGAGACACACGGATACGACAGAGAAGAAGAGAACAGAAGAGGACCAACGGCGGAATCGACTCGACGTGTGACGTGAAATTGTGATCCTGAGGACATGACATTGGTGAGATCCATTCTCGAATACCGCGTTTCTTGGCCGGAACTTTATTGCACTTATTTCTTTGATTAAACGGGTTGTAATTGTTGAGCGTGTTTGGCTCTTCCCCTTCGCTCCGCATAAACCCACTTAGTGTTAACAGTGACCTCAGCAGAGGGTCGTCTCAATATTGTAGTTTGTAATATCAGCGCTATAAGCGTTACAATGCAACAACACAAACACTGCTCCCCTGCATTTTTTCCCCCTGTGCATGTACGTACACATGTTTAGCGACTTTCTATCTAATCACACCCAATACACAATAACAGAGAAGGATATGTGACGTTATTGCCATGGCTCCTAGTATTCGAACTTTCACCAGCTGGATAGAAACACTGTTGTTAACGGGGTTACCGTTTCTTCCGTGCTACACGGTGACTGTGGGTTCAACATCCTCAATTGCATGCGCACCACCTGCTCAAAACGGTGAACTGTATCTGTGTAACGGACCACAGAGAGGTCTTTGACACAGCATCGCGCTGCTGCTTCATAAAAGGATTTAGTCGACATTAGCACCCCATTTCTGAACGGTGAAAGACGCTGTCTACCGATGTAAGTGTACGTGTAATTAATTTCTGGATGTGCCTTTGACATAATCTGGGCGATGTGTATTTCAGTGTGATAGCCAACCGTGGGAATGGACCACATCCGTGCATAACCTGTTGCTAGTGGTACGGTAAGGAGCTGCTGAGTTTTCATCTTTTTCTCTGGATATATACATATCATGGCAGTGGTGCTGTAAATCGATTCTGTTGGAGAACCCAAATGATTTCATAAGTGTTCTTAACCTGCGCTTTTATATTTGTCTTTGGCGGTAGCAGCGTTGTTTACACTTAAAGGGGCTGCGACGCTTCATCTCAAGTTACTGCAGATAATTGTAGAATGTAATTGTATTTGCATCGATGTGAACCTGCATTCCAAGTCTTACAGCAAGGAGGCTAACTATATGACTAGACGCACTAGAGAGTTTTGAACTAGACTACTGCTACTGACTAGACGCTAGACGTACCGAGTTTTGAAGGAGCTTGAATAGTTTTTGTTCAGTGGTAGCGCTAGGAGTTACCATTGCAAAAGTTTCCTCTAATGATATGTAGTTTTGAAAGGGCTGTTAGTAACCTGCTAGTTCTTCTGATGCTATATCATTGTTCAGCGTTCGTGCTTCCATTGACGTGTTTATTTACGCAGGTTCCCCTGTGTTGAAACATCAAAGGGGGAACAAGACGCGTACATCATTAAAGCACGCTGACACGCTTATCACTGCATGTTTCTAACCTATGGGAACGTTATTGTTAAATTAGTTCAGGTTTTCTACACGTAGTCATCTGTATTCAATAAAGAAATATTGCGATTGAGATTGAGATTTGAAGCACGCTTCCCTTAGCTTTTGCTACCCGCAGGCTACTCCGTCTCTCATAGTCAGACTAGTTCATTCTGATACCTGGATCTCGCCCCCTCTCTCACACAAAATTGCTTGGTCCCTGGCCACATCCAGCCCACCAACGCTCTGCCCTCAAAGCTCTCTTCACTTTTATGGGTACCATAGGACTTCGATCCTTATTACGAAGGGGTTCACTATTTCATTCCCCGCATCAACACCAGCATATGGGGTAGAGTATGGCCCCTGGCCGATGGAGCTTCCCACTCATCATCTCACAATGAAGTTGTTGTTGATCACGATAGATGTCTAATCAGTTCTACTTATTCATGGAAAAGGAAGAGAACCGTAGGCTGAAAAAAAAATAGAACAAACAATGTTTGGGTACCAGTTCACAACACCCACGGTCTTTTCATGTATCGCTGTGGAGATGTAAGGCAGCTGGGCGAGGCATACTCCTCACGATATAGCACACGTGAGTCACGAATCGCAGGATTCCCAAAATTTCTTATGCATATACTCACGCTGACAGCTCTGATGCTTTGATGCGTTCAAATGCAAAATACAGGGTTTGTGACCAACCTTTATTTCTATCATTAGCCCTGCCGGCGCACAAGAGTGATGAGGACAATATTACCTTCCTGTAAGGGCCGGAATGACGTCCAGTGGACGTCTTCCATGCTGCTCGTCCTTCTTGTTTTGGGACAAGGCTCCGATGCACTCGCTACCGGTCCTGGAAAAGAGGAAAATGAAGCTGTACTGGGAATCTTAGTAAGGCAAGATGTCTTATTCATCACCATCACCCTTACTTTTACCATCTGAATGAATCCTATAAATTTTTCTCGTTCAGTGTTTCGTCGCTCCCAAAGTATCACAACATCTTGGCTCAATATTGGCGATATCGGCCCAATATTGGGGTAGTATTGTGGTGGATGTTGTACTACTTGGGTCATTGCAGGCCTCGTTCTCCCCTATAGGCAGTGTTGTACGTATCGCCGTTACAGTAATCGATATTTTTTCGGTATCGAAGTGCGTATCGCGATATTTTTATAAATTGGTATCGGGAAAGTATTGCCGTTACAAATTTATGGTAACGCGACCTCTGTATCGTTACCGATACCGATACTTTTTAGCGCCCCACCCTTTCTTTACCGACCATATTTCTCACTCTTATTCATTGTCAATGGTCCACCTTGCCTTCGACAAGAAGCCTGTGGACGCGCCTACGTGCTCCGTAACCGGAATTGTGGAATTATACCGAACACATGTTCACCGTTTTTCTTTGAAACTGGAGGAAATAACCTCGCTGAGTTAGCAAAAGAGTTGAGGTCAACGAACAGAGATCAAGTTTTTTACAGTGCGCTTTGGATTCCAGTGCTTCGGGTAGGATTCCTTGGTAATTGGAGTCCGCGGTATGTGTGGGCCTGACACTAACGTAATTGTCACACTGGCCTCTGTCAGCTGCCCGAGAGACCACGGCCTGCAAGGTCGGCAGAAGACGACTTCGAGAACCCACACTGTAAACTGAAAAACACCCTTATGGGTGTAAATGGCTTGTCCCATAACTCACACCACTTTTTACACCGTATGGTTTGGAACGCCCTTTTTAGAGGGTGTATTCTGTGTAAAACACCCTTTGAAAGGGTGCTTTTCCTTGAAAATGACTTCTTTTGCACCCTTTTAGGATGGTGTCAGATTGTTAAACACCCTCCTAAAAGGGTGTATAAAGGGTGCAATAGACGGCACTTTGGAGGAAAAGCACCATTTCAAAGGGTGTTTTACACAGAATACACCCTCTAAAAAGGGCGTTCCAGACCATGCGGTGTAAAAAGTGGTGTGAGTTATGGGACAAGCCATTTACACCCATAAGGGTGTTTTTCAGTTTACAGTGCAGCTATTGATAAAAGTCAAGCATAACGTGTCCGAGCTCTACATATGAAATATGCTGTCACAAAACTGACACGTAAGCGATATTTCTGAACTGCACCACCTTCGTATTTCAAACAAAACTATCGCGCAAAGTATCGCGTTATTTTTTTAGCAACGGTAGTGGTACTCCGTTACTTTAAAAAAGAGGTATCGATATCGGTATTTCGATACTTTCTACTCAAGTAACGCGATACCATATTTCAGTAACAGGGTACAACACTGCCGATAGGTGAACTGAACGCATATAACTTAGACGAATATACTAGTTCCTATTAGTGGTTGCGACTTGTTAACAGTGATACGTACTCCTTTGCCCCCTACTTTTAAGCGCAGGACGTGCCTTTCTGTCTGTGGTTTCGTGAAGTCCAAAAGCACATCGTGCTGCGCTGTTGCCATTCCTGTTTATTGAACTTCTCTTCCGTTGCAGCTGTATACTGCCCACGAAGGTGCCTTACGGCATGTCGATTCATAGTCATTGGCGTATCAGGCGAATGGAACGCATAATGGTTAGGTTCTGGTCACACGACTACGAAGGCAATAGCAGAAATTCCATTGATTTAGACGAAGTCCGCTTTACACGTTTTGGATACACGTTTTAGAGATGCTTTCATTACGCCATTGCACTATTTTTCATAAGCTACTGTTCTGCTAATCGAATGTAGTAGATAATAAGAATATAGTAGTATAATGACGGCTCACAAAAGAAGAACAAAAACGTTATCTGCGCATGACGATACAATTGGCGGACATTAGATGTGCAGAACCCCATTTAGACGCTGACGCTTTTGCTTTTCATGACATTGTGTACACGTGTTACGCGGTAAGTTAAAAGTGCTGTCGTTGCGTTTTCCCAGAACAATGTCTTAGGTGGTTGATGCACATTTCTTTAACCTTTTTGTTACTCTTTCTTCAATTTGAGTGTTGGACCCGGCTGAAGGACAAAACTACATTAAACATCTCAACCGCAGGAAAGTGGAGCCCCACCATGCCGACATAGAGAGAGGCCAGTCTCGGGACCATGTTCTGGATATCGCTGATTTCCTCGTTGGAAGAGCAGAGTCTGGAGCTCCGGATACTCTGGGTTTAAACTCTGATGAACTGGAGCGTGATACTGCAGGTGAAGACATTCCCAACACATACAGCGTGCAAATTTCCTATGGAAGTCCTGAACTCGAGGAATCGGATGACGACAATTCCATCGATGGCGAACTCCAGGGTTCTGACGAAGGCAACAATAGTCCTGATGAACTTGAGAGTGCTGAAGCAAGTCCCATTCGTCCTTACGAATATGAAGGCGATGGTGCAGGCACTGGTACCTCTGACGAGAACAGCGAAGATGACAATGGGGAAACCGACGAGGATCTCGACTACGGAGACGAAGATTACGACGATTATTATGATTACTACGACGACGAGGACGAATTGATTCCGTGGTACCGGTATTACCCTGTCGAATTTAGGAACAACGCAGAGTCAGATCAGAATTTAAGAACGCCGAACGATGCCAATACGTACGGTGAAGATAGGGTACAACCTTATTCCGCCGATAATAACGTAAGGTTACCGTATCCCTACGATCAAGTGCGTCGCATAGGTTGCAACAACTACGAAAGCGATAGCAGAAATCCCATTGATTTAGACGAAGCCCGCTTTAACAGTCGTTTGTACCCCTACCAGATCGGTGAACCTTCAGTCATTGAAGACGGTAACAGAAGACGGTATTTCGAAAATTATGGCGATAGACGTCTTGGAGGTCCTGACATGGTTCCCTATGTACCTATTGGTCGGCCAGACTTCGTACCAGAAGGAAGCGCGCAGCGAGACGCACAAGGAGTACTCACAGTTCATTTGCCAGCTGGAGCACTTGGGGACATTAAAGACCTCGCGAAGGATATATTCCGTATCCCCAGCTACCGCGAGAAGATACCGTATTATGAAAGGGTAGTAGCGAGGAGAACGTTCATGAAAGCTAATGCGCCGCAGAGATCATCGCGGAGGAACGAGGAGGTCTACACAAATTCTCCACAAACTGAGTCCAGTGATGCAACACACATAGAGCGTGTACCGGAAGCCATGGGTGGCGGGAAGCCAAAGAAGTCAAGAAGCAAGACATCAGACGATTATCGAGAGGTATGTATTGTCATAATGAAAATATATGAGGCGAATCTTTTGCTAGTCGCCTATGTCAGCGGTTGCTAAACTTCGCCGCTCCGCGGGTGATAAAAATATAGACGACTCCGTCGCGACTGAAGCAAGCTGAAGCCTCACAATCCTTGTAACGAACTGCGCATCTACAATGAGCTTTGAGCTTTCCGCGTTGTCGTTCTCGCACACATGGTTGCTTCATTAGGGTCACCTTGAAGGTAATTTCTTGGATACCATCTACCAGAAAGCGATATATCCACAAACGCACCTTGTCACCCCCGTCCTGGGCGAATCGCGTGCGTGGTTATCCTAACCTTCACTGGAAATAGAGGATACAGGACGAGTGTATTGTCACGCACTCCATCTGGTGTACTTGTATGATGAGGTGTACTTTTGCTTCGGCAGCTGTATTTGGCATTGTTGTATTTATCGGCAGTTGTATAGGTCGGCACCACTTAGGTAACTTCCAGTGATCGAGCGGATTCTCGTGTTTTGCCTGTCGTGACGGAACTCGCTCCACCGGAGAGTGCTGTGCCCGTCAGTGTTCAACAATGTTATGTCATAATTTACCCCCCCCCCCCAAACTCATTCTCAAACATAGGCGAGTACTGTTTACCAGCCCTTCTTTTTATTTTCTTTGCAACCAGAGGCGCAAGGCCCGAAAAGCAAGACAAGACCGCTAAGGGAGGAAGCAAGTCTCAACCTAGCGAACTACTCAAGCATGTGTGTGGTGATAAATTACATGAAGCGACAGGGTGCTCTAACACAAAGCAATGAAACGTTGCACGGTTGAAACTAACTAAATATTTGGCAAAACAACAATGACAACTTGATTTAAATGTTGATGAGTGGGGAAATGTTCAGCACTGTGGGACGAAAATGGCATTGATAATTGATAGTCCGTGCCTGTGGCGGCGGTGGTGAAAAAGGTTTTGCATTTGCTCCAAAAGAAAGCCTGTGTTGAAATCGGATCGCGTCCATCCCCTTCTTTCATCCCGAAGTCATTTCGTCATTGTCGTTCTCGCGTTTTCGTTTACGGAAACCATTGTTGCCGCATTGAAAAGTCGCGCAGTTTGGAATCTTTCAATGACGCTACCACGAAAAGTGACCACTAATGAGAGGAGTTCACGTGCATGCCACGTCACAACGTGACGTAGCTGAATACGTCGAACACTAAAAAGAAGCCTCTTGTTCAACCAACTTAACGCAGCCATATCGTATTTGTTACGTCATACCCTCTAGCTTCGGGGCGGGTGCACACTCACACACACCTCGGAAGACGATTATACAACTTGCTACTTACGCCCCATTTGACTTGCATTTTCAACAAACGAAAACTTTTAACACGAAAGTACCGCGTATCACGCTTCCTCTTTTCTTTGCCAAAGTTTTCTTGTTCTATTCACCATAGCGGACAAAAGATAGCTCCTGCTTTTAAATATTACGGTGCCACAAAGGCAGAGACAAATTCTGAAGAGCTTCAGAAAGTTCAGCGCTGTTCATATTGTATAGCTAGCGAGCAGAGACAACTGAGCTCTAAGATAGAGAACTGCTTAATTTTCTCGATGGAATGCAAGAAAAACTCGATGGCACGGTGTCGGTGGCTGCATGCCGGACGATGGCGATGTGACTGCTGCGCGTCAGCTACAATATATTAGAGATTTTATCTGCAGCACCATCGTTTTATGACATTTTATCGTTTATGACACATTTTATGACAGCGTATTGTAGCATGAAGGTCGCGGTCCAGTAGGGGATATGTATGGCAAATCTTTCGTACCTTCTGTCCTGATAATGGTTGTATTATTTACGCTTGAGAATGTTACACTTTCGGCATCATGCACCCAAATTCTATACCCTTTCCATTTCAGTCGCGTGTTCTGACTGCACGTGTCCAATAAACATTCATTTGCATTGTAGACCCCCAAGCGTGTATGCCTGTCCTTTCCCTTGTATATCTGTGGCTTCCAGGGTTTGGTATTTGCCAGCCACCTTCCTCTGATTAGTCACTTCATTCAAGCCAAATCATCTGAGGCAGTGTAAACTTCATACTTTTGTGCAGACAAAATTGGAGGCTGGTGATTATGAACAGGGTAGCGCGACTGGGAAGAAAATAATAGAATGAAATAATCTCGTTTATATATATATAAGTTGAAATAAAGGAATGCGGTTGACCACGAAAGCGTTCCATTCCTCTTGAAGAGAGCGCTGCTGTCGAAACGTCGAATACCCCCGCTTAGTCTTTAATGAAGTTCCCCTTTTATACCTTGTCCTGTAGAAGCACTGTCTCCACTTCTGCTCTTTATATATATATATATATATATATATATATATATATATATTTGTGATGAACACTGGAACATCCGTTCCGAGCAATATCAGTTTAATGAATGAATCCTGCCCATGCACGAGCGTGAGTTCGGTCTCTTTATCGTTACGTCACATATATATACATATCTTTTTGTTGTTTTTTTTTGCCTTTGGGGGGGGGGGGTCTGGTTGTGTGACGAATTCAACCTCTCCCTAGTATTTTTCTTCATCAACATCACAATGACATTAGGACGAGACTGTCTTTTCAGTCGCGATGCCTAATTCGTAATTACTTACCAATTAGCCCGATCTTCCACTGATTTGGAGGTGAAGCGGTGTTGTGAAGCACTAGTGTTGAAGCGGAATCCATTGGATAGCATGGTTTGCTTAGTTTTACAGTCATAAATAAAATATGACAACCATACCGTACATGAAATTAAGTCGCATTCTTCACCGTTGCATAAGATGTGCACGACTGGGTTCAGACGTTTTTAAAGCCTCTTCCAGTTTCAGGATTGGTTTGTGCGCTGAAAAGTAAGTCTAGGCTTTCTGATCACGTGTTGTCAGCGCCATACGACCACTACTGGCGGCTTTCATGCTTACATTTTTGTTAGAAGCCTAGGACACTGAGGAAGGATGGAAAAATATGCAGGAGGGGAAAATTAAGAACGCAATGGAGTGAAGTGAAGGCGCCTTTCCACTCATAAAAGCGGCCATATTCATTGGCACGACACAGAGCTTAACTTTTTGGCAACATCAAGCCCACGTCGACTCCGAAATCTCTGGAGAACATGAAAGAACTGATGTTCTGAGGCTGGAACAACATAGAAGGGACAAATACATACAAAGCCTCAATTTGCCTAAGAAATTAACGATGAAAGATGAAAGTCACTGGACAGATGAAAGTCACTTCCAGTGACTTTCATCTTTCATCGTTAATTTCTTAGGCAAATTGAGGCTTTGTATGTATTTGTCCCTTCTATGTTGTTCCAGCCTCAGAACATCAGTTCTTTCATGTTCAACAGTTGCCGCCTGCGTCGATCCCGTTGTATGAATGTGTGTATGAGTGAGCAAAAATGTAAGAGTGAAAAGAGGATGAGTGAGAGAGAGTGGCTGGTTTGTCCCTTCAGATGACGCACCTTGGAGGTCGCTGAGAAGGCGTGTTAGTTTAGCTCAATTGGTAGAGCCCTGGACCGGCAATCCAGAAGATGTGGGTTCGATCCCTACAGCTGGCTAACCTTTCCAGTGACTTTCATCTTTCATCTCTGGAGAGTTGATCGTGTCCAGCCGGAGGAGACCGGGTATACAGAAGACTATTCACTGTAGCTGCATTGAATAAATCACGTTCCTTCACACATGAAAACGTGTATTCATAACTACTCTTTTTCGTTCATGCTCGTAAATAAAGAATTCCTTCGTCGCTCATCGACCCGTCCAACACGCATTAGAAGAGCATGTTATAACTGTCTTGAAACCAAAAGGTCTGTCTCTTGAAACCAAAAGAAAAATCTCGCGAAGACATCACTTTTTGCTACCCAGTCGAGTTTCGTAGGTTTAGTTAGCATTTAGTGGTGTGTTCGACAAACGACCTTTAGCCTTGAAAGGCATACATACAAGAAATAATGCATATTTTCTAAAAATTCACGTACATTATGTGCACTAAACATACACAATGGGATATTCCTGCTGAGGTGAACCTGACGAGTAACAGTATAACAAATACATGGCAATACATCGTTCCGACTGAGTTACTTACTGTACAGATGAGTCCATCTAGCATTATGGCTTCCATACTTCTAGCAGGTCCGTGTTTCCACAGCGTGTAAAACACATTCGAGATCAAAAATAAGGATCAGACGCCACACCTGCCCGAAGATACGTTCCGTCCTGCAGCTGACAACATTGGAGTTGTTTTCTGGCATTATTGCTATACTTGAAACGTTATTACAACATGTTCACTCCACGAACTACTATTATAGGTTGTAGGTGCAGTAGTTGGTCGTGGTTCTGTTCCTGTAGCGTCACCCTTACCGACAAGGTGGGGTGTGAAGCGTCTTGAAAAAAGGCCAAGCTGTATGACCCTTTCTCACTTGCCGTCATGAAGGTGAACGCTTCTCGTATAACCCATTGTAGTTAACTTTCCTCTGCAGAGGTTTAGTGACCTGTGTACAATCTCGTTCCACTACAGTTATGACTGGCTAACCAACGTGCCACACCCCGAACAAATCAAGCATGTAACACACCGCGATATACTTTATTTGAAATCACTGTGGTGCACGATGCTTTACTTGGCGCTGCATAACAGTTGAATGTCGTATGCGCCCTCTTGCACAAAGCCATTGTTTGGCGAATAATTTTTATCCACGTTAGGCCCACTCGCTTCCGCGTAATATTGCCTGCTGCTAGATACAAGGTCCAGTGTTATAATATTCAAAACTAGGTGGGTAGGTAGAAACTCATAATGAAGGCGGTGGAAACACAAATAATCAAACAACGCGCGACAGACAGCCGCAGACAGACAGCGGCTGTCTTTTTTGCGTTTTATGGTCATTTATGCTTCCACCACCTTTATTGTGAGCAGTGTTACCATGTTGGTACCCTTGCATATCACTTTGGCGAGCCTTCAGAGGGGGCATGGTATCTTATTTGCGCTGCGAATATCCGAATAAATCGGTGCAAATGAACAGAGTCATTCAGGCAGACACGTGCCATGAAGCACCTGTTTCTGAATGTGTCATTACCACCACAGCAAGCCTATTCAGATGCACCTGCTATGGAAAAATGTTTTGACGCACAAACTTTGTGGCAAAGCGAGGTTCCCGATGGCAGTGCATGTAAGTACATTTAGGCCCGGGTTATTGCTATTGCAGCAGCCGGGACCAAATCACGTACAAGTATTTCCACCCAGCAGTGCTCCAATTTTCATTCAGGACGAGGCGGAAGTTTAAAGTTGCATTGCAACAGCTGTTATTCAACGGCTGTATCACCGCTTCCACTACATGAAGCACTGAAGGAGGGCAGTGTTGCTGAACAGCGTGTTATCATCAGCATCATTTTCGTGTTACCAACGTGCACTGCTGGTTTGTTTACGGTAAGACTGGCTAAAACACTAGTGTAGCGTGCTGAAAGTGTCAGCGTGCAGAAATGAAGTGCTGATTACGGGCTGTGCTTTGCGCCCAACTATAATCCCGTGCCTTGATACTCTGCGTGCTCTGCAAGTCTGCAAGCTACAGATCCACTGGATCACGCTGCTTAAGTAAAAGTGAGGTATGAGACGCGGCAGTGTATTATTGAAATTTCGACGCTTGTTTTGTATCAGAAGCATCATTGCCTGCAAAAACGTGGTTGCTTTTTACTGGACAAGGTATAGTTCATACCGCGATTTCTTCTCGCGCGCTTAATTGGAATAGACGAGAATTCTGCCTGGGCAGGCTTAGGAGCTGTTGTCCAAATGTCATGCACGTGAATAGTTGCTGTGCACGGAGGAAGCTCGGCGCTTAAATTGAGAAGTACAGAAAATCGTCTACATTTTTCTACTGTAGCCTTGGTGTTGCTGCATGCCGAGCAAGATGGGATTGCCACACATGAATTATTTAGGAGGCTGACGTGACTTCTAGGTCGTTACTTTGTACTGCTTATTCAATTTGAGAACCTGCATGATGAGTAGTAGCCTGTCTAGCAGCCGTATCTTAAGTTGCTTGAAATGAAATTTTTGTACGCAAGAATCCACTAGCAGAGCAGTAGTAAATGTCGTATAATGTAACAAAACACAAAATAATATCGAACTTCCCCCTCGGAAAGTGGACAGGAGCTAGAGGGTTAGCTAGAAGCTAGAGGGTTTTCACACTTCATCTATGGAATTTCTGTTTCGTGTACTCGTGTTATCTTGATAATCACTTTGGGTGATCATCATTAATGAGTTGCGGGCCTCACAAAGCCGAAATCTCTATTTTATTTTTTCTTAAGATCAAATGAAATCAATGATGTGAAACAGTCTCAGTTCAGTTTCAGCAGCTCTTTTTCCAACCACTGACAGAGGAAACGTGAAATACTTTCTTAAAGTATATTTTCTTAAATTTTTCTGGTACTTTGTACTTTACTTTATGTGCATTTGTTGTATGCTACTTTGCACTGATGATAGGATAGGATAGGATACAACGAAAATTTGCCTTTTCATCTAAACTGGGCTAACTTGTGTGGAAACGCATGCGTCGGCGGTAAATCGTGCTGGACCCAGGAATAGAGTTCAATTTCACTCTTTCCTCGCAAAGCGTTGCAACTGTGATTTTGACCTCGACGACAGAAATTTGGTCAATCGCGATCCGTGCCATCTTCTCGCAAGCTTCTCATATATCCATGCTGATGCGAAACGATCACGCAGAGGGTTGTCTGCTACCAGAGCGCTACAAGTTCTTTTTCGCCGCAGTTTTCTAAGTAGCCTCCGTCGCTGCTGCGCCATTATATTAGTAATCATCATCATCATCAGTTTTCTGGGTTTCGGGGTACATCAAAGTTGCAGGATGTAACCATCGAGAGTACAGCAACTATTTTTGACAGTGCATGTGAACATTGAAAATGAAATCGTGTGCAAAAAAAAAAAAAACTACTTTCTTTGTTTTTATGATCGGAAAGTAGTCCGTGCTGAGGCAGGTAAGTATGAGCCAGCCTTCCGTGCAGGCTGATGATAAGGCAGCGGTTGTAGCAATGCATCCATAATTATAGCAAATCATAATAACGTGTACTGACAACGACAATTATGCAGTACACGGATACTTACAAGCCTGCCCCATTGGTACAACCCTATTGAAGTAGGAACTCAAAGGGATCAAACAAGACAAAGCGCTGAGAAATTGCTTTGTTTCGTCCTTATCGTTCCGTGTCTTTTCTGGGTTTCTATTTCGATATGTGCCAGTTTGTCAGCGCACTTTGCCTTCTCTGTTACAACGCTATGGTTGGACAACGACAACTTCATCTTAATGATTATCATTAGGGTGTTTCATGGCCAGGCACCATACTCGCTTCATTTCATTTCATTCACTCAAATTTGTTCCATGGAACACATTACCTCACGCTACCTATATTACCGACTCTACCTCAGTACTACCCATTCACATTACCTGCTTTACCACATTGCTGGCGTAATGTGGTGTAGTGAAACAATGACTCGCCCCACACTAAGGACCGAAGTTGTATGGTGTCCAATAAGTTTAAAAGTGCTTCCAATGAGGAGCATTGATAGGTTCGATTCAATATTGCAGGATCACGAAATCCCTCTTGGGTTTCTTAGCATTTTTCAGCGCAAAACACCATGAAGACGTTATCCATTGTCCTAGTCTTGACCGTCGCTACAGGAGTGCATTCCCAGTCCAACGCTATGGCGAATTTAGCAAATGCTGTTGCAAAGTAAGTCGTGCCTCTCTTGAAATTACTATGCATTACTTGGGTTGTCGCTGGAGAATATTCTTTCTTTCTTTTAAATTTTTGTTTTTTTATTTCTGTTTTTCTTTTTCTCTTCTTTCTTTTTATTTTTGTTTTGCTTTATTTTGATTTTCCTCTTCTTTCTTTTTATTTTTGTTTTCTTTCTTAATGGAGTTTCACCTTTTTCCTCTCTTCTCTTTTCTTTTTATTTATTTTTCGTTTTTTTAAATTCAACAGCATGCCGACCTTGGTCTGGCAGACCTTTCCTTTGAATAAATGTTTATCCCCCCCCCCCCCGTATAAAGTATCAGCACACATCTTAGGAAAACCATGAAATTGCGGAGGAAAATGTACAGTTGCAGTCACTGTGGTGTGATAACTTCTGAATGCTCGAGCGCCCACAGAAAGTAAATGCTTGCACAAGCAAAAACATTCATGTACGCGTATGTACACAGTGCGTATACTGTCGAAAGTATATTTCCAGCTCGCCCGAGCTTAAAGTTCGCGGACGTAATACGGGACTCATTCACATAGTCAAACATCAATAAACGTGCTTTTCGCTTCATTTTCAATGAAGAGTCATTCACGTCAAGAGTCATCGGTACTATTATACTGTATGAGTGAGTCGTTTCATAATGCATGTCGTCGTGTTTGTTGTGTGTAATTCCGTGGTGATGCGATATGTTTTTTTGCGTGGATTCTTTTTCCCCTCCAGACTTTTCAAAAGTCGCAGAATGAGAGAAATCCTCTACTCTATAACCAGTGACAAGTGGTACAGTTTTCTTGCAGTATTATCAGCCGCCATCAGACTGGAGGAAGCGCGCCTTCTCAGCCCTCGCAACAGCTGGCGGGGAACAATATGCCGTTCCTTCAAAATAGTCCTCAGTTGCAGCCTGGAAATCAGCAATCAGGGACCATGCTGCCGGTTCAACAAATGACGCAAGGACCTCAAGCGGCTAGCAACGGCGGTTTTCAACAAATGAATTCACTAAATCAACCAGGCTATCAGCAAGCACCTAATACCATGAATAATGCGAATGCCGTGAACCAGATGATGACACAAGGACATCAGTTACAGCAGCAACCTGTAAACCCTTTTCCAGGACAGGCCCCGGCTATGATGCCAATGGGCAGTGGTGGGCCTGGACAAAATGCTGTGCCTAATCCATATGTAAATCAAGTGCAGCCTCAACCACCAGTACAGGTTCATGCACCTGTACAACAGCAAGCACTTGCGCAGTTTCCAGGACAGGGACAAGGCGCAATGCCAATGGGCACTGCCGGGAATGGGCAAGACGTAACAGTGAACTCGCCAGGTTATGAGCGAACTCTACCGATTGGACATGGACAGGGTTATGCACCGGTTCAGCAGCAAGCACTTGCGCAGTTTCCAGGACAGGGACAAGGCGCAATGCCAATGGGCACTGCCGGGAATGGGCAAGACGTAACAGTGAACTCGCCAGGTTATGAGCGAAATCTACCGATTGGACATGGACAGGGTTATGCACCTGTTCAGCAGCAAGCACTCGCGCAGTTTCCAGGACAGGGACAAGGCGCAATGCCAATGGGAACTGCCGGGAATCGGCAAGACGTAACAGTGAACTCGCCAGGTTATGAGCAAACTCTACCCTTTGGACATGGACAGGTGCCTGTACAACAGCAACCCGCAAGCCAGACAACCGGACTGATGCCAGGTACGTCGTCAATGTGTGCTGCTGGGACTGGACAAAATTCACTGCAAAATTCTAATTTGAATCAAGTGCTATCTCAATTTCAAGGCATGCTGGGACTGCCAGAGGCGATGGGAATGATGAACGGTCAACCGGAAGTGAGTATACTCTAAAGCATTCTTATAGGTCCTCTGTAATTATAATTGTGGAAGCGAAAACAAAGCCTAAAATGTACAGCTCCTCGAGCGTGAGCCGTAGTGAAGACCAAATGCAACTGAGCTCCCGATGAAAATCGGCCAAAAAAGAAATCAAAATATCGTGTTTTTTTTTATTGATTTTGATTCGTCTATTTCTATCTGGGCCAAACCACAAAACAGTAGCCCATCCTGCGCAAATATGAACAATGAACCACGCAGAACGCGTGGCGTTGTGTAAAAAAGAATACCGACGGTAAATCATACGGACTCTGCGTAAAGCCCCACCAGGTACAGCTAAAAAATCTTCACGATTACCGGGAGAGAGCATGATCCGAACGTAGCAACAGCTGGAACGTACGTATGTTTTCATAAGTTCAGACGACGGCGAGCGCGATCATTCGTGATCATAAGCTACCGCTGGGCGTGCAGTCCGGTCCTGTCACGTGCTTCCCCCCCCCCCCCTGTAAACGGTTTTAGACACATATCAGTATAGTTCACTGTGAAGTCGGCCAAGAATCATTGTCCTTAATTAGTTCACCGCAAGGTACCGGCAGACATTGACAGATTAACGAAGGCAGATTGTAATTGAAAATTTATTTCATTTTAAGAGTACACGGATTAGGCAGTAGGGGACAAGGAGTACACAATGTTACCCCGTAAGAACGTGGATGCGAGCTAGCTGGTCTTGCTCGTGTATGATCATGGCATAGAAGGGAACGATACACTACCACACAACAGACGTTTGTGTTAAGTGGTGTGCATCGCCCCCTTGAACGCCATGATCATCTACGATGTTGCCCCGACAAGGCTGCTGTGACGAAACAGTCGTTATGGGCAGAAGTCAGCGTCAAGGATACGTGTACAATGTCACGTGCTCACGAATCACAGATCATCAAAATGTGAAGGATAACGCAAGCGAACTCCACTGTGATTGAAAAATGTACCTTCTATTTGAGGAAAGCGCAAGGATGACACATAAACAAACCACACACGGCTTATCCACCAGCCAGGTAAAAATATAATGAACCAGATTAGAAAGCACCTTCATCCAACATGTTGGAACAGGAAGGGGAAAGGATGATAAAAGGGTGACTAATGCAATGTGGAACCGTGGTTGTAACGTGAAACACAATTGACCTCTCCCTGTCTACAAACAAATGACGTCAGATGGTACAACAGCGCCGCCAACTTGGTAGACTGGAACTACTATAGCAAAACATCAATAAGGAAAGCCTAGGATCAATGGAATGCTTTCGTGGGAATAGCAAGCCGCCGTAGCGGTGGCTAACCTTTCCTTCCTATTTTTAATATAATAAACATATCCCCCCACCCCCCACAAAGATGGCATGTTTAAATATAGTTTTTCATATTATGAGGCCTATATGCAGTTCCATACATATTATTACTTGTAGGGCCTTGTTCTGCTGCATTCTACCGTTAACCCCATCTTTTTCCGGAGTCCTTTCTAAGAACGGCTACCGGGCTCCTCCATCTTCAGGAGTCTGGAGAGCACGAGTTTCTCTCGGAGTGCACGTGGTGTTTCTGTACAAAGCAAGCGCGAACTAAGTCGCAATAATAGCAAAGCACATTTCGCACGGTGTTACGACGTTGACTTTCGAGACGATGCAGCCAACCCTTGGTTGGAGCCTTCTTTGCTTTCCACGGTAGATGGGGAGCGCGAATGAAAACACCAAAGCGACTAAAAACGTGACGTCATTTGTGTGTGCCACTAATACAAAGAAGCGCCCCAGACCTCCGTGAAGGAATACGGCTTTGGGAAACGGCAGTGTTCTTCGTCCGCGATGTTTCGGTTTCACTATGTCTACCAACGTCATGATTTCACGTCACGGTGACGTTTCTTCGGTAGAGGTCTATTATCACAAGTTTGTACATAGTTGAGCAGCTCAGAGATCACTGATACTTTTATTTCTTTGCTGAGCATAGCACAAACTTTTCTTTGTGTCGAATAGCGTACACAGGCGGAAGGGACCATTGCTTAAAGTCACAAGTCTGTCACCGCGGCAGCGATTTTCCAAATTAATTGCACCGTGGTGAAACAATTTTGGACAGAAATATTTTGTGAGAATGCTTTTCACATACTGCTTTACAAGATGACAGCAGTTTTTGGCCATGTTAGATACCGCTTTAATGCTCCTTTAAGGGTGATATCTGGCAGAGCTTGTTCTTTGTTGCGCAGACAATCTTTCCACCGAACCTCGTACCAATTTTAACTACATGCGCGAGAAATATTATGATAGAAAGGAATGACTATCGAACGTTCATTCTCACGAATTACATACGCATCTATGTCCAGACTTTGTTTCATGTGTATGTTTCGTTGGATTTCCAGCCTTGCTAAGTCCTGCGGTTGATGCATTAGGGAAGGGGACAACCGTGTGACGACATGATTTCATAACGGAAGAGTTTAACAATGATTTCATTATTCCTTGTTTATTATATTTCACGCGGCCGCTATTTATGCTGGTTTTGGGTCAGTCGCCCCATACGTCGCGCAAAGGCCTTGTGTTAGTTTAGACCATAAAATGATTAAGCAAGCAAGCTGGTGTAAATTTGACGTGGGTAACATATCCCTGAGTTTGCGGTGATCACAGCCGGACGAATAAACAAACGTATATCCAAAAATATTAATAGGCTGTCAGCGAGGGCTTTACGCTTTAAAAGCTAATTTAGGCGAGCTAGTGTGAGCAACAACCAAAGTCTGCATTTCAAAGGAGGAATCATCCGCAAAAATAATAATGAGGCGTGCACTCCATAGCATTCCACTCCGGTCGATCCCGGCCAAGGATGGTAGCAATGTGGGGGAGGTAACCATTGCTGTCAGCCCTGTGTACCGGGGATTACCGGCACACGTCAAAGGATCCCCAGGTGGTCGAAATTATCCGCAGTCCCACCCTGCGGCACGCGCAACATGTCGCCACACTGAGCAGACAGGCCTTACGTGTAACATAACGGCACGATTATTATTCCACTCCGGGACCGGGACTCGAGCCTTGGTTGGAATCCGGCCGCCGGCTGCGCTGACTCGCAGTTTTTCCTGGGTTTTCCTCAGATGCTTTAAGACAAATGTCGGCGCAGTTCCATCTGAAGTTCGCCAAGGACGCACTCTACTTCCCGCGATAGCCGTGACGTTTCCCACCCGAGCGAGGTCCATTACGAGACCACAGCTATACCACCACCACAACTAGCGTCACCACCAAAGTGTGTAGGTGTGTACTCCTGGAAGCGGTACCACTCACCATGGTTGCATTAGACACCCAAAGACGTACTTCCCAATGTGTTTCACAGCCACAGTTGCTTCGCCGCGCTAACACGGAATTTAAAAGAAAACAAAAAAAGCAATGTGTTTCATTAATTCTTTTTCTTATATCTTAGTTGTGGATGAGCCGTGTCTGGTGTCCTTGCGTGTCTTCCTTAAGTGCACCTCAGGTTTACGGCCTATCAGCTGGACATTAGCACTCTGGCTTGTGCCGAGGGCTGGTCCTGATCCTTACTTTTTCCTTTTTTGGGGGCGGGGGGGGAGGCGCTTAGTTTTGTCGAAGCGCGTAGCAGGAGAGGGAAGAAGGGAAAACCTAATGGTTAACCCAATGATTGGGGGGGGTGCAGATTCCCCTCCCTGGATCCGCCAGTGTCTTGTGCCTCAGCATATTCCAGGTTTCTGCCACCCAAATGCTCTCCAACAATACAGGCACACTAGCTTATAGTCCCTTAGGTCACTCATACTGCTACCATTTGGCCTACCACTTTCGAGGTATGACAGCAACTGCCTCACAGTGTCAGACAATTACAGTGATGAACAGAATGACTTAGTGGGGCTAATGCAGCTGTGCTTTGATGTTTTGAGGCACTAGCCTTATACATTTGGTATCACTTTTTACTACTTGATTTGTTCCATTCCAGTACCGCTCATTACACAGGAACCCAACGAATTTTCTCCTAACTTAAAGGTCTAACAGTGAATTTGTAATAGTTATGACGAGTCCAGACGGTTTAATGTTAAGGTTATCACACACTAACCAGAGCACCATTGATCCTATTTGTTAACACATCAAGCTGAGTTTCGTACTGTTTTATTTTCAGAAGCCGTGCCAAAAGCCATGCGGTAGGAACAAAGTATGCCAGAATGGACGTTGTGTGCGGCAGTGAATCGCTCTTAGGCTGTATTACAAGACATAATAAAGTTCCTTTTCAAGAAATAAATGTTTTGGACCGATGTTTTTAAACGTCCACGAATCGATATGAGCACGTTGTTGCATTTGATGTTATGATATCATTGTCACAGCTTGGCGAACTTTGGTTGCATAACACCATTCGCCCCTATCTTATGGCCACGCTCTGAGTCGACTCCCCTTTATCTATAGTATTTACGCGCTATGCTATAGCCTTACCGCAGTTGGACACGGTCCCTCAAAGGAACTATCGCATCCGTCCCGGTCGATTCCGAATCCGAAACTGTCGTGCCGTTTTGCTCCACGTTCATCGCTGATAAAAACGTCGAAAACCCGACGCGAACTGGTGGTGTCGTTCCTGTGCAGTTTGATATAAGACTTGGCACGAGCAGACGACGCATTCCGGGATTCCCTCTCTGGAAACATCACACGGACGAGGCCAATCACTGCGCGCCGTTTGGCCCGGAGGAGACCAATCATGGAGCGGCCGGAGGGATCTTGGTAGCCTTTGCGACCGACTGACAGGCGGGCAAGCAGCAATGCTAGGGGACTGCGTCTTCTCTGTGATCGGCTCGCGGAATGTTGTTTCTGGTTTGCGTCAAACGTGTTGGTACAGCCAGGAGCGTAACGCCGTTTTTCACGCAACATGGTTACGTCAGGACTCATACTGGTAAGCGAAATTCGGCGTATTTACCGAGGTCTTTTCACTTAGTATATTGCGATGTGAACGCCAAGCAGGCGACCTTGGAGACAATCGCCTGCGCTGCGCCACAGGGGTGACACAAACCCGCCATTGTTGTAGCTACCATCCGCCGGAAGCTGCCGTTTACGCAATGGTCCAGGGAAAATGGCGGACGCCCAAACCACGTGATCTCGAGGAGCCACTCACAGCGTCCCCGAGCTGCAGCGCGAGAAAGCTGGGGCCCAGTGCGGATGCGCAGACCGACCTCCTTTCCCAACCTCCTTCCCCTTCTTTCATCGGGTTTTTCGTCTCTCCTCTTGTCCCCCCCCCCCCCCCAGCCTCGTCCGTTTGTCTTCGGCGCTTGCTGTCTTGCTGTAGAGTAACGATCATGCTGTCCCGAAGCAGTCAATAAAAAAGCGATGGTGTATGACAAATCAACTTTATTTGTCCTCGGGAACTGCCTCGAAAAAGCTACAGTACATATCTTTTTACGTCTTGTAACAGGCTTCACTGGAGCTTTAGGTGCTTCGACATCGAAGGGCAGTTCAAAAGCCAATGCTGAGCTACGTGCGTCGTTGTTGCCGACGGCTGCAGGAGAACTAAAACAGAACAAAAATATATTGATGATCCGTAACTCCGCATGAAAATCACTGCTATGATAGGCAATCGATCTTGATTTCGTATTTGAACACCAAGGCATTTGTCGCGAATGTTCGTAGATCACAGTGAATGAACGGCTGCGACGAGCATGAGGGGCAACTAGCATAACCACACATAATTTGATTAACGGCGTATCAGAAAGGTACTAGTTACGGCAATGCACTGCACAATGAAACGCCGCTAACGTACCGAGTGACTGGTAAATGTTGTACGTAATACACTTAACGTGATGAACCTGCATTACCTCCTTCAGTCACAAAAAAGTAATCATGCTTGTCTTACCGTTCGCCTGCAGTTCGGGAAGAGTGAAGACTCCGTCTCTGACGATTTCTGCGTGCTTTGGAGGTGCAGGGATTCCATGTCATGTTCGTCTTCCCGCTGTTGTGATGATGAGCTGGATGTGCCATTCCGTTCTCACATTAGCAGTTCGCCACAATCTAAGTCTAAAGCATTCCAAACCCTCAAACTACTCCGTGGCGTCTGCGTGCACAACGGTTGCAGTCCGAGAGAACACATGTGGTCGGACAGACGCGATGTCTCCGATGTCTCCTCTGTCGTTTTTCTTTCTCCTCCGTAAGATTTCTATGCCACCGTTCGACTGCTTCCGTTGAGCGGTTCGCGCGTTCAGATGCTCGCTCCCGAGTCAAATGACTCTCGCCCAATCAGCGCGAAGGAAACTGACGCCAGTTTTTTAGACCAATGAGCATCCAAATATTTATACATATAATACGCAGCCAATCAGAGATCTTCCGAGCTCGCACGCCGGTGCCGACAATATTTTCGAGGCGGTGCGTTTCGCTTTAGAGCCGGCGGCTGTAGCTACCCTCAAGCGGGTGCTTCTGGCAAAACTGCCATCTTGTCCTGCTCGCACGTCATAGAAAACGTCATTTTGAAGCCATGTGACTTTGTTTACATGTCGTTTTGCCGCTTACTGACATGTTTCCGTCGTCATAACGCCAAGAGATGAACGTATTTTGCTAGCGTGAACTATGCGGTGCTTACTCCGCAACATGGTAGCCCATTTCTCCTTAGTTTAACTACATTGCATCGGCTCAGTGAGTCTTAACGCGCCGTCGTCGT
This sequence comes from Ornithodoros turicata, assembly GCF_037126465.1. Taxonomy (NCBI): domain Eukaryota; kingdom Metazoa; phylum Arthropoda; class Arachnida; order Ixodida; family Argasidae; genus Ornithodoros; species Ornithodoros turicata. Next base: position 132,968,371 of record NC_088202.1, on the reverse strand, counting down.
CACATCTTTGGGAGTCAACAGTACGAGGCTTTATGTGCGAAACTGCACGTTTTCTTGCGAGATTATCGAATAAAAAAATTTTCGTGATCGAAAGACATCCAAAACGTTGTGTAGAAACAACAACCGCATTGTTTACGAACCGTTTGCCCGCCGATCACGGGCGCCGCCATCTTTGAGGTCACGTGTGCCCTGACGTTTGCTGTGACGTGCGACCAGTACCTGTCCAAGATGCATTGCGTTCACCCAGCACGCTTTCGTCTACGGAGCAATACAGTGAATGCCACCCCTGTGCGCTGCGCTCCCATTTGTATGCCTGGCATACGTCATCATCGTGTTGGCTGCAGATGGAATGCGAGCGCTTAAAACTCGTTTATTTAATATGTAAGCTGTTCTCGGAAGAGGAATTTGGCCAAATTAGCTCTGAAGCGGTGACGAACATTACCGGATCGGCACCATACATACGTTTCCGGATGCGATAGTCTCTTTAAGTACAAAACATACCAGCCACGAAGTTATATCGAGTCAAAAAACAGCGACAAAAGGCTTCCGCGGAAGGCTCTTGCAAAAGTCCGTCACTACTTGTATTTCAAGCAGCCTCTTCTCGTCACTTATTTAATTTAAATTCCACGCGCATAGTATAAACTATCATTGCGTATTTGCAGGCACATCACAATTATCTCGCCATCAACATGACGTCCGGCGCTGAAAGGTCCTGTGACGTGAAGTCAGGCACCCACAGCTCCCCATAGAGCCCATAGTTTGAGATAATTCAGGCAGCACTGGACATACGACCAATGAAAACGCGTCGTAATGCATAGCAGACAGGCAATCAGCAACCTCTCCGTTTGGCTCGCCTTTCGGCCGGCCCTGGCTACCATTGACTTCTACTGGTTTTCATACCTAGCGCCCGTTATTCCAAAATAGCTAAGACATTTTGATAGGCAAAATACATATTTATTGATGCAACGTACAGACTCAAATGTTTGACTCATATATTCACCGTGCCTACAGGACGTTTCGTTCGTTGAATAGATTGCAACTAAACCAAGTTCGAACTTGCAAAGCACACACACAGTCTACTTCTGGAGGCGAGCGAAGTTCACGAGTGCGTGCGTTTCACAGATGAGCATTTTCTTCTCATACTGGCGATGCGCCGAAGGCCACACAGTCACGGGAAACACCTGTGTCGTTACGAACCCTCTCCTCTTAGTCACTGTATTTGAAAATGCGACAGCGCTCGAAAGCGTTCCTCAGGCGTCAGCTCACCAAGCATTCCAGTTCCGACCCGGCTAGAATGTCCGTAGGTTGATACTTTATCGGAGATCAGTACATGGCCAGAGTCACTATAACTCACGAACAAACCCGCGAATACACTTCCTCTTCGGTCGTTGTGGTCAACCGACATCGGCGAGCCGCGGAGACGCAGCTCAACTGTCACGTAGAGGCCTAGGGGAAAGTGAGGCACAGTGAGACGAAAAAGTTGTTCGTTTTTTGGTATTCTTGTACAGGAAAGAAAACTGCATGTTATATTACACTGGCTAGGGAAAACCTTAGTTCAGACATTTGCTTTTGTCGAGAAGTTTGCTCTAGCCACTGGAGTTAGACATGTAGTTATCTTTCCTGTACAAGCATTCCAAAAATCTAACAACTTTTTCGTCTCACTGTGCCTCGCTTTCCCCTAGGCCTCTTCGTGACAGTTATCATGGCATGCTTGAGTGGAAACTGCAGCAAGGTAAGCAGACAAGCGGGTTAATACATAAACGGCAGATAGACCTGCGGTACATTATCATTACAGCCACCGTCCTTGCTTGGAGCTACCCGCCTGGACGACTGCCCAGACTACCCGTTAAAAGTGAGCTGTCAGATATTTCGAAACTTTGTCAACAAATCCCGGAGCGCGCAACCTCCTTCGGCCAATGGTCATCCGTCATGATGCCTGACGATGTAATGCCACGTGACAATGACGTGATTTTATTTTTCTACTGCCGCGAATGCGGGGAGCTATGGATGCCTGGTGTAGTCGTCTGTGGTTGCCAAAGGATTGTGCTAGTTGACGGTGGCGCCGCGATGCGCGGTCTAGAGGAAGTACCCTGCATGACAGCCGTCGTGTAGCCAGTTCAGATTTCATTGGCGTGCGAACGTTCATGTTGTCACATTAGAACAATTGCATTACTAATTGTGCAAATACCCACAATAACTCTCCAAACAGGGTCGAGGTTTTCCGTTTCTCTCATTTCGATGCCTCCGATGCCAGTCAGAGCACTGTGTTCGCAGCGCATGCCGTGTGAAGTAAGTGTACGATGACGTGTTGGACACCTGCATGCGGTGTGCACAACGCCGGCGTAAATAACAGACCATACGCTTCCCGGTGCGGCACTTATCTTCCGAGCTGAGTTTTCGGCGCGGAGACCAGGAATTGCTCAGGAGAGAGCCCATTATTGCTCATTAAAACGTTATCCCACTGATTTCAATGAATGGAGAAAAGGGCAAGAGAAATCAATATGCCTAGGCTCTGTCAGCAAGCCAGGATTTTGTTAGACACCAAATAAGTACTTCATGTAGCGATCATCCTCTCCCATCGTCACTTTCAAGTTTTGACACAGACAGACGCTACTGGCTGCAGCATATGCCTACATCTTGCTAAGCGGCATCAGATCATTAAAAACGTGTTTGCTTCTGTGCAGGTGGTCTCCTTTCTCTTCGTCAGCGTTCCGAAACGTGCGACAGTGTTCACATTTTGGACTGAGTACTCGTAATTGCGACAGCCGCCAGACAGGCGTGCAGTTCAACTTGCGAACGCATCCAGCGGGCAGCGGAGAATCAGTCGTCGGAAGTTGCCATGAATGCAATGATCCGGGGAAAATGGTGAACTCCCAAACCACGTGATCTCCAGGAGCCACTCACAGCTGTCATACGCAACGAGCGCGGGGAAAATGCGAAGTGCGCATGCGCAGACCCACCGCCTTTTCTAAATTTATTTCCCTTCCTCACCTCTCCCCCTAGCTTCGCCTGCTTTCCTTCTGCGCTTGCTAAGAGCACGTGCTGCCCCAAAGTAAAGGCACGGAAAGTGATGGCGTTGATAGAGCAAGTTTATTGGTCCTCACGAATTGTTTTCGAAAGAGGTTACCGTATATATCTATGCACAAGTCTTGCAACAGGCTTCACTAGAGCTTTCATGTTATTCAACACCCAAGAGCAGTTCAAATGCCAATCGCAGTTCGCATATGCGTGTCGTTGTTGCCGATCGCTGCGAGAGCACTAAACAATAGAAAAAGATGTGGTGGATTGATGCTTAACTCTGGATGGAAATTAATGTTATGAATAGGCAATCGATGTTGATTTCGTATTAAAAAATGAAAGTACAAGTGTCACAAACGTTCGTAGATCACAGCGAATGAACGGCTTCGACGTGAGGGGCAACGAGCATAACCAGCACATATAATTTGATCAGCGGCATCCGAAATGCATTAATTACGGCACCGCACCGCACTATGAAACGACTCGAACCTTAGAGGGTGACGTGCAATACACTTGACACGCTCACACGCTAAACCCGCATTGCTTCGTTCAGTTACGGAAGGCAACCATAACTTGTCTTACCGTCCACCTGCGTGGTATCGGAAGAAGGAATGCAAACTTTCACACGAAAGACTTCTACATCCATCGGCGTAGCAGGGATTCTCTGACATTTCCTTGTTTCCAGTTTTCCAGCGTTGCCATGATAAGCTGGTTGGGCCATTCTGTGTTCACATTAGCCGTTTGCGGGAATTTGGCACGATATAAATCAGAAGCATTCAAAACCAGCGAAACTACGCGCTAGCGTCTGTGAGCTTAATGGTCGGCGTCTCAGAGAGCATACATTAGCAATCAAATGATTCTCCAATCGGCGCGAGAAACACTGACATATCACTGTTCTGAAGGCCAATCCCAACGAGGCCAATGAAGGCCAATCAGCAACAAGTCATTTCTCGCTGCCAATGGTAGCTCCATAACTTAAAAACCCGAAACTAGGGGACAAAAAAACGACAAACACAGACAAGGTCTCAAGGTAGCTCTTCCGCGCAACGGCGCCAGTGGCGACATTGTTTTCGAGGCGGCGGGTTTCGCTAAGCTACTGACGACTGGTAGTATTACGTCAGATAATACCAAAGCAGCCGTCGGTGGCGTTGTCGGGGTGGAGACGCGTACCCGCTGACGCATGGTCGCTATAACACCAATCGTGCAGCCCGTTCTCTTCCTGCACGTAACTGTCGTTGAAACTCGACTATTGCTACGCACCGATGCAGGTACACCTGCCTTCAAATTACAGCGCATTTTCGATCCCAGGTTGAAGTCAGCGTGGGGCACAGCGGAGGGAGAAAAAAAAAGGGGGTCATACAATACAGGCTGTGAAAAGTCAACTTCCATGTCAGTTGTGTCGAAAAGTTGCGTGGGATAGCTACTATAACAGTGCTTCCGGGTAGAATATCTAGTCAACCAACCCACGAACCAAAAAAAAAGTACGCCGCTTCACAGCAATACAGCACATCGTCACGTACTCTGCCACCTGGGTCGGAGAGACTTTGCTCCTGTTCACGCGGATATGAACGGCCGACTGTTCGGAGAAAAGTAAGTACTCACTTTTATCAAGTGAATGGTGAGGAATGCGCAAAGTATGAAGTATAGGTTAAAAGATACATTTAAGGAGCGGATCCCCTTCCGTGCTTGTGTCCAGGCAGTACGGTTCGGTTTGTGTGCAGCTCCGCGTTGAATAAGTTAATGGCCCCGAGTTCGCCTATACGAGTAATTGATTCGCACCCTTATCGGGTAGTTCAGTCACTTCCTTTTCGTGCTTTTAGGGGTGCATATCGGGCTAACGAAAGCGGGCAAAACATTCCGTTTAAAAAATAGTGTCGTGACGCCCACACACTGCCACAGCTACTCTCTTGAAAGACAATATGAAATAGCGCAATCATCATCATCATCATCAAGTGAAAAGGAGTCGGAACGGAGAAACGTTCCCACCTATGTTTCTCTGTATGCTGATTGCAATCTCCGCTGATATGCGTTGTGGGCAATATTGATCAAAGATACATACACGCAGCTATATTCAAGAACAACTGAATTTTACACGCACAAAAAAACGAAACTTTTATTTTATAGTTTAGAACCCGAGTTGTACGTAACTCGTTACAAGAAACTTGTTACCTAGTAACCAGTTACTTTTTTGGTAACGAAGTAACGGCATAGTTACTTTCACAAAAAATATAACTAGTAACGTATTCAATTGAAAAAATCCGTAACCGTTAAAAACGTTACTCGTTATTTTTCCTCGCTTGCACTCGGCTTCAACATGGACGACATTGTCAATTACATGTGGAAATTTCGTAGGCTTCTAGCACGTGGTGACTTGACCTGGATGTTCAGCTCCTGTGAGCCCCTCGTCGACTGTCATTCTTTTGTTGAGTCCTAAGTTGACTGCGTGACGAATACAGCAATGCTACCGGGTCGTGTCATTGACCATGTGAAGCATTCTCTTTGAAAAAAACCCTGGGATTTCTTTATTATTTTCTTATCTCACGGCTTGCTTCCATGGATAAACTAGCGTCGCTAAACTCGACTAAGCTGGGATCCTAAGATGACATTGCCATTCTCTGCTAACTCGCCGTGTTGTTGTAAAATGTGTTCGTCTGACCTGGAGGACGAGATCCCGGGTTCATTAGGCAGTTTTAGCACACCGTTGGTAAGGTTATCGTGCCTTTCGGAGCCAATTGAAGTTGTGTGTGGCTCAGAATCTTTTTCCACTGTTTGGTTCCGGTTGATACGGTTCAACCCAAGCCACGTTATTAAGGTTTCCTAAAACTCTCTATAGAGGCTAGTTTAGAGTCCGACGAAGCGGAGCGTAACAACGCGCAGCGCTTCGCGAGTGCCGCCGGTGAGTGCATAATTCGACGACACTTTGCGATGCGCGCCGCGGCGGCAACGTGCGACTACACGTCAGCCGACGTCGAGGGAGTAGAGCAATGCTATACATCTGGCAGTGGCCAGCGAGCTGGGCACGGCTTGGGCTTCGGTGGACTCGCATTTCCCAACATGGCGTCGCCCATTGGGCTCTTGATCAAAGCTGTTAAGGAACATCCGTGCCTATATAATACACGACGGATGGACTATAGAGACAAGCAAAAGAAGGAGAACAGCTGGAAATATGTGCGACTTTCTTCTTCAATTCAGTGTCCGTGTTTAGGGTACAACACAACTTTATTTTCGACCAATCGTATTTAGGGTACCAATCGTATTACAGTAGTACAAACATAACAGCGCCAACGATGGGAATACGGATTGTCATTAGTCGGATTCCAGGATGCGGGTACAGTTTGCAGGTATGACTGCTTTCCCGCTAGGAAATGTGAAAATCTCAGATAGCGTTTTCGTTCGCGCTGCGTCGAATCGAGTCAGACTATGATCTCTGTGGCATGAGGAAACGTGGCGTAGCGTCCAATGGCGTACAGCGCGGAAAGCGTGCGGCGATGGACGAAGAATACGTCGGACTCTAAACCAGCCTTTAAATGCAGCTCGTGCGTGACATTAATCCCGCAGGGTATCCCTGGAGAAAACCTTAGTCCATGTGAGAGAACTGATGTTCTTAGGCTGGAACAACATAGAAGGGACAATCGCATACAACGATACGTCGATCCCTGTTGTATGAATGTGTGTGTGAGTGTGCAAAAATGTAAGAGTGAAAGGAGGATGAGTGAGAGAGAAAGAGTGACTGGTTTGTCCCTTCAGATGACGCACCCTGGAAGTTGCTGAGAAGGCGTGTTGGCTTAGCTCAATTGTAGAGCCCTAGACCGGTAATCCAGAAGATGTGGGTTCGAGTCCTACAGCTGGCTAACCTTTTCAGTGACTTTCATCTTTCTTAGTCCATGTATTTGCCCTCCCACCTGCACTCTTGCTGACTTCAGTGATAATCATTCAATGAATCAGTAAGATACACACACTCTTGTTCTTGGTGATTAGTAAGATGGCACAAATGACCACCACATCAGCAGGGCCCGCTTTGGACGAAATGTTCAAGGTGAGGGCGACAAAAGGTGATGGAAATTTAGTGTTTTCGTGCCTTCTTTGCCTTTCCAAAACAGAATGCCTTAGTACATCCGAGACGTCGTACTGGAATTTGAAGAAGCAATGTTAAGGTAAGCGTGTTTTGACATTTTGGTTGGGCTGTGGCGGTTAGCGTGTCGAGGATTACGTTAAAGGCACTGCTTTTCGCTAGTCAATCGAAGACCCTGTGGAGCCAATGCCGGGTTGTAGGTGGTAGCTGATTTCATGCCTTAAAGCTGCTTATAGATGTTGGTGTAGTGTTCATTATTTCACGTATACGTGTACCTGATGTCGTGTACATCCTAGCAGTGTTACAAAATGAATAAATGAATAAAAGCAGCCGTAGACTTTAAATTTACAGAAAAAAAGGGAAAACAGTGTGGTCACTAATGAGGCACATATCACGTCGATGCATCCAAGGCGGCTGTATTTGACACAGCCGTACCTCTCCACAGCAATTGTTGAGCCTTGCCGACAGAGGCTCTCACACGGGAACGCACCAAATAACCGATGCTCATTTCGAGTACCAACTATTCGTAGAATCGAATTCCATGTAAATTGTCCGACCAAACAGAGCACATGTCAATTTTATTTGTGACATGTTTACCCTGGCTTTGTAATACCGTGGCTACCATGGCTAATACCATGACTTTCTCTTTTTTTCTACTTTTGCAACGGGTAACGTATTTAGTCCGTTTTTTTTACGGTAACGAGTAACGGTATTTAGTTCCTTTTTTTCGGTCTGTTTTTCTTTTAAGTCTGTTTAGAACTGATTTTGGCACGCAACTATCGGCCTGTGCACCTCATTTGCGGAGGTCGTAGAACGGGTGAACATGAGAGAGAACGCGCTCAGTGCATCACATACGGATACTCGTGGAACGAGTGCAAAGAGGCATCATTTTTCAATTTTTCAGAGGCAACGTAAGTATGAGTGATGCACTGAGTGTTTTCGAGCCACATGTATACACGCACAAACGGCAAAGCATGCACTTTCGGGTGGGTGTCGCTGCCGCGTGAGCCATACCCTATTAGAGGTAAAATGGTGTTCAGCGGCAACCATTCTTGCGTTGCGGAAATAAACGACAATACTTTTGTCTTTGCGTTACAAAAAGAAAGACTATTTGTGCTCGCGTTGAGTGCTAGCCATCTCATTAAGTATCATGCGTCATGATATATTAATGATGTATTCATGTGTTGTCTGTATGTTTCATATGTGTAGTTTATACTACAGGGGCTAATCGAGCAAAGGCCACAGACTTATACAGAAAAGCGACTGCAGTATGTGCTTAAAAATGAGCAACACCGATTCTGTTGCAGTTGCATATCATCATCACGCAGACAGATGCTTTTGAGGCCACGCTACGATGTGCCATGCAGTTTGTGGACGTTGGTTGTCATTTCCTGCATACTCATAACGCAACACGGAATGGCCCAACATATTATGCCACAGCAGAGTATGGTACAACATGGATTGCCACAACATGGAATGGTACAGCAGGGTGTGCATCAACAGCCATTTCAACAACAAGGGATGGTACAACAGGGCGTGCCGCAACATGGTATGCCTCAACAACCAGTTCAACAGTATGGCATGATGCAGCAGGTACCGCAACAGGGCATGATTCAGCAAGGACTTCCACAACAAGGCATGCCACAAAGCGGCGCATCAAACGGTCAAGAACCAATTGTCCAGCTAAGAGCTGCGCTAAGCAATTTGTGGGGGTATGTATGACCATGTCTTTTCTATGTCTATACCTATTTTCTATATCTTTTTCACATCTTTTACATTGAGCAAACAAACGACTGCGCAGTACGCCAAAGGAAGTTTTCATTCCTGCACGGCACCTTCAACGATGTGTTTAAAAACTGCTTCAGTAACAATGCAAAAACAACAGCGTAAGAATACTGTCGCTGAAGAAGTCCGAAGGGAACAATCTACGCCATTTTCTTCCCACGTCTTATCACGAGGATCCTATGGAACGAATGCTAAGGAGACCGACTGAGGTAGTGTACAGAAAAGTTGGAAGCTCTCCCGTTTCCATTTCTTCAGGGCAAAACAACCCCCTCGCACAAATCTTCGCCCGCGTAACGTTGATGTTGGAAATGTTTGCGCCGTGCCCTGCAATACTGCCCATCGACACCGCTCCTTTGCCCGTATCAAATGGTGGCGCCCAGCGTCTACGAATTTCAATGCACCTCTCCCCGTTTACAAACAAATGACGTCAGATGGTACAACAGCGCCACCAACTTGGTAGACTGGAACTACTATAGCAAAAAATCAATAAGTCACAAGAAAGTCATGTTTAAATATACAAACAACAACAACTTTATTTTATGATAATGAATGGGGAGTTTCATCGTCAGAGGCGATACTCTTGTTCAAACAGAACTTCACCACATAGCACGCTCCTAGCCAACCATCATTCCGATTGATATCATTCTGTGCATTGATTTGTTGAAAATGGGAGGAGGCGCCTATCTTTGACACATTATGCTTGTCCCAGAGAGGCGCCTCCCCCATGTTTTGAACAAATCAGGACATAGAATGATATCATTCGGAATTATGGTTGGTTTGGAGCGTGTTATGTGGTGAAATTCTGTTTTAATAGTGTACCCCGAGACAAAGAAAAAAAAACAGACGATCACAAACAGATTCTCTGGTCTAGGGAGTCAGTCAAATTTCATCATGTGTCACCAGTTAGCCTGCATCTTGACTCTTATTCACTCTACCCAATTGCCGGTGGTGATGTGGGGAATGAGATAATGAGCCCCTTCATAATAAGATCTTACGTTTAAATATGTTAAATATGCTAAAATATGATGTTTAGGAGATATGTTTAAATATAGCTTTTCATACTGTAAGGCTGTTATGCAATTGCTTACATATCATTAGTCGTACGGCCTTGTTTTGTTCCATTCTAGCGGTAGCCCCATGTTTTCGGTATCCCTTTCTAAAGATGGCTACCGAACCAGGCTCTTCCATCTTCAGGAACCTGAATGGCACGAGTTTCTCTCGGAGTGCACGAGGTGCCGCTATACAAAGCAAGCGCGAACTAAGTCGTAATAACAAACCACATTCCGCACAGGAAGGGAGTTGCCTCAGGACAGAAGCCGCCGATATTTCGAACAGAGACTGTTCTTCTTCTGGGCGAACAGAAGAAGAACAGTCTCTGTTCGAAATATCGGCGGCTTCTGTCCCGAGGCAACTCCCTTCCTACATCTCTACCGGTTCGCTGGATTTCTACCCATCTACACATTCCGCACAGGATTAAAACATTGACTTTCGGGACGATGCACTCTAAGAAAAAAAGGAGTACTTTTACTCCTTTTAGGGACTACCACATGAGTTGCCACAAAAAATAGTCCCTTTCGGGAGTAAATGCACGGGAGTAAATCAATGTCACAGAGTGGAGACTGCATTTCACGCGCTGTTGTAAGACTCACAAGTACATATTTCGTGTGCATGCATGAAAAAACTTTGAAGCAAACCGTCAACCGTGATACATCGAGTGATATAAAATCTTGCGCCATACATATGGCACAATTTGCGAAGAAAGATGCGCTAACTGTTTCTTAATCTGTGTGGCTGGAAAATTGCTACGTTGGCTGAGTTATTAAGCCTTATGTCGTTCAAATTGACCAAGGGCACATATTTGTGTAGACTGTTGCATTCAGGAGACCATTCGCGAAGTTTAATGACAATCTGCAGTCTTCGGGAGTAAATGTCGGGACTAAATGTCGGGTTAGAGGACTAAAATGGGGAGTAATTGCAGGCTAGGGGAGTAGAAGCTGCGATTACTCCCCGTTTTACTTCTTTTTTTCTTAGAGTGTGCAACCAACCCTTGGGCGGAGCCTTCTTTTCTTTCTGCGGCGGACCGGGAACGCGAATGAAGACACCAAAGTGACTAAAAACGTGACCTCATTTGTGTGTACCATTAATGACAAAGAAGCGACCCTTGACCTTCGTGAAGGAATACAGCTTTGTGAAACGGCGGTGTTTGCCGTCTGCGCTGTTTCGGTTTCGAAATGTCTGCCAACGTCATGGTGACGTTATCATGACGTTGGTAGACATTTCGAAACCGAGACAGCGCACACTGCGTACACCGCCGTACGTCACGGTGACGTTTCTTCAGTAGAGGTCTATTGCTTAACCACATAGAATGACGTGTAAAGCCTCATGTCACTTCCCCCACGCCTGTGCAGTGCCGAAATGAGGTGCTCCTTTGAATTCTTTCCTCCAGGGTCGTGGTGGCGTGCTATTTCGGAGCGATCTTGCTGCCGGTGTGGCAGCATGTTACTCGGGGGATCATGCGTCCTTGGCCGACTTCACGGGGAACTGTGGCGACATTTGTCTTAAAGTGTGTTAGGAAAACCCAGGGAAAACACACTGCAGCACAATTCCTTGTGAAGTCGAGCCAGAGCGCACTATCCTCCCAGCGTGAGTCGTGACGTTGCCGAAGTGGCCGACTACAGCAAGCAGACTCACTACCACCACCACCAGGCACCGTGGTGATTATCGTGCGCTGAACAAAGCGAGGATCCCAGACCTCCTGCCTCGCACTCCTTCCTGCTGTCCTCTCACCATCTGTCCATGTCTGTACGCCCCTCATAGCCCAGTTACTTCGCCGTACTAACATGGAAAAGACTTTCGTCTCTGCTGCAACATACAGATCATGTACCAACCAGCCCAGCACGTCTTGCAGTCTATGGTTTCCCCTGCTTTTGGGGGCGGAATTTTAAGACGAATGCTAGCACGACTCCCCGTGAAGTCAGCCGAGGGTGCACACCAAACCCCATGTCCCGCACTCCTTCCTGCTGTCCTCTCTACATCTGTCCAGATTTGTAAGTCGCTCAAGAGTCACACCCACGCACTCTAAGAAAAAAAAGGAGTACTTTTACTCCTTTTTTGGACTAAATGCCTTGCCACAAAAAATAGTCCCTTTCGGGAGTAAATGCACGGGAGTAAATGAACGTGCTGCATGAAAACTGCATTTCCCGCGCAGTTGTATGAGTCCCAAGTACATAATTCGTGTGCATGCATGAAAATACTTCGAAACAAACCGTCAACCGTGATATATCGCGTGATATAAAATCTTGCGCCATACATAGGGCACAATTTGCGAAGAAAGATGCGCTAACTGTGTCTTACTCTGTGTGGGAGGAAAACGTTGCTACGTTGTCTGAGTTATGCAGCCTTATGCCGCTCAAATTGACCAAGGGCACATATTTACGTAGACTGTTGCATTCAGGAGACCATGCGCGAAGTTTAGTGACGATTTGCAGTCCTGGGGAGTAAATGACGGGACCAAATGTCGGGTTACGGGACTAAATTGGGGAGTAATTGCAGACTAGGGGAGTAGAAGGTGCAATTACTCCCCGTTTTATTCCTTTTTTTTCTTAGAGTATGGATCCTTCGTGGCGCCAACACGCAATCGCAAAGAAGCACACATTAAGGAACTTTGCACGTGCTTTAAGAAAGCGCATGCTAGAAGCTGTCATGTCCAAGATCAGTAACGCCATGACAGCTGCTACAATGGAATCCGATGCTTGACTTATCATATTTTCGGAACCGTTATCGTAAAGGCATTCCGATCCGAGGATTCCTCAATCTCTTCTAATCCTTCAAAATCTCCCCACTGAACCCGCGCCGCGAAAAAGACGTGAACGAGCGGGAGATGGCGCATCCCGAGAGTGAAAGGGTCCCTCTCCACTAACGCTACGACTGGGGCACTGCAGGTTGGAAAACCGCTTGGGCATCCCAGAGTAGCATTTCTTGGCCCACTGGATGGAACATATACTGAAATACAAACTGTTGGGGCACGTTCATCTAAGTGTAGTGTGGCGTAACATGCTTGCAATGGCGATGAGAATGCGTCCCCACAGACCCGTACATCCGCAATGTCAAAGTGTAAACCGCTGGTATTACCGACATCCCATCATGTCAGATGTTGTGTTATTCATTCCCGCTGTCGCCTGTAACATGAATACCCCGTAGGTACAGCTGAAAAAAAAACAACAAAAAAACGTCGGTCTCCTCTGAAAATAGTTTGCCAGACAGCAGCACGAAACAATAAAAATTTCTCACGCTTCTACTTGTTCTGCCTGTATCCGACGTTCTCACAAAGGCACAAGCTATTTTCGTTCGCTACTATTTGACACCTACATAGGACACACCATGTAAAGTTGTTGACCATAACTCATAAATCAGCATTACGCACACAACATATATGTCGTGAAACATGTTTTCTTGTATTCCCAACTGTATGATATATGTATTGGCATCATATTGGTGTGTGTATTGTCATCAAGCAAGAGAGCTACCTATGGAGGTAGTCCCCTCTGGACAGACACTAACTTTACGTTACAGTCCTACAAGCTAGATAACAACACTCTCTAGGAGAGTTTGCCTTTCGTACTGACCATACCAAGCGAACAATCCAAACACGGGAGAGCCGCTGCAGAGTGCAGTACGGTCCTAGCGAGCTGGCTAGAACATGATTTGCCACTCACCCTGAACGTGGCGGAAAAGACGAGTAGACGTCAGCCAGCGGCGAGAGCACTCCACAAGACCATTCAGTGCTGCTCACGGACCATGTGGCTACGAAGCCCTGCCCTGACAGCCTGAAATATAGCTGCGTCTCCGAAGTCTGGGCCACCGAAAGCCAGCCGGCAACGACGGATCCAAATTTGAAAGTTGATCTCGGTGATTAATAAAGCCAATTGCTTACGCTGAACGCGCGGAACAGGCAACGGTTCCAGGAACTGTACGGTGGCCCAGGCGACAGTCGACAGCTGAAATATCTGGGTTACTCTGCGCCACAGCAAAAGAGGAACACGACAACGCCTGAAACAATGCTCTGCGGTTTCATAGGGACTGTAGGATGGGACGAGCGGGATGGGAGTGGGGTGAGAATATGCCCACTGTCTGTTGCCACCCCCCCTTCCCCCAACACCATTTAAACGCTTCAACATTGCCGGAGTGACATGTGTTCGCATCAAACAAAGGAGAAGAAAAATCGAGGGGGCAGTTCATATTCACCCATCGACAGTCCTCTGAAAACTTTTATGGAGTATCATGTGGACATATCCGCCTGGATAAAGTGTATTGTTACTTAATGAATATCGCCTTGATATGCTTGAGACGTATGTTCTGTCCAAGGCATCCCCAACTTATTCTGGATATCCCTGAGAGTGTAATGGTTTAGTGGATGTAGCCACAGCTGCGTTTTTTCTTTCTTTTTTCAGGCTCTTCCAAAAGAGCTTAATGGAGCAAAAAGACTCGGGCCATGGTCAAGGCACTTCGAGCGGAGGAACCAACCAAGCTTCGGGGGACTCCACATTCCTCAACATGTTGTTCGGGGCTTCTAACACCGGAAAGGACACAAGCAACCAAAATGGAGCAGACCAAGAAACATTGGCCACCCTCTTGAGCACGCTTGCTGAAAAGATGAGTGGCTCGGGAACCACAGCGTCAAGTAGCTCAGGCTCTGGTGAACCCCCTCCCAGCGGGTCTGACGCAACTGGATCAAATCCGAACGGCCTGTCCTCAGGCTTCACAGACTTTTTAAATGCTATGTTGCGTGCGTTTGGTGGAACAGGGAGTGATTCAGAGAAGGTGAGAAATATATTTAACCTTTTCATGCAGATATTTTGAGCGTGCTTTCTGCGATCGTCTTCAACGTTTGCAGCGATGTTTTGAAATAACACCATTGTTATCAACACGGTTGCTAATGAAAAAATGGCTAGGAAGCGAGCGAGCTGGTGAAGATGATGCATGATGTAAAACCCCGAGACTAGGGAACACGAAAGGACAGACACGGTTGCTAAACAGCATGGATCCCTTACAGCAAGCCCTGTTGGACGCGGTGTAAACAAATATTGTACCATTGGGAGAACCAGGTCACTCAAAATCCAAAAGGACAGTTTGAAGTCAATTGCAGCATATTTGCTTCAAAGGCGTATAATAAACACTTTTTGGACCAGCCATTTGGCACGGGGCAAAACAATCGGAATAGAGCGGGAGAGAACACGTTTACGCGCGACAATTGAGGACTGGAATTGGGGACGGAGGGCATGTTCACCGGAATGCAGCAATTCCGGCATGAGTATCTCCCCAAGCAGCACACAATACTGGAGCCATATTGGCTGGGCATTGCCGATACGGGTCCATTACGGGACCCGCTTTGTCAGGATTTCCCCCATCCTTGCTCATACTTGGCAATATGGGCCCCATATTGCCAAGCTTGAACCAATATGGGGAAAATCGTGGCAATATGGGGCCCATATTGCCCGTGTACGCCCCATATTGACTGAAAATGCAGAAAATGGTACGTACCCGTGTTCGTATACTTGTATCAAATACCCAAGCAGATTGGACTTTGAAGCGTGTGAACTACCCAATTCAATATGTTGTTACATCCAACAACTTCCCGCAGGTGATACACTTCGTTCGAAACAGTCAACATGCGTGGCAATCCCACTGTAACATGCACTGCAACTCAATAACTCAACTTCCCACTTGCTGCAAACAGCCGCCATCTTGCAATCGGTTGAACCGACTGAGAGCGTGGTCGATTGAGCCTACAAATCAACTAATGCGCATGCGCGACACTCGGATCGGACGTTTCATTGGGGCTAAAATGTCGCTGGTTCCTCTAACGACAACTGAATTGCGGCCGGTCAAGTAAAAACACAATGTTTATAGGAAGGGATGTCTTTTCTGTAACGCTAGGTTCTCAAGTTACTGTAGGCAGTGTGAATTGCTGAGGCGTATGTCCGTCACCGGAAGGAAGCGTTTCGCTGATTTGGTACTCTAGTAGCGGGTTGGAATTTTTTTCGTGCATGCACTATTGCGATCCCAAGGAAGGCTTGCATTTCAGTGGGACTGCTTGGCTACAAGACGGGAGTAGCACCTGGTTTTCGTTTTTAGGGTGATGCAGTGTTATTTTTGTAACCATATGCAACGTGGATCAATAAGAAGATCTGCAGAAATGAAAAATCAGAAACAAGTGAGAACTAATATCAGTGGTGGATATTATACCGGATAATGCTATATATTATTACACGGACTCCCTGTTGGCGTTATTACTGAAATATTGGTGCAATATGGGCAAAATGGGCTCGCCAATATGGGCAGCCCATACTGGACCAATATTGGTAATCCTGGCAGCCCATATGGGCCCAATATTAGACCACCATTGGCGTGCTGCTTGGGCGAGCTCGAAGACTAATTCCGCACTGGGTGAACACGATAGACTCTTTGTGCAAATGTTTGCGCAGGCGTTCACGCCTCTGACGGTTAAGTGAGGAAGAGATATTAGTTACTGCTAAATACCCAGCAACGGAAACAACTATACTATATTACACGCAGAGAGAGATAACTATTTAAAGCTGAAATTTACTCTCTGTGCGAGAGCAATCAGCAGATGTAAAAAGTAAATGAAAATGATTCGGATTTCTCTTCATCAGATAGTTAATTTAAACTATGGGCAGTTTCAGAGCTCACGGGCCTGCAATGATAACCATAACCAGCTTCAGTAACTTATGTAGTTTCAGTAACTAATTACTTTTCCTCAGAGAGTACATTTTCAAGAAATATGAGTAGGTTCCTTAATGTGTCTTTACTGCATTTCCCTTTAGCCATGCAAGAAAAAGTGTTCAGCAAAGCAAGAGTGTTTGAATGGAAAGTGCGTGACTGTCAAGAAGAAGTGAAGAACCTACATCGACTGCATTCACAGTTCACCACCTTACTTGAATCATGCTGGTAGTCAGAACATTTTTCTATTAAACAATTTGACCAAGGCCTGTTGTTGACCGTGCAAGTCTTGCGTAATATAGTAACGGCGTTACGTAACAATGGCTCACGCCAAGAAATAAGTGAAACTCCTGCTTGTAAGTATTAACGTGATAAAGTACTATGCACGCAGGCAATCACATTTCTGTTCAACAACAACAACTTTATTAGGAGAGGATGGATGGGGAGTTCCATCGCCGTGGCCGATACTCTACCCCACTGCTGGTGATGATGCGGGGAATAAAATAATGGGCCCCTTCACAAAAAGGATCGAACTCCTATGGTATCCAGAAAGGTGAAGAGAGCTTTCAGGACAGAGCGCTGGTGGACTGGATGTGGCCAGGGACTAACGCTTCAAAGCTCTACGCTACAGAGTATTTCAAGAGTATCTGTCCGGTTTGATGTAATCAGCTTAAAAGCTTGTATGCAAACATAAAGAAAAAGCATTATGTCGATGAATTAAGCTAAGTGACTCCGTGTTCTACGAACCTCATGTTGGACCGGTCCACACCCAGCGACTTTCCTCATACACAGTAAACGAATGATACGGCATGCCGCAATCGTATTGGGCGTTCCATAAACACATCAAGAAATACGAGTATATACGTATTGTGAGAAAGACGACGATAATCGATCTGCCGGCTGTTCACATGGGGCCATTGGCATTATATCGTTCGTCTATAGGGTCTCTTGCTGAAATTTACACGGTGCCATTTCGGGCCCAAGCGGCCACGGATCTAACGGTAGGGAGTTTCATCAACTGGTCTTGCATGCGGTTTCAAGCCGTATGGTGCCATATGGAAAGCTGCAAAACCTGTAGGACCCCCACAGAAAAACTGGTGCATCTTGCCAGTGGTGCACGTATATGAAAGTGCCGCGTTTTCTGGTAAACTACCGCGCGTTGCATATTTTGGGGCGCCGATGTTTCTGCGGAGTTGTGGGCGCTTTCCCTCTGCGTAATCTGCAACTGCTGCTGCTGGCAACGCGATCCCTGCAGCGGAACCTTCATCGTCGCAACATTTGCCTACTGCCGCGGTTCGACAACAGGGCTCACCTTCCTTCGGCGGCATTGACGGCATGGACGTCGATAGGTTTGGCTGCGTCTGCCGTCTTGACAGGTGGGACGATACCAGTAGGCTCAACAATTACCTCTTTCGCCTCTCTGGAGTGGCAAAGATGTGGTTCCTCAACCATGAGGCTGAATTTCAAACCTGGGGCCTATTGACTGGATGTCTCCGCGATCTCTTCGGGGGGCCCGAGTTCCGCAAGCCAGATGTAGAGCGAAGGCTTTCCTCGCACACTCAACGTCCCGAAGAATCGTACAAGTCATTCCTCGACGGCATCCTGTCCCTCGGTAAGCGTTACAGTTCGGACGTGTCTGATGCCCAGAATAATCCGCTATGTCCTGAAGAGCATCAGGAAGGACGCGTTCCAACTTATTGTGATCAAAGACTTTTTATCTGTGGACGAATTTCCTCCACTCTGTAAGAAAATTGCAAGACGCCCTAGATATTCCCAATAGGGTAACTTATCTACAGTATGGGACAGCCACAGAACTCGTAACCCTGCATAACGTAAAATTGTACTATCCAATCGGAACTATCCACACAACATCCCCGCACTCCTTCTAAAGCACTCCAGTCATACAACACTTCAGACTAACATCCAGACGCTCCCGGCCTCTTTCACAAAAGATGTCCATTATGACGCTATACTGCCTCACAGTATATGCGCTTGACCTAAAAGAGTGAGAGAGTAAACTCCATTCCTCGGAATGGAGTTGGAATGGAATGGGAACTCCCATTCCGCAACCCTGCTCATGACACAGGTGCAGTCATGGTTGTTATACTTTGCATGGTTGCATAACCTAAACTAGTTTGACCCAGATTTGCTTCCTGCTGAGTTTGAGCCATATAGATATTCCACATCCAGCTGCTTTTCAAACGTCACAGCAGCATAATGAGCCACTGGCAGCAAAGGTGAGTGCACTCCAACTAGGCTGCAGCTAAGTGGACGCCCGTACAGGAGCACTGAACTGCAAGTGAGTTCTGTGATACCGCAGCGTGGACGTCAGTGCGTATGTGGGTAAGTCGGGGATTATCCATTTGGTGGCGATCGACATGTAAAATTGGGGGATATTCTAGGACTGACAGGTATAACAGTTATTGATTCAATACGGCCCTGTATAGCTGCGGTTATTTCTGAAAATGCGTAGTCTTATGATAGTCGGGCACGCGGGCATCGTACGTGGAGACTCAGTGGAGGTGTGGAGTTGTTTCGAGGCTCTCGTCAAATATGTATATCGTTTCAGATAAGCATGCATACTAAGCTTGTCTTGTTACTGTGTATGGTGGGACTGGTCCACAAGGCGGAGCCACTTGGTGATATCCTGAACGGCGTCCTGTGAGTATGTTTCTTTCAGCAACGTCCCCAATCGTCTGAAATCTTTCATTGGAATGAGACTAAAGGGCAGAAGGACTAAAAATTGAAAACAAGTGCCACAAAGCGCTCTGTCCTACACTGAGTCAACGCTATCAAGTGTAGGTCTTTCTGTAGGACCAGGTTCG
Organism: Ornithodoros turicata; assembly: GCF_037126465.1. NCBI lineage: Eukaryota > Metazoa > Arthropoda > Arachnida > Ixodida > Argasidae > Ornithodoros > Ornithodoros turicata. The sequence goes on along the minus strand of NC_088202.1, from coordinate 132,948,931 downwards.
TTATTGAACGTAACGTGATACAGGGTGAGGTGAGGCAAGATGAGACACGGGGCAAGACGCGACATTTGGGTTCCACGCCACCTCTCGTAAAGACGCGTTGCTCAATGCGCTTGGAACTTTAGTCATAGGTGGCTCTGCATATTCGCTTTATTGTACGTGAGTATTGTAAGTATTGGTGTTTGCGTTGAAGAGAGAGAAAAAAAAATCGGTTACTTCTGCCTCTAATATGAAAACCCGCAAAAAGGGCGCGATTTTCTATATTCCTTCTCATCCTTGTCATCTGTCAGTAGCGTCTCGCAGGACTATTCTGTCGATGTAAGCCTGCATCCTATGTCTTTATTCATTTATCTTGATATATGTAAAATATAGGCATCCTTAGCTACCCGTTGTTTAACAGAAAAAATAACGAATCCGATTATATGCACGGGGCAAGGCGCCACAATGTACTGTACTTTAAGTTTAATGCAATTTAAATTTAATGTAATTTAGAAACTGATAAATCAACTATTAGGTAGCATAATGCTTGTTCCTCAGATATTTCTTTTTTGTATATTGCCCAGTATTTCCCAGCAAATTTTCCTGTTTCCTGAGACATTTCCAGCGAAGCAGAAGCGCGCTCAATAGCGAGCGCCCAGCGACACATCAGACTGGCGGTGCCTTGTTTGCAAAGGACGGGGGAGTGAAATAGCATCGGGGTTCTGTGTGTGGTTTTATTCAGGGAGTCGAACCGCAAAAAATACGGGTTCGGTTCGGGTTCGCGTTGCTTGGATTTCGTTCCGGTTCAGTTCCGGTTCGGCCACGCAAAAAATCGAACCGTTTCGTAGCCCCGGTTCGTCCGCGTGGCGCCTGGTCTCCGAAGAGCAGACGCCGCAGCGCGTGCGTGGGGCTCTAGCCCCTGCGGGGGGAATTGTATCTGCGCAAAATGTCATCGCAGTCTACATGAGCCAGCGCTCAGGTCATGCATCTGCGTAAAGTACCACCATGGATCTGCGCAAAAAGGAAGACGCTTACCCTGTTGCTCGTGCACTTCGACGCATTCACGCAGGTTTCACTTATTATCCCCATGGATTTGGTTAATTGCGGCAGCGACAAATTGAATGATATAATTGTTCTAGGCAGTTGATTTAAATTTCGCAGTGTCTACGCAAGGAAGGATAAATCTATAAGATGGCGATGCATTGTGAAAACTTGTAGTGCTGGCTTTTCCACCGCCGGTCAAGAAACAATGTCGCAAGACGATCTACGGCGCCTCTCTCACAACCATGAGGCATCGCGCCACAAGTTTGACAGGCAAGTGGTACGAGCTGCCCTGAAACTAAAAGGCAGTGGCTAACTGCACAGAAAAACCGTCGCGACTAATCTGCTCGGAGATACGAAAGGCAGAAACATATGGAGCAACTCTCGATCACACTGGCATGAAATTACTTACTTCGAGAAGCGGCATACCGTGCGCGGCGACGTATTCTTCCTCGTCTGCGAAAATCCAGCGAAGACGTACATTGGCATTGTCTACAACTCTCTCTTTAACAACAACAAACAGGGGAGAAAGCTTCGCACTGGCGAACGACAGCAGCATGAGAGTGGTTGTCCTCTCATGCGCATTAAATGTTTCGTTTCTTTGCACCCTGGATAAGATTTTCATGGACAGAACATTCAGATCGTGCACGAAGTACTTGACACAATCCATGGCCTCCGGAATGGTATCTACGTCCCGCTCGTGTTCAGCTTGCTGCCACCGTCAGGGTGATGCAGTTGGTCAAGCAGGCGGCAGCGGAGGCGGGCAAAGCTTTTGAACCAGGAACAGTTATTGTCGACTTTGAGACAGCCATTCACAATGCCGCAAGACTCTCGTGGGCAAACGCTAACATTGTAGGATGCCGATTTCACCTAGGCCAGTTGTGAGCTCAAAGATAAAAGACTATCGTCAGGGATCCATCAGTCGAATCGATTTCGTCCACAGCGTAGTAAGCTACGCTCCACCAAGAGACATATGATACTACAGTCTTTCGTGTTTCGCCACTTTCGCTTTGATAAAGTTTAGTGAATCTTCAGTATAGTGAAATTCTCAGTATTGTAGCATCATTCAGAAAATATATTAGAAAGGAGGTGCACGTCACGAGGAAACGTATATTAAAGGTGTTCGCTTATTCGTTTAACATACTGTTATCTTATCAAACGGACCGTTACAGGCGACGATATACATCAAATTATTAAACAAGAAAGCACTGCAAGACTGCAGTTTCAAACCCAGCATAGTTCCTTAGAAGTATTTGTCCGGCAAGCGCGTTCCACACGATATACATGAAACATGTGTCATCTAAGAACTCTTGGAAATGTGTACTCTAGCTCTGTACCGCGAACGGCTTTCGGATTACTTGTGCACGTGGCGTACGCGGGCAAACTTTAACATTGCATTCAAGTAAGTACAATTTCCGTTTAGATATACTTCACGCCTCTGTGCGAGAGGTGTTGTGACATTTCGTACAAAATTACGCCATGTAAATCCAAAGGTAGATGTCGATGTGAAGCTGCATTCGAAGTTTTACAGCAAAGGGAGTCAAACGCGTAGAATACCTACACGTCGAACACCCAAACTCGTCGGGCTGTGATATCCCCACAAGAAAGTGAGGCAGCCACGGGAGAGGTCACGTGCTTTCGGGAACCAACGGGAATAACCGAGGCTTTCGCATCCCTCGCGTGGAGCGTGATGCGGATGTTTATTCCGAAATGATTCTAATACACCCGTCACACAGACTAATTTAGTGCCACATGGGAGTGAAGTGCACTCCAACCAAGCGAATGTCACGTTCAGCGAGTGTCACAAGTAAGAGTATGATGGCAATTACGATAGGTAAGATTGAAGTGCGTCAAAATTTTTGGGTGCGCGCCAGAATACCTTCCTGAGAATGTTTTTCTTTCACTTAGAAACACTCTCTGCAAATCGTCTTCCAAAATAAAACAAACTGGCCGCAAACATGTGCCACAACAAAAATGGCCGCCGTCGTATCGTCGAGACCGCGAAGTTTTCAGACTGATAACTGTATACTAAAACTAAAGTAACACGCTGTTAAAAACACTTGTTTAAAAATATTGTGGTGTCGGGGCCCCCCTTTTTTTCTCAATATTTTTACATGTGCCACAAAGACTAGTATCGAGGCTACGCACTCGGTTCGCCGAAGAGAAGTGAAGGGAATTTTGGGAACTCACTATATCCTTAGTGCAGGTTTTGGCAAGTGTCACTAAAAGATGCCGTGTGACAGCACACGAGTGACACCAAGTGCAAGTATAACTCGTTCAAAGTTACACAAATTAGTCCGTGCGGCGGTTGTATAAATCGCGGACTAGGACATTACGATTCTTCTTTTCTTCTCATTTCTGTGACATGTAGTACATCGTGCGCATGCGCAATGAATCTTGTCTATCAAAATGTCACAACCCCTTTAAATACGCATACCATAACAACAGCAAGTATTGGAATAATTATCTGACAGCGTCAGTGTATAGTTATACGAGTATGTACCACTTGTTGGACACAGTATTTTTTTCTCCACTTAATATGAACGAAGGTTGCGCAGATGCAAATCTCGAGGTTTGGGCGACCTGTTACCCTTTCCGGAACGTGTTTCCACTTCTCGTTCTCTGGAAATTTGCGCAGATGCAAGTCATATTTCAGAGAAAGACGAAATTCATAGCGAATAACAAAACAATTTTGCGCACATCCATTACTGCCCCGCTGCGCTCACAAGGACAACTGCGTTTCAACGCGTTAAAAAAGACGCCGAAGGCATACTTTCTGTACGTCCTCGTTTGACCACTATAGGTGAAAACTTCCGAAATCCATGATATGGAGACCATAATGTGTCCTCGTTCGGAGATTGAGAGGCACTTGAACTCTTATGTGTTCTCGTTTTTTTGTCCGAACCATTTTGTCGTGAACCGGTTACCGTTATTATTTTTTGCGGTCCTGCTCCGGTGCAGGTTCAAGAGTGTCATAAAAATTTCGGTTCGGTTTTGGTTTCGCTTCCAGAAAAAAATAACGGTTCTGGCACTGGTTCCGGTTTTGGTTCCGGTTCGGTTCGAGAGCTTGGTTTTATTGCACATCATGTGGGCGGTGTACACAGGGGGCTGTCAAGGTCCTTCGATTGCAAAAAGTAATCTGTATAGTTCATTACAACGGCGTGTCTCATCCTCCCCCACCCGATGTCTCGTCTTGCCCCGAGGGATGGGGCAAGATGAGACAATCTGCATTCTTTCAATGTTCGTTCTGTGTTCCTTTTAAAACCGGCTACATCCGTTCTGATTTACAGATCAGATGCTGTAGACCACTCGGAATGTGCCTATCGCTACTTTTTAAAACATAAAAAAAATAAAAATTCCATATTCAATCGCAACTTTCTGTATCATCTTGCCTCACCTTGCCCTACCCCGTCTATAGAGGCACTGCCGGGACAGGGCAAGATGTAGCAACAAACTCGCCAAGTTGTCAACAGTCTCAACAGTATGGACTTGGGCAGCTATCTGTACGACAGCAACCAGCAAGCCAAAGTAATGAGCAAACCCTGCCGTTTGGACATGGGCAGCGATCTCCACAACAGCAACCAGGAAGCCAAAGCAATGAGCGAACCCTGCCGTTTGGACATGGGCAGCTATCTCTACAACAGCAACCAGGAAGCCAAAGCAATGAGCGAACCCTGCCGTTTGGACATGGGCAGCGATCTCTACAACAGCAACCAGGAAGCCAAAGCAATGAGCGAACCTTGCCGTTTGGACATGGGCAGCGATCTCTACAACAGCAACCAGGAAGCCAAAGCAGTGAGGGAACCCTGCCCTTTGGACATGGGCAGCGATCTCTACAACAGCAACCAGGAAGCCAAAGCAATGAGCGAACCTTGCCGTTTGGACATGGGCAGCGATCTCTACAACAGCAACCCGGAAGCCAAAGCAATGAGGGAACCCTGCCCTTTGGACATGGGCAGCGATCTCTACAACAGCAACCAGGAAGCCAAAGCAATGAGCGAACCCTGCCGTTTGGACATGGGCAGCGATCTGTACAACAGGAACCAGCAAGCCAAAGTAATGAGCGAACTCTGCCAGCTGGACATGGACAGTTGTCCGTACAACAGCAGTCAGCATGCCGAAGTAATGAGCGAAGCATGCCGTTTGGACATGGACAGGTGTCTGTGCAACAGGAACCAGCAAGTCAAAGCGATGTGCGAACCCTGCCGTTCGGGCATGGACAGGTATCTCTGCAAGAGCAACCAGCAAGCCAAAGTAATGAGCGAACTCTGCCGTTTGGACATGGGCAGCGATCTCTACAACAGCAACCAGCGAGCCAAAGCAATGAGCGAACCCTGCCGTTTGGACATGGGCAGCGATCTTTACAACAGCAACCAGCGAGCCAAAACAATGAGCGAACCCTGCCGTTTGGACATGGGCAGCGATCTCTACAACAGCAACCAGCAAGCCAAAGTAATGAGCGAACCCTGCCGTTTGGACATGGGCAGCGATCTCTACAACAGCAACCAGCGAGCCAAAGTGATGAGCGAACTCTGCCGTTTGGACATGGACAGGTATCTCTACAACAGGTACCAGCAAGCCAAAGTAATGACCGAACTCTGCCGTTTGGACATGGACAGGTGTCCGTACAACAGCAACGCGTAAGTCAGACAACAAGACTAATGCCAGGTACGTGATCAATGTGTGCTGGTGGCACTGAATACATTTCAGCGGTCAGTTCTAATTTCAATAAAGTGCTATCTCAATTTCAGGCTCACGCTGGGACTGCCAGAGGCGATGAGGATGATGAACAGTTAACCAGATGTGACTCTACTGTAAAACATTCTTGTAAGTCATCAGTAATAATAATTTTGGAAGCCGAATCATAGCCTGAAAACCACGGCAGTTAAAGTGTGAGCCATAGCGAAGCGGAAATGCCACTGAGCTGCAGATGAGAACCACTGAGAATAAACGCTAAATATCGGTCGGTATTTCTGTATTGATGTTCTTCCTGTCTGCCCTAATCACAAACTACTGTCCCATTCGGCGTAACAATAAACTACAGAAAGCGTGGCATAGACTAAAAGAAGGCAGCATAAAACAATAATTCGGAGGAGATTTAGCATCACGCGTAGAATAAGTTTTTCCTTGATAGCTCTTTGGTAAGACGTTGGACAACAGACAGGCCCCGGATAAAACTCCGCCAGATACATCCGAAAACATACCGCAGCATCGTTCTTGTTCCTATGCACCCAGGTTGTAGACTGCGAAGTAGATGCTGCATGTGTGATACTGCAGCCCGTCGTGCGATTCGAAGTCGCACTAGACAGCGGTATCATACCCGTGATCATACCTAGGCCTTGATGTATTTAACTAGGCTAGAAAGCTTCACGATTATAGCTGGAGAGCTTGCTCCGAACGTCGTTCAAATCTCTGCCTTAGCAGACCCTCTGCAGAGGTCGCTCGTTTGATGACAACCGTGGCTATATGTCGATCAACGGCGCAAAGTAATAGCTTCTAACACGCGCTTTTTCGTTTAACGTTTTTTCGGACATTCCGGCCGTTTTCATATGCTCATATCCAGTGTGATGACGACGGCGAGCCTGATCATTCGTTATTAGTGCGGTGTGACCACTTGTTAGAACTGGACGTGCAAACTGATCCTAAGACGTACTTTTCCTCCGTAGACGCTTTTAAACACATATCAGTACATTTTACTGTGAAGTCAGACGCATTGTCTTTGAGTGATTTACCGCAAACTACCGGCAGACATTGCCAAATTAATGAAGCGCTATGATGTCATGGCACAAGCAGACAAATTCTGTTTCATTAACAATAGTACGCTGGGTATAGGGAGTAATGGGCAGCGTGCACACAATGCGGGTATACCACGATATCCCAGTGTTCACTATGCCAGATCTCAATATCCGCAATACAAAAATTACAAATTGGAAAACCAAGGCATGTATCTTCGAGGTCCGAGAAGGACCTTGTTACAAAGTAGATTATCATTGAGCAACGTGCTACCTTAGCGTGTTTTCGACGTTCATCCAAGTCGTTTAAGCGAATGAAAGGCACATGTTAACGACAGTTAGGCTTAACACAGCGGAGACGCTGCAGCAACACAAAACGAAGCGGCGTTCGTTAGATTATGGTCACGAGAGATATAAATAGTGCTGTAGTGAGAGCAAGGACATTGCTTCGTTGACTACAAAGGTCCCCGCGTGTGTTGCAGGCGTTGCCAGCATTAGACTGTGTCGGGTCTTGAACATGTGGATCCTTAGTTCTTGGATATTGGGATACCCCCAATGTCGCATGCTCATCGGATCACAGGTCGTGGAAATGTGAGGAATAACGCAACTTGGTTTGGCATTGTGAATGATTTCAGGTGTGATTGATTGACTGTCATTAACTGTGATCTCGGAAACTCATTTATTCTGTTAACTGTGCTGTTTGCTCAATCTAGATGCTAGATGACATGCTACGTGTGTACACGGTCACGTTATGTTTGTGTGACATTCTTTTATGTATCATGCAACTCCCTCTGTGATACCTTCCAGGCACTGAGGGTACGTGAATACATAAATAAATTCAAAGATGCACATTGAGTCTGAGGAAAATCAAACGATGACACACAATCAGACGGTACGCGGCTCATCCACCATGAAGACAAAAATCTAATGGACCACGTTAGGAAGTACGTTATGATCGTTACTTGTACGCAGCCTCCCGTGACCATGACCCCGCTCCGGTAAGCGTTCGACTGGCGGACGTAGTGTGAAGCAGTGTTCAACATCTGACGACAGAGTTGTTGTCGATTAGGCTTTCTGATTGCAAGGAGTTGTTGAGCGAACCTGGAATATGTTTCAACTGAAGGACAATTATATTCGTTCATTACCGGTCCTTCTAACCTTTGCGGTTTGATGAATTAGGGAAGGAGACACCACGTGAGCACATGACTTCATCATGGCCCACCTTAACATTGATTGATATATCCCTTGTCTACTAGATTTCGCTTGGTGTAATCCGTCCAGCAAACGCCTTGTTTTAAGCGTAGAGTAACATTAAAAAGTCTTGGGTTGTCAGTGGAGGGCGTCATGACTAAACGTTAATTCGGGTGAACTAGTTTGACCTGCAACCAGCGCCTTCATACTAGTGGAGAAATCGCCCGCTGGAATAATGATGCGGCCAGTACTCGTGGAAGCAGCAGAAATCACCGAAGTTCCGCATTGCATTAGCTACCCTCCTGTCACCATTTCCTTTCCATCATGCTGGACGAACAAAAGAACCTCCTAATGTATTTCACTAAGTTTTTTTTTTTCTTGCCTTACTGGTGGATGAACCGTGTCTTTTCTGTTTGTGTGTCTTCGTTCGGTTTTCCTCAAGCTCAAGGCAGAGCTCTCGTCAACCTTAATAATAACACTGGAAAAAATATGGTCTCGTTTCCGAGCGCGATTACAGCAATCCTTGGGGCCATAAGGAAATCTTAATTGAACATAATTATTGTGCTAGTGTAACGCAATGATTTTGTCCACTTAACATTCCCCCAGTGTCCCCAGGGTGGCTGCTATCGCGCTCGGAAATTAGAGTGAATTTTTTCGAGTGTTATTATTAAGGTTGACGGGAGCTGTACATTTCTCAGTGAAAAAAGTACGCGCACATGCAGGCCGAATTGTAGTCGATACCGGCTGAATATTTACACCCTTGCATCGTGCATTAGCATATCCTATTTTCACTCACCGTAATATTCTTAAATAACTGCCTTACGGTCTTTTAGGTCACGCACGCTGCTGCCACCATTTTAGGGGCATGTCAGCAACCACACCACACTATTAGAGCGTTACAATGACGAGCAGAATGATTTACACGAGCTTACGCAACTGTGCTTCGATGTTACGGGCACAAACTATCCTCATACATTCGATATCACTTCTGACTTGTTCCGTTCCAGTAGCAGTCATTACACAGGAACCCAGCGAATCTTTCGACAATTTACAGCAGTAACACCAAATTCGTAAACAAAATGACGAGCTAAAATGGTTGAATGTGAAGTTAATCACGCACTGAACAAAGCACGGATTGCAGTTGTTAACAGGCTCAGTTTCGTACTTATCGTTTCGCTGTTTTATTTTCAGAAGCCGTGTCTTGAGCCCTGCGGTAAGAACAAAGTATGCCAGAATGGACGGTGTGTGAATGCGGCAGTGAAAGTCTCTTAAGCTGTTTCTCTAAGTCTCTAAGTTGTCTCTAAGTCTAAGTCTCTTAAGTTGTTGTTTTTAAATAAAAATAAACGTTTTATGACCCTGTTTTTGAACATCTTCCAGTCGATATACGTACATATAGTTAACATTGGATATTATGATACCATTGTCACTGTGCGGCGAACTTTCGATGGCATAACATCACCCGCATCAATCTGACGCCCATGATCTCCTTCTCTGTATCTATTAACGCAGGATATGATACCTTTTTAGGGAGGTTAATCCGCGATCCTTTTTAAGGGTTGCGGGTGAAACATACCAGCTATGAAGTTCATATACACTCTTAAAAATGAACTTCACCACATAGCACGTGGTGAAGTTCATTTCTAAGAGTGTAGGGTTAGAAATGGGACTCACTTGGCACCTGCATGCGGTGTGCACAACCAACACCACCTACACTCTCAAAAATGAACTTCACCGCATAGCACACTCCCAGCCAACCATCATCTCGAATGATATCGTTCTCGCCTCTCATTTGTTGAAAACGGGGGGGCGTACGCCTTTTTGTGACAATTATGAACAGCATAAGTGTCACAAAAAAGGCGTACGCCCCCATTTTCAACAAATCAGGGCAGATAACGATATCATTCGAGATGATGGTTGGCTGGGAGCGTGCTATGCGGTGAAGCTCGTTTTTAAGAGTGTAGATAGAGCAATCCTGCGCATTACCCCCTCTTTCTCTTTCAATTAAGGGTCAGAATTCGTCTGCTGCTGCGATTCACCGTTCTGCGAATTTAAGAACCCGCAAGTGATTGCAGCTCACCTGGAACCTTCAGACCTAAACATTTAAACAAAAAGTTAAAGACGCTTTCCAGAAAATCAGTTTTGAAAAAGATTGAGACTGTTTTGCACTGTATTTTCAAGTTTTCCCGTTCAGTACGCGGGGACGTTCAATCACAGCTCGCAGACGACGGTGGTTCTTCTCCATGGCCAACGACTGCTGAAAGCATGTTCGTGATTGGCTTCGGCAGTTGAAAACACGATCCCGATTGGCTGACTCACGTCGCGATTGTTACGTCACGTCGACGAGCGCGCAGGCTTTCTGTATCTAGGTTGTGTTGCCACAAGGCTGGTGAAAATAGTCAGGTTTCTTTTCTTTTTGTGTTGATCAAACTGAATGATGACCTGCGAAGTGGTCAAGAGTTTGCTTTTTCGGTGGTGAAGCGAAGGTGGATATTGTTCCATCGTTGTATGCACCGACCATTTCACCATCGTTCTAGAAAGCAGGCCGACTGCGATACCCGAGGTCAAAACCACCTACCGTGAATGGTGAACTGCATATTTGTGGTTTAGCATTGACTCATTTTGCGCGATTTCGTTTACGACTTCTGAATATACTGGAAGAACTACAGAGCAAGTTCAGAATATATGTTGTGACCAGATCATGTTGTAACCGTTGTAACATGACAGACAGGCGCGAGTGGCTGCGGCATACCTCCAGCTTATTACAGACTATCAGATACTTTAAAAATGGCGACATTTGTGGCGCTGTCGTAATAGAGCACCATGGCGAGTGCCCCAGGTGTCGCACGGTCCCTCTAAAGCCCGAATCCCATAACAAGCGACACGCGGCAGATACACGCGAGAAGCGACAAAATCGACGTCACTGCCGCCACACGAGCGTCAAAAAAGCTTTGTCGCGGCTCAATATTTCTGCATCTACTCCCAGTAGATATTTGTAGCATGTCGCTGAGTTCGTTGCCTGTTGTTTGACAAAACCAGCTAGATTTGGCGGCGTGAAACAAGAACTGAACGCGTGGGCAAGGGAGAGGGTGGAGAGGGCAACCAACAAAACTAGCAGACGAAGAAGTGGGCGGGGCGTTGGGTACTTCAACCGCAGCGCCACTGCGTTACGGCGAATATTACATAGCAATTTCATTACAATTTCTCCTCGTTGACGAATGACGTTTGACGAATGAAATACTATTTTTGGTATATTTATGGCAATTTACAACTTAGCTCGAATAAAATAAGCATTGCTTCTCCAAAAACATCATTTCTCGGTGACGAAATGTCGCTGCTCAAATGGACCAGGAAGTCGCGCCATGACAAGACGCGACAGCGACAAATTCTGCAGCGCGTCGCGTGTCGCTTGTTATGGGGTCCGCGCTTAACACAAAACCATGCAACGCGTTCTCTTCCTGCACTTCAAACTCGTTCGAACTCGACTGTTTCTATACGCGCCAGTGCACGTACACCTGTCCGAAAGTCACATCCTATTTTCAATCTCTCAATGACGTCAGCATGGGGAGCAGAGGAGAAGAAATGGGTTGTGCAATGCAGGCTCCGGTAGGTTGCCTAGGATTGCCACTATATGCTTCCGGGTAGAAAGTGCATCGAACCAACCCACCAACCACAAAACGAAAAGTAAACCGCTTGACAGCATGAACTTTACATTGTCACGTATTCTGCCACCTGTGTACTGGCGAAAAAATCAGGATGTTGCTTCTACTGACGCGCAAATCATCAGATGTGGGTGTAGGGTTATTTCACGCCGAATGAGGCAGGGTGGTCTGGTTGACCTCTTCGATATTTTTCTTTCAAACATATATTAAAGCCTTGTCCCTAGGAGGCATATTGGCGCTGAAAGTAGTTGAATATAATTGGTGGTTATGCTTTAATTAAGCATTATTCAAATGTGGACATTTCGACCATTGCGCTTTCTACGCAGTTTGACGCCATATAACTATTTGATATATTCAGCTGATTTTTTCAGCTGATTCAGCTGTTTTCACGTATTTTCTGGGGTGGGTTGCATTGCATCCTAAGTTCTGAATATCCTAAGCTTTGCCTTTGAAGAGATAAAAAGTCGCAAATTTGCCTCATTTGTAAACTATGGTACGTTTGGGGAACCTCACAGCCCGTCGCCCAATTGTGTTACCCGAAAGTAATCTACATCATTGTGTTCATCTCGAAATGCCCTTTCATCGTATAGCCAGTACATCGTATTGTGAATTAGGGCGACGCCCCAAACAGTCTTTTTGTGAGGGGTGTCCGCGGAAAATGCGTAAATTCGACGGCACGCATCCCATATACACCCACTCGTGACATCATTCATATTACTCACAAACGTTCCTCATGACGACACAAAACAACACATCAAAAAATTTTGCTTCAGAGATGGGCGAAGATACGCTGCGGAGGTGCAATGTAACTTGGCAAAGCTCTGAAGCAATTTTTTAAATGTTTTCTTATGTTTTCAATGTATCGAGAAACTGCTTAATTCAAATAGCACTTTGATAAATTCAAACTTTTCGTCTCGTTGTAAGGCATTTCTACTAGCCGGAAAATTGAAGGAAAACAAGTAAGTGCTCATTCTCTTGCTAAACCAACTACAGAGTAGCAGTCTGCAACCAATTAGGCCAACTCAGCATAGTCCAGCATTCAAGGCGGTCAGCAGAGGATCTAAGCATTGTCAGTAACGTACAGCTCACGTTACTGCAGCCTCTGGCTGACAGATATGGCCACATTACATAACTTAGTCTTGTAGCACATTGCTAGACGAATATCCAATAAGTTAAACCTCTGTTAATTCAAAAAAAATTCCCAGGTGCCCAAGAGCGTGGATTAACCAGAGTGTAATCGTTTCAGTACAATTACAGCGGTACTTTAACGTGTTTGATGCTGTTCAGCATTGCAGGCTGAGTTGTTGTGGATTATGCACACTATGAAGCTAGTGTAACAGCTCCATAACGCCGAGATGAACGTTACTTCGCAACGACTGCCAATAGCACCAGCACAAAAGACGCCTTGCTTGAATCGTTCAATTATCTCCTGAAGCTCCTCGAATTTGATGCGTCACCAGCCAGGGGCCTTGAATTGCTATGTTTGGAGTACTTCGCGTATACTCGATCCAAAGGCACCACCGTGCACCGTGCTTCCATTCGTTCACTGCACAAGTCGTTCCCTTCTTCTGTTTGTATAAGGAGAACCACTTCTTGAGATGCGGTGGGACAGGACGACCGAGACACAACCAAACACATCCACTGCCGTATGATGGCCAACAGCTTGGCAGAGCAGTTCAGCTACAAGGATCGAAAGCAGAATGTGAACTTCAGTGCGCTGAATGTGCAAGGTACTCATCGGTACGTAATTTGAATATTTTCTTTTGCAGCGCTCTGTCCAATGGGTCTGAGTAGTTGACATATTTACTTACTTTGTTGCCTTTGTGCCATTAAACACATAATCAATCAATCAATCAATATTTACTTACGTCCCATGATCCCCACTGGTTATTGAAACCCTTGAACACCATGGAATTTTAAAATGCCATTTTCAAGGCCAGGAAAACCCTTCAAATTATGGCAGTCCCTGAAAAACCCTTGATATTCGTCCATCTAGTGTGTAGTCCGCTTATCCCGAATTCCGAACCCACTGGAACATGCACTTATCACCGGCGAATTTGCAGTGGAAAGGGAAAGTCAACCCAAATGAACCCCGTGTTTTCCAGTTTCGTGAATGTGGTTCTTAGTGGTCGTCTCGATTAAAGGTACCCAATTGCACCGCTAGAAGCGAATAGCTCTGACAGTGGCATGAGACTCATTTTGTTGCCGGTAGAGTCTGCGGCACAAAGACGTACATGCCCAGGGCACTGTAAGTGCTAAATAGCATCAACATCGTTAGAGGCGTATAACGCAATGTGTTTGGATATTTGTATTTATTTCCTGTTGTCGTATTTTCTCCTTTACAGATAGGACGGCCTAGCCTTAAAGGGTCACTGCAAGGCCCTTTAGTGGGGGGCCATGCGTCCAAGCTACGAACTGTTTTGGGTTCCTTTGTTCTAGGTAGTGCACGCAAAGAGTTGTTTGTGAATCACATAGATGGAAAGCTATTCCCGTACGCGTCGCTCACTTGCTCGGCAGACCTACAGTGACCTTGATAGTGACTTTGACAACTGATAGTAGCTGTAATAATCTAATGCAGAGGATGAACCCCCATGTGAGAGGTATGACTCGGCGCATCAGCTAACATTGTTTGCCTTTCTTGTCACGTACGTCAGAGAACACGGAATGCGGATAGGTGGTATTGAATCATTATTATCCATTAATTTCACTCTTATTATGGAATTCATTATATTGGTTCCTGTATTCTCCTCTCCGGAGAGGGCTGCGTCAAGTCTGGAGAACGCAGGAAAGCAATAAAGCGACAGCCGGCATAATTGTCTCCCGCACAACCACCACCACCACCACCACCACCACCACCACCACCACCACCAACAACAACAACAACAACAACAACAAAAAAAGGGGTACAGTGTTGCTCCTATAAACTGCTCGGCCTCGGTGGCTCAGTCGGTAGCGTGTTCGCGTTCTGATCCCGAGATCGCGGGTTCGAACCCGGCCGAGGACGCCAGCAACTTGGTGGCAGGGTACAAGTTGCTTAGACACGCCGTCTTCCGCGAGGGACGTTAAATACGTGTGATGAGCTTTCATCGCACGTTAAAAAACCCTAAGGTGGGCAAAAGCAATCCACAGACCGACCGCTGTGGCGTCGCTCATGATCTCAGTTGGCTCGCGACGTAAACCCCCAATTATTATTATTATTATAAACTGCTGGGGAAAAATAGAAGAAAGGACTGTGTTATTAAAAAAAAGCGGAATCAGGTACTTTGCGTATCATATCTTCGGAAGCCTTATACCAAGGACCTTCCAATCTGCTCAATCTCTTCTAATCCCCTTCCTATCCTTCTTATGTTTCACTACTGAACCGGCGCCGAAATAGAGAAACGACGAGGAGCAACGTGACGTGACGCGGACATCGAGGCCCCCAAAGTGTGTCGAAGAAGTGTAACCGCATTTAAAATTACGCAAATACAGTTATGGAAGATACCGTTCGTATTGTCTCTGCTTTCTTGTATTTTTGAAGACCGAGGCATTTTGACAGTGACGAGCAAAGTATATCCAAAACTGTACTTAAGTAAGGTACAAAGCACTTGGTATCAATGGTATTTGAAGTACTGTACAAATCTCACATTTCAAATATAGTTAAAGTAAAGTACCAAGTACTGAGAATTGTTCTTTAAAATACTCGCCAAGTTCACTGCAATTGAGTGAAGGCAGTAATCTAGGCACGTCGGTAGACTTCGAAGTGGAAAAACTTCAAATGCATTTATTTATATATTTTTTTTTAAGTCCTAGTTTTGAAGCCCAGCTAGTTAGTGCTTGCTCATGAGTACGTATTCTAACAGATGGCATAATCTGCGTTTACTGCTGCTCGGGGAATCAGGTGTGCTAGTGGAAGATATTTTGATTTCCTGATTTATTCGTCCTTGCATATCTCGGTACGAACTGAGAAAGGAGGAGGGCACTTCACTTTCTTGTTCAAAAATATTGCTTCTAGACACAAAACTTCCTTGATATTTTCGATTTTATTTCCAGTTATTTCCTGTTGGGTACTTGATGCGAAAGTACCAGACAAAAGTACTTAAAGTACTTAAAGTACAGTACAGAGTACACAACGGGCAATGTACTTAAATAAAGGTACAATTACTCAGTAATGTACTTAAAGTGGTATTTGAGTACTTGGTACTTCAAATACTGACCATCACTTTGAATAAAAGGGCTGCTGCCAAATACAGTGATCGAGTCTGTGTGGTGTCAATATGTTTAACACAACATTCATAATTTAAATATGAAAGATTTAGATACAGCAGCCGTCTGAAAAGCCCGGACTGCAGGAGGAATCGAACAAGTGCATCACGCCACAGAATTCCATCAGGTATGTCAGAAATAATGTTTGGTGACGTCATCAGAACAACTATCGGCGTAATCAAATAAAAGTCTGCAATAATTTTTTTGGCGTTAGATATCGGCGCTTGCCAACGCCGTCCAGACGCATTATATCGAAGCCTTCGTATCGATTTTTTTAGAAGCATCATGGCTTCGAAGCAGAACACAAAACGTGTTTTTTTTGTTTTTTGTTTTTTTTTTGCATACGCGACGCTCTAATGAGATCATACTTACCGTATTTTCACGCGTATTAGCCGCGGTTTATGCGGATTTTTTTTTTTT
Organism: Ornithodoros turicata; assembly: GCF_037126465.1. Taxonomy (NCBI): domain Eukaryota; kingdom Metazoa; phylum Arthropoda; class Arachnida; order Ixodida; family Argasidae; genus Ornithodoros; species Ornithodoros turicata. The sequence goes on along the minus strand of NC_088202.1, from coordinate 132,932,667 downwards.
TTTTTTTTGCGGACGCTCTGCGGCTTATCCACGGGTGCGACTTATCTGATGGCTATTTTCCCCTGGTATTTTCCCCATACCCCGGATTAAACGAAAGACCCGACAGTGCCTCACGTTTTTCAGAACAGGACCGCCCTGCCGGGTCCACATTCGAGTGGACTGACCTTCCGAATACATTCCCCCACGTATCTTTAACAAAAGGGGTGGCAGTGATTAATGTCTCCTGGAACACCAACTAACTCATCAATCCACAAAAAACACGCAACAAGGGCACAATCCCATCTTAGTAGAACACTAGAACTGACCTCCTTTGTTATACATCATGCCGACACCGGAATGTGGACCACAGGGTTTATAGCCTTCCCTACGGTCTCCTTTGTCGGCAGGAAGGGTTCAATACACCTGACATCGGGATAAAACGTGGTCAGCTAAGCGTCAGTTCTCATTTGACCTGAGCAGCAGCATTCATGGACACGGGCACGGCAGTTAGAGGTAAGGCATGGCTCCAACGCGGAGGCACAGCTACGACAGCGGCTTCAAACTAGAGGTCGTCAACGTCGCGGACTAGTACGGGAACAGGGCAGCTGGCAGGGAGTACGGCGTCGACGAGCGTTGAGAGTCTCTATTGATTTTGTTTGTGCATCACTGGTTTAGCGCACAAAGCAGTCGCGTCGCATTACCCGCGGCTTATCTGCGAGTGCGGCTTATCTGCAAAAACATTTTCAAAATGTATCTAAAAACGAGTTCTGCGGCTTATCTGCGGTGCGGCTAATACGCGTGAAAATACGGTACTTGATTTGTTTATTGACGACGTAGACGCATTGACAGTTGTATGCATAAACTAGATTGACGCTGCTATATTTCCTGCGTATTATAAGTATTCCACATCCATCCATCTGCTTTCTGCTAGCATCACGGCTACATGTTGAGTCACTGCTACCGCAGGTGAGTGCACTCGAACTAGGCTGCAGCTAACAGGTCGCGAGAACAGGTGCACTGCACTGCAAATCAATTCTGTGAAACCGCAGTGCAGACGTCAGTGCATAACGTGGGTAAGTTGGGGTATATCCACTTGCCTGGAGATTGGCATGTACATTTGGGGGATATTACAGAAATGTGAGGTTCATGCCAGGAAATGCCATCGATTTAATGAGCTCCCGCATAGCTGTGGTGATTTATAAAAAAAAATATGTAGTTTACGTTAGCCGTGTGTGGAGGCAACCGAGTTGGATAGGTGTCAGTGATCTTCAGGCTTCACATGTATATGTATACGTATGCTTTGTGTATGCTGTATGTACATGTATATGTAGGCTTTACATATATATGTATATCGTTTCAGATCACCATGCATGCTAAGCTTGTGTTCTTACTGTTCATGGTGGGATTGGCCAGTGGTATGCTCGACAAAGCTTTGTGAGTATATTTCTTTTAACAAAGTTGCAGCGCTCCTGAGTAGCAACTCCTGTTTTATTGGAAGCACACGAAAGACCAGTACACGTGGTGCTGTAACTGAAAATCGAAAATATGAGCCATGAAGCTCTCCTACCTGCTCTAAACGTACGCTAAGTGTACGTCTTGCCGCAAGCCACTTATGAAAAAAAAAATGTATGGACGTGCTATTGAATTTCTATAGCAAAAAGTCCAAACAGGCAATAGACTTTTTTTGTATAGATGCTTTTCTTTTCTTTTTCCTCCCTTTATCTATTTGGTGCAGACAGTGTATAGATCTTTTCTGTTGACCGGCAATAGACACGTTGACTTTGGAAATGCTATATATACTATTATCATTTGGCCATATGCGATTAATTTTTCTTTCAAGTCATCGAGTTTGGCTATTGCTCTATATTATATACTTGTTATGGTGGGTTGTTGGGAATCGTTGTTTCACACAGACACACATTTGTAGTGCCTTGTGAACATCTATTGCCAGTCATTGGCTTTTCTTTTGATTACTCCCCCTGCACCCACTTTCCGTTGATACCTGTTCCAAAGAAAATCTATTGAATATTTGTCATTTGTCTCTTTATAGAAATGTCTTAATATAGGGTTCACATTTTCTATTGCCGGAGCGTTGGCAAATTAGGAGGTGTTAAAAAGTGGCCACCGCGTACCTCTTCGAATTCTGTTGAGTTCCTGTTGCGTGAAAGTGTAGTGATTTTTTTAACCTGTGTTGAGAAGCAATACATATCCGTGATTGGCACTCGTGTGTATCGTCATCAAACAGGCACGAGAAAATCGACAGCATATATTACTTGTCTTGCGAGCTTCCGCAAACTCGAGTGTCCTGCTTGCATGTGAGTCAGAATGAAAGGTGAGGTGCCCCAGCTTAATTCAATTACACACACATCGAACGCTGAAGTGAGGAATTGCTTTGAGCATTAACTCACGGTCAAGCTAACGCATGGGTTTGTAACTGCTTTCGGTTCGAGACATTGAGTGTGTCCATTGAAAGTCAAACTTGCGCAGTGGGTAATTTGCCATGCAGATTCACATTGATGCAAATAGCCGTCTCACTGCACAGGTTTGTATTGTGGTGGACGTACTAGATGTTTCAAACTGAAACCAGTTAAAAACACAGGCGTTATCTTTTTCGTGAGTTAATGCTCAACGCAATTACTCACTCCAGTGTTGGATGTGTGAGTAATCGAATTAAGGTGGGGCACCTGACCCTTCATTCTGACTCAGTGGCAAGAAGGACACGCGACTTTGTGGAAGCTCGCAAGACAAGTAGTATATGGTATCGGTTTTCTCGTACCTGTTTGATGACAATACACACGTCTGCCAATCACGGATATGTATTGCTTCTCAACACAGGTAAAAAAAATATCAATACACTTTCACACAACAGGAACTCAACAGACTTCGAAGAGGTACGCGGTGGCCACTTTTCAACATCTCTCAATAATTTACCAAAGCTCCGGCAATAGAAAATGTGTACCCTTTATTGAGACATTGCTATAAAGAGACAAATGACAAATATTCAATAGATTTTCTTTGGAACAGATGTCAACGGAAAGTGGGTGCAGGGGAAGTAATCAAAAGAAAAGCCAATGACTGTCAATAGATGTTCACAAGGCACTACAAATGTGTGTCTGTGTAAAACAACGCTTCTCGACAGCCCACCATAACAAGTATGTGATGTAGAGTGGTAGCCAAACTATAAATGACAGATGACCTGAAAGAAACATTAATCGCATAGGGCCAAATGGTAATAGTGTATAGCATTTCCAAACACAACGTGTATATTGCCGGTCAACAGAAAAGTTCTATAGACTGTCTGCACCAAATAGATAACGGGAGGAAAAAGAAAAAAAAATCATCTATCTCAATAAAGTCTATTGCCTGTTTGGTCTTTTTGCTATCGAAATTCAATAGCACGTCCATACATTTTTTCATAAGGGATACTTGCCGTTGTATTACTGTAGGATGCGCAACAATTCAAAAATCCTCTCACAAATAACTTTCTGGGGCGAATGTATTCCTCATCTGCTCTCTAGTGTGTCCTTGGGCTGTTTGGTCGACGTTTGCTATTGAATCGAATATTGACGGGTTGTACTATCTACCAGTGTAATTGTGTGTGAATTCAGTATTATGTACTTGTGTAATCTATTAACGTTAATAATTGGTCATTGCTTTTTTGTTTACAATGGGCGAATCATTGCCCGTACTTCTAATGTAGTGCCCTACGTGAACCGAGAGTGTCTCTTCGTCCAACACCACGCGGCTATCCAACTGCTTCTTCTCACGTCTCTTGGTCCTCTCTTCGTTTTCCGTTCTTTTTTTTCTTAATAAACATATCCCCCCTCTCTCTCTTCGTTGTCTTGAACGAGCGTAAAAGTGATCCCCTGTGTAAAACAGATGCTGGACGGGCGTCCCAGTTACCGCGTGTTGAAACGATTGGTTGATACTATGACATCAGAGTCACACTGCAGGTACTTCGATTACACCTTTTCAGTAACGTCCCCGTAAAGACAGGCAGTCACGTGCGACGAGCGGCTCGCGCTGACCCTCGCAGAGGTTATTGAAATATCTTACTGCAGCCCTTGACAGTACACATCCTACATCTCGTCCGATGTCCCATCGTACAGTTGGCAATACAATACGCACAGTATAACTTCAGTAGTTTGTTGCAAATGTAAAACTTAAAAAAAAAAAGAAAGATAGAGGAAAGTGGTCGTCTCGCGCAGCCTCGACGTCAGAGTCCAGCTACGCTTGTGCAAATCGGCGAAACGTGGTGAACACAAGCTTTAAAAAAAATGTACATTTCAAAGAGGCCAAAACAGCCCGAAAAATCTCAAGGCCACACCCCTGATGATTAAAGTGTTCCAGAAATATATCCTGCATCGTTCCCGAATGGATCCGAGGAAGGGACTCAGTGGAGGGCAGGGCGGGGAAATGGGAGGGGATGTGTTGACAGAGCCCCGTGGGGTACAGGCAGAGAGCCGGCGAAGACATTCTCCCTCATGTACCTAGAAATACGTGGGTGAATCATTATTCTCTACCACCTAGAGACTCAGTCACCTCTGCGTGCGTTCAATGTATTATTGTAAAGTACTCAAATTATTGTAAAGTACTGCAGTGCATGAGGAATGGAATGTCCCGAGTCCTCGGGACATTCTATTGCGTTGAATCCACCACAATTCCGCTCTTGGTGCTTTGTGACGCATCACTGCTCAGTAATGTATACGTGTCATTATACGTGTTATAGGATAGGTCTGTGTTTTATAAGTTTTTTTCTTTTTGCGTGTGTTTGTAAAGATGTCCTGCTTTCGCACGTGGTTCATACATGTAAAAAAAGACCGAAGTCTAGTTACGTTCATTCGTGAGGCGGCTTCCGAAGCAGTGCTTTCTTCACAGTCCGCATAACACGATTTTCGTTGTGTCCTTTCTCTGACAGCGACATATTTGGTAATGCTGCTAAACAGGCCATGAACCTAGCTGACAAACTTACTGGCGATAGCAACACAAATGTGAACAACGAGGTTTACGTGAATCAACCGGTAAGTCGTGAAGGCGGAGGTAAGGGGGTTACTAGAAGGGTATTCAGACTGGTCACTTCGCTGGTGTTGGCCACTGAAAACTAGAAAGACAGAACACGAACGATCCCCATTAGTAAGGTATCATCAGCCTCAAAGTCTGGTAAGCAATTTCATGCACAGGGCAGGTCTTTGCAGGGCAGGGCAGGAGTTTGCAGACGTGTTGAACATTGTACGTGATTTGTCACCGTGGGCCACAGATGAGGAAAGACTTGATATTCTATGCAGTTGATTGACTAGCGATATGCGCAGAGTGACGTACCTGTTATTTAAAACATTTGCATGGCCCTAATAGCTAAGTTGTACTGTACCACAAAATGATTTTTTTATAATCTCATTCAGCATCGCCTGTATTTTATGTCGAAAACATTTTGTTGAATCCTCGTTAACGAGTTATTCCTTAGTAACCGATACGAAATCAGCTCTGATTGTTTGCACGCCAGTGAACGGGTGCTGTGTGATTGATTCATTTGCCTTTTCGCAGCCCGTTCAGGTTCACATAGTGCATCCGCCATGCGACCCAGGCAAATATTATGACGAAGGCAGAAGGAAATGTCGCAGGCTGCCCAAAAGGTATGAGCCGTCTTCCTCGTGTAAACTCTTAGAAAGAGGGGTGAAGCAGTTACACCGTTTAGGAGGTAGTATTTGCCGCATACGTTGTGCCTAAAAGGCTGCAAAGTTCTACCTGCTACCTCACTCTCTGCCACGAATGGTAGAGTTACCACTTCTGGGAGCTTAATCACTTATAGGCTAGGATCTAACGAAAGGCGGGACACTCGTCGAGAAGGGCACGTGATAAAACACGTGCACGGCGCTCTTCGCGCGATACGTGAAGGGCGTGGGATACGTCACGCGCATTGTGTCACGTGCCCATCTTTTTGAATTTCCCGCCCGCTTTTTTGAATTTCCCGCCGCTCGTTAGCTCATAACGACCGTAACGACGATGAAGCGATTAAGCCCCCTGATTCGGTGAGCGAGGGCGGCGTACGCCTTTTTGTAGCAATTTGGATATATGATAATTGCTTTTACAATCCTTTTACACCCTTTATCAGATGCTATGTTGACCTAGGTGGTAACCATAGAAGTTACCACTTTTTCACACCCTTATTTCTTTGAGTGTACTGCTTGCCATCGCATCAACTTAATGACATATTGTGTAAAGTAACAGTTCTAAGGCTGAAACACACAACACATGGACAGAGTGACATATTTCAATTAATGACACGGTACGCACGCTGTCATATCCCTTGACAGCACGGTCACACTGGTTATGCACACGTGCTTTAAAACATGTTTTGCCTGTGTATAAGCAGTGTGACCAGCACTGTATGATCAAATATGTTTAAGGGATGTTTGTTATACATGTTCGTCATACATGTATGACGGGATGCTCGTGTATAATGTATAACCAGTGTGACTCCGGCCTAAGCGTCACTGCAGAGCCACTTCGGCCGTTGAACGTAGGCTAGCCAGCATCAACAACGCACACTTGAACCTGCAGGCCGGAAACGCTGAATCCACAGAATCGATAACAGCTCCTCCTGGAATTCAACGTTGGGAGGAGGAATCTGCCAGCAAAAGTCCTCTGCGCAAGAGTGCTCTCTCAGATTAATCTCTCTCTCAGGGCTTTTCTTTTAGTCTCTTTCCCCTTATGATTTCAGATGGTAATTTGGCCAAATCACACACAACTTTCTTTTTTATTTACTCACAAGTGATGGCTTTTTTTATGTTTGACTTGAGATTTTCTTGTGTTTCAGTGCGGTTGGTGTGTGACCGTTCGTCGACATGTATGGGAAAATGCGGAAGAGGAGCACTGCGAAATTTTCTCGTTTCCAAAACAACAACTCAGAATTTTCAAACAAGAATAAGATATTTTCGTTATCAATATTCTATACTACTACTTGCTTTAAATCGTTATATTTGCCTCGAGATTTTTGTATATTCGTCGTCTACCGGTGTAACTTCGTTTCAGAAAAAAAAAAATACATCAAATTTTTACTGTGGGTGCACTCATTCCACAGGTTCCTCCAAGTACTCGTCTTGGGTTTCTGGTGTCATTGGATTCTCTAGCGCCTTCGGCAGTCGTCTTGGCCTTGTGAATATGATGACGAACAAAAATGCATGAGCTACTGTGGCCCACAATGACCGCCACCTAGATAGGGAAAGCCTGATCGCTTAAACGACGTGATGCTAAGAGTCCGCCCATAACGACCGTGTATTCGGTGACCATAGCGCATGGAATGCCATTAGTAGACACAGTTTGAAGCTGTGAAAGACGATTGGGCTGAAGCGCGCGTACCACATCACAGATCTGGCCAGGCAGCACACAATATTGTTCCCATATTGGCTGAGCATTGGGGACACGAGGACAATATGGGTCGGTTTAGCGAAGATTTTCCTCATATTGGCTCAAACAAGGCAATATGTGCCCCATATTGCCAAGTATGAGACAAGGTCATTAGACTTCTTAGCCAACGTTCTGCCATGGTACGAGCCAATATGGGGCAGACGTTGGCAATATGCGTTCTTAGTGTTCTTAGGTTCCAGCCATTAGGGGGTAAAGGTCAGGCAATATGGGCCCTATATTGCCTGTGTGCACCCCATATTGGCTGAAAATGCGCAAAATGAGACGAATCCGTATTGGGTATAGTGAAGTGCCATACTCAAGTCGTCGTTGCAACCAACAACTTCCCGCAGAGGATACACATTGTTCGAAACATTCACAAACTGGCAATCCCACTGCAACACGCACCATAACTGAGCTGGGACAGCTGGTGCAAACAGCCGCCATTTTGCTTCCCGATGCCAATCAGTCCTAGCTGCGGAATAAAACGAAACGACTCACAGCGTGGACTGTCAAGCGCCTTTCGCTACGCAGTATTGATGATGCCCTGCAAACAGCGAAAGTAGATGCTCATCATGAAATGGTATGCACTCAAATGACTGGCTTGGCATTAGAAATTGGACAGTGTGCTGGTTGTGCTTGAACCTCGTAGTTGGTTACAGTGTGTCAGCAACGAGTGGGCTTCGTATGCACAATGCACACTTGCATCAGATCGTGGAATGAGTGCTTTGTGTCAAATAAATGTTTCTGTTAGCCAAAAGTCGCTTTAGTTATGTTGAATAGTGAATAACGGCTGCTGCTGTGAAATTCAGTAGAAGTCGATGGTAGCCAGGACCAGCCGAAAGGCCAGCCAAACATTAAAGCTCCTGATCAGCCTGGTATGCATAACGTGTACAATGTCTTAATTCCATTGGTCGTGTGCCCAGGGTTTGTCTCTAAGCGGGGCTGTTGAAGCCTGCCTGTTCTTCGTTTTTCATGGCGAGATAGAATTGTTTTCATCACGCGATGCAACGTAGGTCAGTTAGAAGACCTGCACGAAACAATAAAAGGAATGAAAGACGAATGAACTCATATCACTTTTAGTGGTTTGTACGATATCGGGTAATGCCTTATTATTACACTGACTCATCATCGGCATTATCGCGGAAGAACTGACACAATACCGGTAAAATGGGCTTGCCCATGTAGATAACCCATATACTGGTGCTCTGGGGATCCTGCCCAAGTAGCAAACAATATTGGATCCATATGGGCTTGTCATTGGCGATACGGTCCAATATGGGTGCCGTTTCGCCAATATTGGGAAAATCCCTGCAATATGGGCCCCATATTGCCCGTGTACACCCTATATTGACTGAAAATGCAGAAAATGTGACTACTGCCTGACTGCCTGACTACTGCCTGAATGACTGACTGCCAAGACTGTCTTCTCTTTTGCTGCTCCTGCTGTCCCAGCGAAACCTAACTCTGTTGTTGACAAATTTTGTTGGCGGTATCCTCTGTAGGCTTGAGCTTTATGCGGGCTTCCCGCTGGTGGAGCGACGCCGGGACGGCCGGCCGCCGATCTCCGATTGCCGCGACGAAATTCACCAGCCACCGCTACGTCAGTGTAGCTGCTCCCCCATTGACAGAGGACCTTCCAGTCCCTGTCAAGAAGGGCTACCCAGCCTGCTGGCTTTGGATGACCCCCTTTTGCCCCAATCATGATAGGCCCGAGCAAACTGAAATTTCTCCTAATTGCATCGTCCCTTCCGGGAATCATCGTGAGGAGGTCCCGGACATCGGAGATCCCTTTAGCCTTGTATCCTACAGGAAGAGCGGGCCGCAAGGTGAATCCTAATGTGGTTGTAAAAGACATCCAGTCTGCTACACACGAGCAAGTCGACCACCATCGTGTAAATAACGACGGATTTATGTGCATTTTCGTGAAGACTGAGGGGGCAGTGTCCAACCTTCTAGCCCTTCGCACGGTCATGTTGAAGATGTCATTCCACCGTCATATGCGAAAAACCATCGTAAAATTGACGACGTCCATCTTCCCTACACCAAAGAGAGCATGGCTTATTTAGCCCTCATTTGAAAGTCAGGGTGTCGTATCAGCTCGCCAACAAGTCCGATTCGTTTCTCATGATGATCGCCACATCCCCTTGGGAAGTGTCATTCTGACGTTTCGGTCGAACCTGAAATTGCAACCGGTAGTTCACCTAGGACTTTCCATCAACAACCACTTGGAATTCTCAGTGAAATGTTTTCACTGCCAAAGGTTTGATCAGGTTTGGTCATCTTGTGCATGGCCTCAACGCTGCAAGATTTGTGCCGACCCGCACAAAATGAAAGGCTCGGCGGCAACCGAAGTGCGGTGACCCTCACGTTGTCTCGCATTCTCATTGCCCGTATAAGCGTGCTGCAATCCAGCGCTTCCAAGAGTCTGTTCTTCACCCAGTTCAGCCTATGAAAGACCATAATGTCTATGTTATTTGTATCACCCAGTGCTAGCGTTCCCATTTTCCTGTACTCAGTCCAGGGCCGACGTTGATTCGGCCATCTTTATGCGGTGATCGCGATAAGCCTGCAAGACTGTTTGATATCCACAGTACCCGGCCGTACCGGTGGGAAGACAGCGCCAGCTCGCCCACCTCCTGTACGTGAAGCGGCCATCCACCGGCCTCCCAAGTGACTTAAGCTGCTGTAGCCCGAAAGCCCTGGAAGGATGCAGCGCAGTGTATCGAGCGACGGTACTCCATTCTCAGCCTTTCTCCCACCTGTTTTAGCTGCACTCGAAGCGATTATAACCACTTTCCCTGTTGTTGTGTCTCTGCCTGTGGTTCTTGCTGCAGAAGGACGGCTCACCTCTCAACAAGGACAGCTTGTATAAAAGTACTACTGTGACGCAATGGAATGCAAGAAGCTGGCGTGCCAAGCCCCCTAACTTCAAGTCGTTTTTGCTCCCAACACTTGCATTCAGTGAAGCATACTGAAAAGACGTGTTCCGCCTCAGTGGGTACCAGCTACTTACGTACGGACAACCGGGCTTATCACTGACTGTGCTGTGGGTACGATATGATTTAACTACTGCCCTTTTCTGGGGACCACAGACTCCTTCCATCGATCATGTTGGCCGTAAAGTTCGTCTGGGCAACCTCGTAGTTACCGTTGTGAGCTTATATATTCCACCATAGGTTTCTGTTTCACTGCGGAACATCAGGAATATCTTCATTGGTCTACAATTGGTCTTACAAGTGGTTCATAGTTGGCCCATCGTTGTCCAACGGCCAGCTACCTCGACACCCCTGCCCATCGTTGCTGTTAATCAGTTCGCCGCCATCTAGCCGACTAGGGGCCGGCTTCTGCTGAGACTTGGATCTACAATCTCCCTGTGTTGACCCCGTGTCAGATAGGTCTGGCCCAAGGTTGGTGGTATTAAGTCCGGCCGAGTAATGGATAATTCCACTGGTCGATGTGGAGCCAGCACCCTAATCCGCGTGAGGGCAACGAAATCCGGCAAGCAGGCACAAAATCTGATCCACCACCGAAAAAAACAAAAAAACAATCGCGCTCAAGCCAAGATAATGACGGAAGTCGTGGTCCATATCGTACAAACTCGGCGAGCCTGCGACACTTGCTCTTGCTCGGCCTTGAAGATGCGGAAGTTACGACAATGCTGCGTTCGAGTTCCGGCAGAATCCGAGCATTCTTTGCGGAGCAAGAGCGAGTGCGAGAGGGAGCGAGTTGATCAGAAACGACCAGTGGAACACCGTTTCCCCGCCGCGGAGCAGAAAAAGCTGCTCCAAACGGACTAGTGGAATCCGCCATAAGGCCAATGTCAATCGCCAAACTTGGCCCCACCTTTCTTTGCGAACTCGGCACAACGACTTTTAGCTCGGAAGCCTACGTCGGCCCATCATTTTGCCGACGCTGTTTTTCCCCTTGGAAAGTACAGGCTATCCATTTCTAGAGCACACCAGCTTACATGCACACTTTTTGTGCGTTCTTGAAAGGTTGCATGCTCGTAGCACCTTCTGACTCAAAAGCGCGTCGCGCTTCCACGTGATTTCATTTTACACTGCATAATTACGCGGCTTTGCTTCCTCCTGATTCAATCGCCAGCTGCTTTGCTACCTGTACGGGTGTAGGTGCTGGCTTCTACACGAAGAGGTGTTTGACCTGTTCACACAGGTGGCGAGTTTCAAATTGGATTCTGGTGAGTAGCTATCTAAACGGGTACACTGAACTCGAAATACACTTTTTCTGTGATACAGCGCACACATCGTCCATTGACGAAGGTAAGTTAATACGAGCTAACGTTCAGACCGCGAACTTTTCGTTGTTTTGTGAGTTTTTCGTATGCGTTAGATAGGCTATCACTTTCTCATTCCCTTTGTTTGTGCTCAAATGGCAGGGGTGACTGTCATACCTAAGAATTTAGCTCTGAGTGACTCAAGCATACTGTTGCGACTCACGGCGGCTGCCACGCATTCTGTATCATCAACATCGAAGAGCTTTATTGGTTCTAGTAAAGTAACAAAAGTAAACACTGACGTGGTTCTTACGCAAATATAACGTGACCATACTCTTCCGACCACAAGGCGCGTCACATGCGGTGAGGTAGGAGCGTGCTGGTGTCAGTCAACAAATTGCTCTTTACTTCGTCTGTCCGCAGTTCCGTTATTTCATTTATTTATTTCCGCTGTAAACTCTTGCTTAAGACTTCGGACTTAAACGAGCACTCAGGTCACCCCCAGAATTTTTAGTTTATCGCTGGGGTGTATTCTGCAACAAACAAAATGAGAATCTGCTAAAGAACCACGTCTTGCAAGTGACCTACATGATTCGCGGAAGGAAGCTGTTCTATGCAGCTTGAAGAATGTCCTTTCTCGTGAAAAGAGTGCATCGCAGACCGAGAAGACGTCGTTACGTAATATGATCCCGGGGGAACATCACTCGTGACGTACAGTGGCACAGCTCAAACATGTGTAAGAGGCGCGTGAGCGAATTGTAAGGAGCACACTATAGAGGAGATGGTGTTCGTCCACACCAGCCCTCACCGGTGGGGATGAAAAACCCCAGCGGGATGATGTTTGTGGCCTGACGCTAGGACGGTGCCAGTAGAATTCGTTGGCATGCGGAGTGGCGCGCGGCAGGGGAGGCACGTCTTCATCGTGGTCCACGGGCCGCCACAAAAACAAAGTAAGAAGGCACGGGGACCATTCTACGTCACAGGAGAATCGTATCGGCCGTTCGCGGCTGCTTTCTCGGACTGTTCTTAGAAATTCGATTGCGCAGCTATAATACGCCGTAGCGCGACGATATTTTGCATGTTGACTCCTGATGTATAGCTTGATATATGAGGAAGGGTTTCGAGATTGCCACCTCATTGCTCCTACCCTGGGACGGTTTGTTAGCTCTGAATGTTCCATTTGCTAGACCGTAAAAAGATTCGAGAAGGACAAGAGAAAACTGAAAGCTCCTCCGATATTTAGCCCCATCTTTTTCTTTCTTTTCTTCTGTAGTCGACTTCAGAAAACCCCAGAGTGCTTAGCGCTGCTTTGAACTGTGGGAACTTGTGTATCGGCACGAAGGAAAAGGCCCCTGAACTCTTTCGATTTCTCCTCTCTCGGATCATAGTCCACGACGTGTCAAGGTCAGCGAAGATGAAACTTGAAGGTCTATTTTCTTTCCCCCGTGAGAATAAGCGCCCAGAATGCAACGCAGTGCAAGGAAGACTGAGATTTCCTGAAAGCGTCCATATTCGGGGTCCGCTGTGGCCAAAACCGGGACAAAATGCTATCCCACAAGTAAGCTGGTGGGGCATCGGGCGAGACTATACAACCGTGAAAGTACGAACGTCTCGTCACATTACGTAAATTAGTAATATGGTTCAGATATCCGCTGCGCATCGTCTGCGGAATCCGGCGCAAGTGTCGTATCATGTCAAGCTGTATGTGCACGGAATATCTTATCAGAATAGGGTACGTACGTCTATTTCCGTATATAGATATGGCTTTTATTGATTATGCTATATCTTACCTTCTTGTTATTTATCCAAATGATCTCTTCTTGCCATGTGAATAAAAGTACACGAAACTGAAAAAAGGAAAAAAAATCACCTGTAAACATGACACGCAAAGTGAAAAACGTGTGTTTCAATAACTGTGTATTGGCGAGTAACAAGTGTTATATCATCAGACCTGCTAGCGTCCACAAAAAAGAAAAAATAAAAACAAAGAAAGGGAGAAGAAGAAGAAAAAAACGGAAAGAGGGAAACCGCTGAGCGAAAATATAATGAGCATAAACCAAGTTGCGTCTTCGGCACCTCATTGGGTTTTAATGCAATGTCCATGTTGTTCGTTTCAGATCACCATGCATATTAGGTTTACAATATTGCTTTGCATGGCAGGCTTGGTTCACAAAGCAGAATCGATTACTGATTTGTTCGACAAAGCACTGTAAGTACGCTTTCATCATAATAATTAGTTGTGAGGAGGTCGGGCAGGATTATACAGGATATACAGGCGACATGATCCGCATGCGTCTTACAATGTTGGTAGGTGACGTCGGTTTCGCGGATTAGTGACGTAAGCACTCCGTCGTCCGCTACTTCCGCGGCAAATAGCTACTCGCTGTCACAATCGCGTGTGTGTACTGTATATCATGTTCCTGTTCCTATAGGAAACACAACAGACGCTAGAAAAGGATGGCCGTTGTACATTTAGGTACATAGATAGTATAGCGCAGGTTCATCGCTTGTCCCACATTCAATAAGCGCCCAGCAAAAAAAAAAAAAAAAAAGAAAAAAGAAACAATATAGAAACGAACTTGGCGGTGACGACAGACTATAAAAGTGATTCGTGTGCCGCAATTGCTGCAATGTTGCAAAATTTCGTGAGCGGCAATTTAGAAATCGCTGATACATAAAGTGATGAACAATATGACTACTTATAGGAGGACTTAGGGTGTGTAATATTTGTAAAAATGGGCATATTGCTTTGGTTTTACACGATCAGCAATGACCACTCAACGGACACTGACATTGGGCAGCGGAAGTTGTGTGAGATGTTGCTCCAATGAAATAACTTCTAGTGTCCTAATTTGCAGATTGTAGATGACACGGAACCACAGTGTATCATGGCCAATCCCTTCGTCATTGTATATTTTCGTCCTTTAATAAACCTTCATATGCCGCTATCATCAATTGAACATATTTTCACGTGACAAGATGAATGAATTACCGTCAGCAGCGATCCTATGTTATCATTCTGTTGAAGAGCTGCAAGATTTTACTGCAAACTTGCAGACTAACATCCACATGCGTAATTCGTCGCCACATTCAAGGCACTTTGTGCATGAGATGATTTGTGCACACAACACAAGCGCTACCATACTCAACCGCTCCTGATGCGTTTTACTCCATTAATAGATGTAAAATATCACAGTAGACCATTCTCTGCCTTTGCCAGACATCACAAAGTTGTTCCGCCCAAATACCATGCGTTGCATGGCTGTAATACACGCGTAGCACATTGCTCAGCGTTCGCTGCGCTGCACAAGTTTGCCCCAGAAGCGGCTCCTCCTCTCACCTTTCCTCCTTACTCGCGAAACCGACATCACTGACCAAATACATCCGCTGTTGATTCCTTGACACAAAAAGAGAAATAGAGAAAGTGCAGATACGCGTTGTGTTGTAGAATTGTCTTGCAATATCCCTCATGAGCTTTTTATCCCGACAGCGGCTTCGCCAACGGACTGACTGACAGTGTGGCGAACTCAGTTTTAAATATGGCGAACTCAGCTACGAGCAACAGTGCCGCAAAAGTCAACAATGATATTCGCATCGATGCCCAGGTAAGACTGTCGCAAAAAAAAAAAAAAAGGCTCCGCTTCATAAGATTCTCAAATTACGAAGTGGACTGACAATTTTCTAATTTAATTCTAATTTTCTAATAATTTAATTCCCCGCTTCACCACCAGCAACCACCACCACCACCACCATTCATCATCTCACAATAAAGTTGTTGTTATTGCTCTAAATGTGTCGATTGCACGGTGGCATTGATGTGTATGAAATTTCTACAGAAGCGCTACCAGCTGCAACGTAAGTGGGCTCCCGTCAGCATCAACGCTATAATGTGAAGAACCTGACTCTGGGCACAAATAGAGGGACAGGACAACAACACGACCGAAACCAGCAAAAGTTTAATTTTCGAATTTCGTACAGATGACTCATGAGAAAACGAGGAGGAAAAATTTCACGAGCCATGTCGACGGTGGTCATGTCTGTGTGGTGAAACGTCTGGTACAGAGCCCCGACGGACCGGATTCTTGTCCGCTGAAGGAAGGTGTTCCTACGCGAAAGTTTTTCACGCCTACTCACGATTCCAGAGAAGCCGTGGCCACCTGGCAGCGACTTCGAAAAGCTGCGAGTGGACGTCTGAGCGCGCGTCCGGACAGGGAAGCTGTATGGCGGTACAGGTTTCTCTTGCTTGTGAACAGAATGCCGGCAACAAAGAATGTACCGAAATCGAAAAGAGGAATGTTGCACTTCTCAGCCTGTTGGAAATACCTCAAGCTTTCTTTTAATAGTTTCCTAATGACGAATACCAGAACGGAAGTCCGATGTGTCGACCCATTGCGCGAGTTTCCTGATCAACTCTGTCACTACTATTTTATCTTAATATTAATCTTAGTAATACCGTACGAGGAACCGGCATTTGTTGGCATGTATGCATTTTCAGACCTCATGCAAAGTAAGCAATATCACCTTACTAATGCCGCGTAGCCGAGCATCCTATTGATGGTCTGTGGGAGAAAAACCTTATGTCTGGTGCCGCACACGTATCAACGAATGACTCGCAAATATAAAAATATCACACCTAGTGTTGTGTGAATACCAAGAGCAGTGCAGAAAACGAATGCTTCACTTTGCTAGAGCATCTCTTGCAGCGCTCTGACGTTCGCCGCGCGGCACATGGCATATTAAATAGTTGCACATGTATGGTGTTAAGTAAAGACACGGTATGAGATATACGCGTGCGTGCCAAGGGTTTTCAAAACATGCATTGTTCACGTGTACCTTCGGCATACCGTCAGTTCTGCAAACATCAGAGTCACAGCTAACGTCATATGAGCATGTTTTGTAATCACCTCACCAAACAAAGAAGTGTCCTCGTGATCTCTTGCAAAAGCCCGTCTGCTCGGTAACTTGTGCATTATATTTTTTTTAGAATTCCTTGTGTACCGAGCTATGCATTTTGGCCCGAAAGAAATCACGATCACGATCACCTGAAAAGGCGAGCGTGAGGCTGAAGCCAGCTCAGGCTCAGGCTTATATGGCGCATGATCGCTGCGCACCATGAGCGCGATACTGGATCGAACTCATCCTCGCCGCCACGGTTTATCGCAATCACAACGTCGAACGAATGGGTTGAGCGCGCGTGTTGCGATCACCATGAGGGCCATTGCATGAGTGCGATCACGGTATCAGGCAAAGGCCGTTCGTGTGATATTGCCAACCTGCGAAGTTGGCAATATGTAATGTAAAATAATGTAAAAAAACAATTTCCTTCCTTCCTTCCTTTCATAATTTAAGCAATGCGCCAGAAAGCGCTAACATCGACACTAACAATAATAACACATCGTAACTTCAGCAATAGTACAAGGTAAGTGCAATAGCAAGTAAGGAAGTCCAATGCAAGGAACAAAGTACAAGGAGACGAAAGAGCAATTCCACATAAATACTACATCAGGCACACGTAAGCCTGTATTTTTGTTCTATTTCAGTTTTATAAGATATTTTTTGTTAATGGTTTTTGTGCACGTACAGGAGACGATACATGCGTTGCAGTGTTGAATACATTTCTTTGAAGATCTTTTACATCCAGATCGTTTCGCCAAGCGCAAAGGCAGACGTTCGGCGGCATACCGTTGAGGCAGCGTGAAGGTCTTTATTAATCGCATTGTTTATAACTTGCATTTAAATTTATATTCTTGCTTCCACATATGCACGGAAAATCAAGTAGCAAGCTGCTCCCTTGAAGGGTGGCATAGCGTCATCTTCTTGTGCGTCCTGGAGCAAATGACGCCTTTTCTCCGTCCAGCTAGCTTTCCTAATTCTACGTTGTTCTCTCATATCTAGTTCTTTTTTTTATGGCTACACTACGCTCTCCCTCGTATTTGCTATGTAGCTAGGAAGTTAAAACAACCTTTGACTGCATCTTTCTCGAATGTACATCTCATACCAAAACCTCCACGCCAAAATATGCATATCCCTTGCGAAAGCGTGCTCCTGCGCTTTACAAAAAGGATCGAGAAGTTGAGATCCTACTGTTCTGGCATGCACTGGAGAAGTACCACATTGATAGTAACACGTGGGGCATCACTACGTTTTTTCTTCTCTTTTTTTTATGCTAACAATTCGTCTTTTATATCGTTTTCTCCAGGCACCTCATGTCATCGTGGTACCACCGCTATGCACCCGGGGCAGAAGTTGGGATGCAAACTTAGGAAGATGCGTTGGATGATGGAAATGCATTCGTCGCACGCTTAAATGCACAGAAATGAATAAACCTAACGCTTACACATTATGGCATCATGCGACAGTTAATCCTTGTTTAAATCAAATGACAACGCCGATGATAGCCTCTTATTGGGACAGAAGGACAGGCGCTCTGGTATGCGTACTTCGCAGTGTCCCTTGGAGAACTTGAGTTCAATGCAAAGTTCAGTGGAAATGAAATCATGATAATGGAGGGTAAGCAGCCAGGCCTGGTGCTACACAGAGTAAGTATTTATATGGGAGCCGATGTCAGTTGCCAGATGAAATGCCTGTGATTTTCGTCAAGCATGCCACGACGTGTAAGATATACTACTGAATAGTTTTGAAAGCGCGATGCTGTCTTTGAACTAGATAGGGCGTTCTTTACTCGTAGGTTTCACCTCGCCTTTGTTTCTGTAACTAATCATAAATGTGAGCTAACGACGTTTATTAATTACATTCATCCACACCATTCAACATATAAATTGAAATATCTGTTACGCTTACGATACCAAGAAGGAACATACATGTTGCGCTTGTCTACTGTTCGACGATTTTCAGTCAATCAGTACGACGTCACCATGAGCCAAATATCTTTGCACCAGGAGCTGTATGACGTCGCTGTATCGTGTCCCTGGAGCTTCTGTCAAAACCGTGTATTGTTTGCGCTTCATGCATTCAGCTAAAACGAATGGCAATTGCAGGAACAAGAACGGGCTCGGCGTAACGACGGCCTCGTTCATGTAATGCAACCACAGTTCCGTCCTGTAGAACTTCCAATACAGCTCTGCGTTGTCCACAATCTTCTGGAAGGTCCCTGTTACAATAGCTATCAAGGAATTAATCAGAGCAACTAGCATAATCAGTTGGTAAACACAGTACAGTGTTCCTCCTACGCACTGTGTAAACGTGTGGTCGTTGGCGGTACCATCGTCCTTATTCGAAACGACGACGTCCGCTTCGTTCCCAGCAGCGATTCCAAGCATTCTGAAGAAGAGTGTCCGCATGGCCATTCCGAACGTCGTGAAAGCCGGGCTCTGAGTCACCACATTGCCGTCCTTGTCAACCCTCTTCATACCGCTATAGGGTTCATACATTCGAGTCAGCCCGAAGGCAAACGACATCATGACGCAGATGCAGAAAACCATGAACCAGAATATCTCTACGATCATGCAAGACAGCGATACTTGTAGTGGGCCCAGCTTAGCACTTTCTTTGAAGAAGAACATGAGTCTGAAGACAGTGAATACAGATGAGAGGGCAAACACGGCTTCGTGGATCAGCGTTGGATCTAGGCTTGTCCACTCGTTCCGCGGGGGAACCTTTCCTTCACTGGGGTCCTGTATGATATCTACCCAAGCAATGATCCAAAATGCGAACGTCAGGAGGAACAGGAATATGGTGACGGTGTCGTACCAATGCCACATCGATTTTATGTATCTCTTCGTACCCACTCTGGTGACGTGTATGACTTCTTCGGCAATGTATCCCGCGACCCAGACGACAAGCAGCCACTCCAGACCCGTGTTTGGTGGCCCTCTTGAGCTCCTGCTCCTGTCCAGGGTGATCTCTAAGTATACAAACAAGACGAATAGTAGCCTCGACGCAAATGCGTTGAGGTACTTGCTCACGGGACTTGACCAGTGTTTTGCCACAGCGGTTGCCGGTCTTACGTTGATCCATATTGCGATAAAAGGAAGCAGAAGAAATCTACTGATAAGGTGAACACACTTGATTCGGAACGGGATGCGGTTCCAGGCTTGAAATTCACCTTCCCATGCTAATCGAAGAACTTGCTGAACATAACTATGGGTAACGAATTCTCTCTCGCTCCATTCTAATGCGAGAATGACTCTAGGGAAAATTAGGTTACCTTTGTCTCCAAGGCCAGCTTTTTCTTCAAGGATTATTCTGACTTCCTCCGTTGTTCGACACTGGTCCAGTAACTTGTTGGTAAACGCTTTAAGTTTCTGCAGTTCATTTCCGTATTCAACCCGAAATTCTTCTTCGGCTTCCGCTGCTTCTTTCATGCATTTGCCATAGACGAAGATGTCCAGGAAGGGATCAGACGATGTTTGCAGGAGGTAATGCGGGCTGCACAAGGCTTTATACGCATTTAGGTTAACCGTAGATAAGTTGACACCTTCAGTTCTCATAATCTTAATACAGTTTGCACACATACAGGATGACCTGTGGGGAATCGGCACCCTATGGCCACGACTCAGGAACAACCTAATGAGGGACCAGTGCCCTAGTTGCGCTGCAAGTATCATTGGTGTAATATCAGACGTGTAAAGCCTGCTGGAGAGGTAGCCTCGTTTCTCGAAAGTTTCGTCGGCTTTTTCGAGCACGTCCAGAATATACTGCACGATGGGCTGGTTCGCTGTAAACGAATGCAGGGCAGTGTTATTTGAACGGAACCTAGGAATTACATCGGAGTACATAAAATCACGTTACACACAACGGATATATTCCAGGTCTGTGAGAATATTCGGACACGTATTTTGTAAACCGACGCGAATACTTCCGCATTCAATTCTATTTCAGAATCTAATATGGAATTCTACATTAGAATTTTGAATCGAAGTGATAGCTACCCCAAACGCAACATGGTCGATAGTTCCCACCTGAACCCGTAGCGAGAGGACAAAGAGAGCGTGTTGGTTAAACGTATACATGATGAAAGAATGCTGTTGTTCGTCCGAGTTGTCTTTGCGTTCTTTCACGATGAACCCGTAAGCCTGAAAACGCCGCCACAGATATGCAGAAGGTATGCATCAAAGTCAGTGATCCAGGCAGGCACCATTAGTGCACCAGGACTATTAGTACAAGACCACCATAGTAAAGCCTCATCTCAAATAGCGGCTTATGAGCGAAAGAAATGTGTGCTTGGACGTGTCAACGTAGGATTCAATGCTTTGAAACCTGCTTACGAGTTCGAAAGCAGAAATAATAAATAGTTACAGACCGAAGAGCTTAAGCTCACGAAGCACGCCGCAGCGAAGAACGCCCACGGTCACAAAGTGACAATGCTAGTGTTGCTCGCATATTTAGTAACAATCGGAGTGTGCGCTACGTGGGTTCATGTGCCATTTGTTTCGCGGAAAAAGTAACACAAACGAAGAATACCGACACATTTATGACGACACCCACATTCGGGAAGTACTTTCCACGAAAAATACTTAGGAAGCAAATGAAGGCACTGAGAAAATCAGGTATAGCAATATGAATGACTATGATGTATTTTCGTCACCTGTTTGCACAGCGTACAAGATTGTGTCCTTCGCCCTCGCTCCAGAAGACACCAAAAAGCGAATCATGGGCAAGTCTTCGTTTTTGACAGCCAGATGTAGTACAGTGTACCCTTGGCAGTTTATGCAGTTGACGTTGATACCTGGTCTCTCACGAAAGAAGGCTTCTACCTTTTTCACATTTCCCGACTGTACCAAGTCAAATAACCGAGATTCTGCCTCGTCCAGTTCTGGCAGTTCAACAGGCGTCGCTGTTTCTTGAGCAGAAAGGGAGGTCTTGCTCTCAACCTCCCGTGGTTTCTCATCGACAACGCCGGTACCAGCCAGTGCATGAAGTATCTTCTTCCCTGGCTTTTGAGACGACATATTCACGACGTACTGCTATAGGATACCTTATTCTATTATATATATGTTCGAGGCACCTGCATGCCTTGGTTCACCTGCAACGTCTTCTTCCTTACATTTTGGAACTTCTTTTGTCTGTTACAAAGAACAGGTGACTTCAGAAGTACGCGGTTGTAGCTTGACTTCTACCTTGGCAGTAGCGACTAGGGCCAGGACATGAGTCTGTTTTTTTAGTTTATTTAATAGTCGCGTTTCTGCTACTCAACGCATTTTCTTCTGATATGCTTGCAATACTGCAAGTGCTGTGGGTACGAGCACCAGAATAAATGTAGAGTGAACTTTTCCGTCGTCGCACTCGAAAATCTGGAATCCGGTGTGTACGGGGTCGTGGCACCCTTCCCTATTCCTGTCGTCGGGTAGAGTTTCACAACTTATCTTCGGTACGCTATGTAGGTACGCTTCGGTACACCCCCACCCCCTCCGTCAAGAAAATCCTGTATCCTTCCATGTTTGGACGAACACTTCGTAGACACTTTGGTCACTATGCAAGAGTTAGACGATAAAACAACTCTTACTGAGATATGACGTTAGAACTCCTTACTGACAAATATCAACAGAGATGCTACACATCCAACTGCCATTTGGTCCAGCTCACAACCACCAACGTATGTAGAATCCTCCTTCGTTCCTGATGATCCAATCACGTATTTCGAAACTATCACAAACATTGCAACAGCCACGCGGTCCGTCAACTCACACCAAGAACGTACGTTATATTCAACGGAATTTGTTAGTGGCTCTTCGTTTCCAAGTCAGTGGAACTACCAATTTTACTATATATATTGCATAAACCAGACAACTATATTTTGATGATGATGATTGGGATGTTTCACCACCATAGGCAATTGTATACCAGACAGACAAAGTAAACTGCTTTGCAGTGCAGTGAATCTGTGAATCTGCTATCGAGACGAAATGGCTTACGCCAGTAACACACAGGGAACCATTAAATTTTCGACACTTCCCGCAATGTACAATACTTCACGTGGGACGGACCTAACAACGCACATGAGACAATTGATGTTCTGAGGCTGGAACACACAGAAGGGACAAATACATACAAGGCTTTGTATGTATTTGTCCCTTCTGTGTGTCTCATGTCTCATGTTCAACTCATGCCGCTTGCGTCGATCCCGTCGTATGAATGTGTGTATGAGTGAGAAAAATGTAAGAGCGAAACGGGGGTTGAGTGAGAGAGACTGGTGGTTTGTCCCTCCAGATGACGCACCCTTGGAAGCCGCTGGCGAGACGTGTTAGCTTAGCTCAATTTGTAGAGCCCTGGACCGGTAACCCAGAAGATGTGGGTTCGAGTCCTACAGCTGGCTAACCTTTTCAGTGACTTGCATCTTTGATCTTTAACAACGCACACCTTGTAGCCTCTTGTAACCACGCGGTATCTACAAAATAACAAACTGCGCGTTTCAGAACTAGAACAGATAATTTACGTGTAACTAAGCTGCTGCCCTGAGCTCACGGAGGTTATGGACGACGTGTTACCAAGATGATCAAGTTGACGCAATGTGCTAACTGAGCTAACGTAATGAAGAGCCCCTTTGCTCTTCATTACCGTTGAGGTAAACCGACACTTACCACTCCACAGATCCTGATCGGTTTCGCTGAGACACAGTTGGCGATGGACTACAACTAGCATCTGTGCCATGAGCTTCCGGGATAAGAGAACATAGGGAAGGATGAGGATGCCATCAGGCCGGACAACGACTTCAAAATCACTTTCAGACTCAAAACTCGAAGCGGATATCCTGAACACGGACGTGACGCGCGAAAGGCAGCTAGAAGGGGCACCGACGCCGTTGCCAGGAATCCCGCCCTTTCCACATCATGGCATCATTGGAATTTGTATTTCTCGAGATGACGCAACCAGCCTTCGCGTCATCGAAACTAGAGAAGACTCTCCGGATCTTTGAAAATTTGGTAAAAATTGATCATGTCGGGAAACCGCAGTCATATCTTGCATCTCTTGTGCATGCATTTTCAGTTCGGAAAGAACATGCATTAGCATTAAAACTTGAAACCCCTTGGGAACTCCCCTTTACAACGCTACACATCCCTTCAACGACCCTTCAGAAACGTTATACAAGCCTTCACGCGACCTTACACAACGCTAACGCAAGACAGCATCCGCAGCCAAACGAGCATTTCGAGCTTCCTCCGACTCAGCTTGACGGCGCCTTCCTTCCTTCTTTCGCCGGTGCTCCTACGCACAGGGCGCCACCACGCTGACATTTCCGAACTTGTCGACCACCACGGCTACACAGGCCGGCGCGCAGCGTCGCCCATTCTCCACGCGCCCTCTCCTTCCCTCTCCACTCACCGCGCATGCGCGCCGGGTCGTGGCTACAGACATGCCACGCCGCGATTCTTGCGTACCGAGGACTCTAATGCTAACGCAATAGTAAAAAAACCGTCGACATCTTGACCATATAGTGACACTTTAAAGCATAGGATTGCTGCTCCGGTATGGAAAAAAGATGCGAATGCGGTAACACAACAGAACCGCTGGGTACAACACTGTGCAGCATTGTCACCGTTGCAACATTGTCGAACACTTGTACACGCTTCGTGAGCTGCTGCCAATGCACCAACACAAACGCTGAACTTGTGGCCTACTGTCATCTTTTTAGCTCGCTGATGAGTTATCTCAAAGCGGCTGAAGGACATCTGAGGGAAGACACCAGGACGAATGCTGATGGTGCAGACAGGTACAGAGTATCCCTATGCTTTGGTGTCACACCCGCTCATGAAGCTTGATATTGTACGTATGCGGATGGGCCCTACAATGTGGCTTGAACTTCCTGAACCAGTCCTGAATAACTAGTCAATCATGATCAATATAGCGAACTGCCTTTTTTCGCGGAGGTCACATAGTGTATCTCTCTTTTATTTCTTCCCAGTCCCGGTTTGCGTATAGCAACGAGGTAGATAGTGTATTTAATGTGTACTGAACGTTGCAGGCTTCAGTTGTTTTAAATTTCTAACTTATACCTCTATCTGGCTATATATCTCCAGTGGCTTAAAAACTCAAGCACGCACCCACATTACATAGCCGTATATAATCCCGTCACGCCTATTTAAATGGATATCACGCTACCTATACCGACACATTCGGTAATCGGTACCTGGACCTAACCGTCATATAGTTGCACACGATACTCTAGTGACAATTGGACTGAACTGGATGTGAAGGCACGTTCTTCTCATCTGAAGTAACATAATACGTGATGGCCATAATGACGCTATTCCAAATAATATAATGGTGCAACATTTCCGCGCTGAAAGCTCCAAACAAGGATAATGCAAAGTCAAACAAGAGCGGGTATACACATTCCGTGCAAGGTCTGCATGTTTCCAGACTCCGAGGTTGAACAAAGTTAAAATCTGGGCAGGTTGATAATGCCTCTTCAAATCGATAAAACCCCAGTGCTGGGTACAGTATAAGTCTGCTGAGTGCAGTCCCTGTTTGTCTTCTCTCTTATCGTTGTTTGTCCTTTTCTACTCACCACTAGGGTTTTATCGATTTTTAAATCTGGACTCACCGTGCCCAATATCGTTGACTGGTTGATTAGCGTATGTAATTTGTAATTAAATTATTTAATGTAATCAAATGATTCATGCTTCACCATCATCATCATTCATCATCAAATCATTCATGCTCGTCATTCATTTTGCCTTATCTCGCGGGCCTGTCATTTATTTTTTGTCTACGCGCATTTTGTAAGTGTACAATCGTACAAAGATATGTCTATGGTCAGCATATATGAGGAAGAAGAAGTGACGCTTTGTCATTCCGTCAAGGTGGAACCATGAACTGCAACGGGAGCTACACTACAACTTTCGCAGTTTGCCTTAAAGTGCTGCAGGTAGTGTGCTCAGATTTTTGTTATAGTAGTGGTAGTTGTACTGTTATAACGCTCCGCCTTAATTAGGACGCGTTCGAAATCGCGCAGAAACGTTTGAAATTTAGTGAAGTTTCCCCCTTGATTGACCTCAGCCTGTACGTAGGGCATCACGGGTTAAAAGGGCTAAAATCAAAGACTAGAAGGCAAACAAAACACACACACACAGGTACGGCACTGAAAAGGGAAGGGCTGTGTTAGTAACCCCTTCATTTATTCATTGACCTTTCCGGCAGAGAATTTCTGAGGCCTTTTATGCGTGTTGTTCGTGTTCGTTGTTGTTTGTTCAACATTACATTTCATCGCGTTACCGCCAGCAATCGGGAAGGGTACCGCACCTGGCGGTAAAACGCGTCACCATTCATGGTTTAAATAAAGTTGTTTTTGTGTGTGTGTGTGTGTGGATTCATTTTTAATTTTTTGTTAGTGCGCTAACTCTCCCTTCTCGTTTTTGGTTTTAGCCCCCTTAATCCTTCATTGATCGACTTAATAGATGGGCGTTCCAAATGTATGCACAAACTGAATCCCCTCATATGATGAATGAATCCATTCTTCACCTCAATAGAACCGCAATAGAAACATCAGCCGCAATAGAATCTCTGCTAGAGATGGGACGTATCCAGAATTTTTCCGAATCCGAATCCAAGGAAGGTTCTGCGGATCCCCGGATCTTACGAATCTCGAATCCTTTCCTAAAAAAAAAAGAGAAAAAGAAAAAGTTGAAAAAGACAGGGGAAAAACACCTCTACTGAACAGTATTTTGAAGCAGAATATGATATATTTGTTTAATGAAAAACGAACCGAATAATAGTTCACTTTCACGAGGAAACATACTCATACAGTTCTTAAATGTAATTTATTTAGCGTGTTGTCGATTGACTACAGGAAATACATAAATTCTCGAATCTGCATTGTTTCCGTAAAACTACGAAACAGTCAAAAGCAAAACCGTGCTACTTTTAAACTAGTAATGTAAGAGTGTCTGCCTCAACTCTTTCATTCCACAGCGATCTAAACAGACATAAAAGAAAACATTCGGCGGCCAATCAGGCTTTCAGCGGACTCCGCAGGCGCTAGTTTTTAAAAAAACGAACAAACGTGGTTGCTGGACTCGAAGGATTCGATTCGCTGTTTGGGCACTGAGATTCGGATTCCCAAATCTCGAATCCCTACCCAGGATTCGAGGATTCGCGGATTCGGTTGGCAATATCCCTAATCCCTACTATACCGCCATTTTACTTATCCGCGAATATTTTACTCCCCGCTGAGCAGTTCGCGATTATTTTTCTTAAGCCTTCTCCGTTCGTGTTCTGCGCGTGGAATTTCTTGCGAAAGTTTTATTTGTACTGTGCTTACGCCCTTCTCCTATTCTTCCAGGTGATTCTCTCCCTGCTATCACTTTGGTTTCTGGGAGTAACTCACTTTCATTTCGACACCGCTCTTATCACGCTGAACTTTCACGCTTTCCTGCTGTTCATGGTGAACGGGTGCTTCGGTATCACCAGCGTTGTGCTGCTTGTATCCCTGGCAATCCGAAGCAGCGACGTGCCTTATTCCTTGCTCTACAGTATACATTCTGTTGTAGCCCTCATCTACAACGTTCTCGCAGGCCTGACATACATCGGCTTCGAGAAGGCGGTCCATGGTTCTGCCTTTGGTCACATCGCCGCTGGTCTCACTACACTGAATGGTTTGACCTGCTTAGCAGAAGTCATTCCCCTCATCCCACAGGCTAATTAAAGCTCTCACTCTGCAGTCAGGGTTATGCGCCATGTTCTGAAAATAATTGTATGCCGGATTTATAACAATGAGAGACAAGATGGCCTCTGCAACGAGGGCGCGAAGAAGAAAAGGGGAATTACAGGACGGTTACAGCTCGTGTAACGCGAAGTTCAGCGTCAGCTGTGCGTGTGGTGAAATGAGGCCGGATGAAAGTGTGTGGACAAATTTATTGAAGCGTGATGAGTATTGATTTGTGGTCACTGAAATAGCTGGCGAGGTGAGTGGTTTCCTGCATGAGGGGGCTGGGGGGGGGGGTGTGAGCCATGTCTAGTTGTGGGTTGGCGGATGTCGGCGCACAGCGTGAGGTCCAGTTGTTCGGACGTATCACTGAAACGTCCACGTTGATGTCTCCGACGAAGCTGCACGGCACAAATTTCTCTGACGTCTCCACGAAGGGTGACTTCAAGTGTTGTAGCCAGTACTCGGACACGCAGGTAAATGGCAACTCCGGCCGCACTACGTTCGTGCTCCCTATCTCTCTCTCTCTCTCTCTCGGCGCTTGGCCTGCCCGGCGGCCACTTGTTCAGATGTTTTCACAGTCTTGGGCGAACCCATCATAGTGGTGGCAGGAACCCCCCACACACGCGTGAATGGGTTCTCTCGTTTCCGGGCTCTTATCGTGTACGCTTTCGGCTATATCCGGTGATACCAACGATAGCGGTTTTCCTCCTTGCCCCAACATGTATCGACGCGTCGACGACGACGACAAAGATCTCGGGGAAAATATGCACTATACAGCTGACGGTCTAAAACTGACGTACTTTAGTCTTTATCTCACTTTCCATCGACAGCGGTTGTAAACTTGCGGGATTCTCCATCTTAGGGCCTGTTCCGACATATAGCAGTGCGCTAATATAGCGCTACAAAACAGCACGCAAAAGCATCGCTGACGGGTCACACTTGCAAAGCGACGCTAGCGCTATTATTTAGCGGTAGTTCAGTGGTCTTTTCCGATCTCTTCCATCATACAGCCTCCAGAGTTCCACAGCATTTGACGAACAAGTTCGATCAACTGACTGCACCCCTTATCAAGCAGGGCAATAAGAAAAAATTTAACATTTTGGACGACAGACTCGCCGCTTCCAACGCGGCCGCCGTGTCGTGAAATGCGGAAGCGAAACAACTCCACGACTTCCGCGACCTCGCCACTGAAGGGCCTCCTCATTGGCCAACACGAATGTAGTGCTAATATTAGCGCTGAAAAAGTTCACCCGAGCTCAACTCCGGAAAGCGCTAATTTTTAGCGTTTTGGAGCGATGCGAGGAGTGAAATATCGCGCTATTTTCTAGCGCTATATAGGAAGTCGCTAAAAGTCGGAACAGCTGCCTTTACTCCCGCAAGCGCTAAGGTTTAGCGGTTCGGAGCAGTACAAAGAGGGAAATCTCGCGCTATTTTCTAGCGTTATATAGCAAATCGCTCTATGTATAGGCCATGCCTTTACTCCAAGCGCTGAGCGCACATGCGATAAGAGTTTCGTGCGGACATGCGAACGCCGACGATGCCTCTTGCCTCTCACACGAAGATCAACATTAATACCGTGTTTTTCTCCTACTTCTTTAACCTGTGTGAGAAATATTATGTCGGAGAAATACTCCCATCACGCAAACACATCCCACGTCCCATCACACAATTTCTTATTCGTTAGATTAGGACACTTCAAGGTCCAACCCTATATCTTTGCTTCTCTTCAATGTTCTGCACGTATTTGACCTAGTGTAAGGTGGGTCAAGATGAGACAGAAATTTGAAATTAGTTATTAAATTTTTATTTTTCCTGTTTAAAAAAAAAAAGCCAAAGGCACATTCTCGGGCGTCTAGAGCTTCCGACCTATAAATAGAGAACGCATGTAGCTGTTCTAAAATGAACACAGAACAAGAAATCCAAAATGCAGATTGTCTCATCTTGCCCCAACCCTCGGGGCAAGACGAGATATCGCGTGTTGCAAGATGAGACACGCCGTGGTAGTGAACTATACAAATTAAGCTGAGTTTGAGACCGTGTTTGTGTGTGTCTGTTTTTGTCCCTACCTCGTCTCGTGTTTTCAAGTCATGGATCGTCACCACCAGCTCGCTTGCTACCTAACTTTCCTTTCGTTATACAAATTAGTTTTTGCAATCAAACCAGACAATGTGGAGCTCGTGAGCCCCTACACAACCCTCTTGAGCTCACCGCCCACATGATGTGCAATAAAAGCACACAAAACCCGGTCCTACTTTGCTCCACCGTCCTTTGCAAACAGGGCACAGCCAGTCTAATGTGTCGCTGGTCGCTCGCTTTTGAGTGCGCTTCTGCTTTGCTGGAAATAGACTAGGACACAGGAAAATTTGCTGGAAAATTCTATGCAATATGCAAAAAAGAAATCTCTGAGGAACAAGCATAGAGCCACCAAAAAGTTGACTTATCCGTTTCTAAATTCCATTACATTTAAATTGCGTTAAATTTAAATTACCCTAAACTGTCGCGTCTTTCCCCGTGCATATCATGGAATGCATTAATTTTTCTGTTCCACACCGGATAACCAAGAGCGCCCATATTTTGCATATATCTAGGTGAATGAACAACGGAATTGGATGTGGACTTACATAGACATAATAAGCTTGCGAAATGCTGCTGCACAGATGACAAGAAAAACGACTACAGAAAATCGCGCCTTTTTCACGGGCTTTTGCATTCCAGGCAGAAGTAACAGTTTTCTCTCTCTCTCTCTCTTCAACGCGTACACCAATCAGGACAATTCTCACGTGCAATAAAGCGGACATGCAGAGCCACCTGTGAGTAAAGCTTCAAGCCCATGGAGCAACGCGTCTCTGAGACAGGTGGCGTCGAGCAAAAGATGTCGCGGCTTGCCCCGTGTCTCATCTTGCCCCACCTTACCCTATATGTTTTACACTGAGCAGTGCAATGTTGTCACGTGCCGTGCAAATGAGTTGCAACTGATTGATTTCGTTGATTTCACATTACCTCAAAGCTGTACTTGAACTAAGCACCAAGTACCGTAATTTCACGCGTATTAGCCGCGGCTTATACGCGTTTTTTCTTTTTCTAACGGGTGCTCTGCGGCTTATCTATCGGTGCGGCTTATCTGATCACTATTTTTCCTTGGTATTTGCCCCATACATAGATTTTAACGAAAGAACCGACAGTGTCCCTGGGGCAGCACCGCCTTGCCGATGCACGAACAGGGCGTAACAGGGGCGCGTCCAATATCGAGTAGATTGACCTTCCTGGTGTCTTCTGGAAGGGCACTGACCCAGCGATCCATGAAAAATACGCAACAAGTGCACAATCTGATCCGGTCCGTTCTGGTTTTCTATTTATGAATGACAGTGCATAGAGACATTAGAACATTCGAGTATCCAGGTTAATATCCAGGAACATTGATCCAGGTTATGACAATCAAAAATTGGTCTTATGTGTGGTGGGACCAACTTCAGTCGTGCAGACTGTTCTGTGGCAGTATTGAACGTCTGAGAAGTAAATGGTCCTACGTAAACGTCTAGGTTTTGTGTCAGTGATACGCATGAAATATTTGTTTGCCTACCATTTATCCCGGAGAAATCAGAAGAGCTACGATTGTGTCAGCGACACACGACGGTCAGACGGGGCCGGGTGCGCGAGGAAACGGACGCGAGGGAGGTCACCGGTTAAATCACCTTGGGCCGACCAGCATAAAAAATGTTGAGGTGACAGGAGCCAGTGGAGAATTCAGGGTGGGTACCACCACTATAGGGACGTTATTTCCGAATCGGCGAAACTCGCTCACCGTTCCACGACTGCCTTTCCCAGAGAGCCACTTAGATTGAAAAAGAGAGAGAGAGAATGATGCCTCCTCTCACGCTTTTGTCACGTAAACTTATAAAGCCGAAGTGGTGAATGTGGTGGTGGTGATGGAACTGCTTGCCGTAGTCGGCCACGCTCCGGCTGGCAGCGTCAAGACTATCGCAGGTGGGATTGTGCGTCCTTGACAGTCTTCACGGGGAACTGTGTCGACAAGTCGAGACATAAAGTCCAGATGTTGTTAGCTTCGGCAGCTTCAGCCGATCACCGCACGCGATTTCAAACGGACGCATGTAGTGTCTACCATTGGCTGCCCATGTGTTTGATGGCTCCTTCTTCCCCCAGAGCGTGAGTCGTGACGTTGCCCACATACGTGAGGCCGACAACGGCAAGCCCTATCACCACCACCACCACCACCACCACCGCCACCACCACCGTCTCCAGAGGTACGGCCGCCAAAAACACAGTCGCCATAGGGCGCGTTAGGTATGGCGACTCTTTCTGGCGGTCCTTTCTCACATAAAGTGCTTTGGTTCAGAGTGCAGGAAACCAAGCGCTGCATCCTACATTGGTGTTCTCACCTGCAGTGAAGATCACGTAGCGCTCGGCTGTTCCAGTCTCGCGAACCCTTATTGGCGATGTGAAGCAGCGCCATGTCGTCTTGTTTTATTCTTGATTCCTGTAGAAATTCGACGCCCCCTCATGTTCTGTTCACCATGACACCAACACAACAGCGGAAATTAAGGAAGCAAAATAATCACATGCTTTCCGCGACCTCATGAGTAGAAGAGCCTCTTGATTGGCCATCATATATATCAGCGCTAGAAACGAGCGCTGAAAAATTGACAGGAGCTCAAATCTTGACAAAACCTGAGAGAACTGATGTTCTGATGCTGGAAGAACATAGAAGGGACTATCACACAGAAGGCCTCAAAACCTGTTTTTCAGCAGTTCGTAGCACTGCGACGAGGGAAACAAACAGCGCTATTTTATAGCGCTGTCTTGCAAAGGGCTGCATCTGGGAACAGGCCCTGACTCTGTCTAACCCAACAAAGGTTGTATTTTTATTTGTATTCTTCTTTTTTAGTGTTTATTTATTTTAATTTTTTCTTTGCGGAATAGCAAGCCGACGTACCGTTTGGCTGACCTTTCCTCCTTTTTTTCTTTGTCCTAATAAATATAACGCCCCATACACACACACACACACACAACAAGGAGCCTCTGCTTGGCATTGGTTATTTTGAAATATTTTCAACTTCATATTTCACAGGGTGAATGTTTTAGTACGGAGGAACAAATTGAAAATGGTCGTAGGCCTGCAACTTTCATTTCATGGTCTCATTAATGTCCCTTACACACGGGTACTCTAAAGGCCTTTCCAGAGGAGGACACCTACCGGAACGGCGTTTGTGCCCATTGACACACATTACCAGAGATTCTTCTTTCAGATCACGAGCCTTTTCTAACAAAGGAAATCGACTATCCTTTTTTTTCGACCGAAAAGGCGTATCCTCGAAAGCAGCATCCGCCGAGGATTCGCAGAACCCGATTATTTAGCACGAAAATGCCTTTCTTCAAGATATTTAGCAGTCGTTAAAATACGTTTGCAAACTTACAGTGGCCCTACCATGTCTTTTTCGAGTGACAATTAACTCGATATTGTCGCGCCTAAATAATCGAGCCCAAAATTCCGCGTGTACAGTGGCAAGAAATGGATACATGGGCTGTAATAAAGTTATGGGAAGACAATTTAGGGGACCCGCGTGGACGGAAATGTCGTGGTGAGGTCTACGCCCGTATCGCCGGGACACTGGACATATTCGGAGAGATACACTAATGGGAGATCGCCATTATCGTGCGTTAGTTGCGCAAAATCAACAACAACAACAACTTTATTTTGAAGATGATGAGTGGAGTTTTGAGCGGAGTTGAGGGGAGTTTTATTGCCATGGTGGATACTCTACCCCATTGCTGATGGTGATGTGAGGAATGAAATAATGAGCCCCTTCACAATAAAGTTCGAAGTCCAGTGGTGTCCAGAAATGTCAGAAGAGCTCTCAGGGCACGGCTTTGGTGGACTGGATCTGGCCAGGGACCAAGCAGTTTAGAGGGAAGGGGGGCGGGAGCGAGAGTTCAGCTGGCTAAGAGACTAGGAAAGTGCGGTTCGGGAATTATTACACATTTGAATGAAAATTATTTACACACACACACACACATTTACACATGCCACTGTGCTTGGAATATCTGACTACAAGTATCTGCACGTCTTGTGAGTCATGCTTCTTGAACTGAAACAAAGGGTTGAAACTTTCGAAGCTGTCAATACATGCACATATGACTAACAGTATGACCAGTTTAACCGCTCAATAATTTGTGTCTTCACACTGCACCATTTCTTCACCACATATGGTTATTGAAAGCAGGAACCGCAGAGATTCTTTTGATTGTGTACACAGTTACGTCTTCTCACTAGCAAAGCAGCATTCATGAACATGCAAAACCAACAGTGACGACAACGATGAGTCCTACAATGCAAGATATGCCTGGTTTGCATTGTACAATGGCCTACCTGACCCTTATGTTACTCGTAGTATCCAGTGTATGAAATTGATGGGGGACTGCATCAAAATGGCGCATATCTGCTCGCTCATAAGCGGATTTTGCTTGGATTCAAGCTTTTTGGGCGGTGCAACGGCGACTCTGACGTCAAAACAAGCTCCTCCCGTGAAGCGGCAAAAGATCAAAAGATGGCCTCTCTGCAGGGTGTGTGCAGAAAAACATGACCCGCATTTAGGCACATAGCTTGTTGCCTACCTAACTAACGAACTTCCGGTGGCGCAAGATGGCGCATTTATGCGTGCGGAATCTGTAGAAAAATTGTGGAAGCCATACCCAGCTTAAAAAATAAACGGAACAACGAAAACGTCGGCTTCCGTGCATTAGAATAGGGCAACATGGTGGACGACAGGGTGTATGTGAAAGGGCAACATGGTGCACGTAGGAGAGTTGTGTTCAAGTACCGCTAGGGGAGCTATCGGTGCATAAATCGAAACGATGTTCCACATGGATGCTCATCGGCAGTACCCCTGGCGGTGCCTGCACATAACTCTCATGAGACGGAAATGCACTGAAATGCACTGTCATGACCGCCCTATTCTAATGCATGGAAGCCCAAGTTTTCGCGCCCTGTTTATTTTTCTACACTGAGTATGGCTTCCAGAATTTTTTTGTAGCTTTCGCACGCATAAATACGCCGTCGTGCGCCATCGGAAGTTTCTCGGCTAAGTAGACAACGAGTTACATGTAAAAATGCGGGTCATGTTTTTCTGCACACACCCTGTATATACGACACTTGTACTCTGCTGTGCGCGGCGCCATCTAGGATTGTTCATCGCAATTCTGTGCAGCGTCTCCCGCCCACTATTCACACTATATTCCTTCCAGTCACTACAGCTATGGTGAACGGCAAAGTGAACTGAGGTAAACTTACGAAAATGTGGCGGTGAAGCAAGGTTAGGATTTTTTTTAAAGAAAAAGATTGAGGTGACGCGAGGAAACTTTTCAGAAAAGAGGCAGAGCTGTGTGGGATGAGAATTTTTTCGGCAAAGGGAAGAAGGTGAGGAGAGGTGACGATTTATTTATTTATTAGAACACCGACATTCGCCAGAAGCGAATATTATATAATACTGTTTCCAGTAATATGCGAATGTCAATTGATCACAATACCACTAGCAACACAGCGTGATGCACTTGCCATCACTCCGAAGTAACATCAGCGGCTACGTTGAGGTTTGTCGCAGTATTGAGGTCTGTAGTCGCAATGAAGGTTGTGGTCTCCGGCACAGTGTGGTCGGTTGTACTGTCATTCGATGGCATCGGCTCATGAATAGCTTCAGTCTCCGATTCGTCAACATCAGCAGCTTTCCAGAAAGAACCTAGTATAATTCCCAGAATCAATCCAGCCAGCCCAACTGCCACACACACCGCACGCAGCAGAATGCGTCTACGGCGACCTGAAAGTAGTTGGAACCGGCGTCCTTGTAGAGGTGGAGTCTCTTGATACTGGCTGCCAGAAGGTGTGGGTGATTCTGGACGGTCCAGCGCTGCCTCGCTCGTTGGCGTCGGCTGGCTCGAGGCTGTCAAATCGGCAATTGTCAGTGGCTTCTCCTTACTACGGCTCTGTTCGCTCTTCTCTGACCAGAAATGTTCCATGTCGGCATGAATCAAGTCTGATGGAGTACGGTAAAGGTCGGCGGTTTTCGGGACAGGCTGTGCATCAGGCTTTTTCGACATTGTTTTGTGGCAACGCAAGGAGCCTTCGCTGTTAAACTTCGATGAAGGAACTGCCTCTTTTTCTTCAGCTTGGACGGCTTTCTTCTTCTTCCTTACACTTTCTGCCCTTGATGGACCAAGGGAAACTTACGGGCTTTAAAGCCATTCTAGCGGGTTCGGAACAGCTTCGCTCGCTGATTGTCACCGATGTTGAACATTAGTGTACCCATTCGTGGAAGCGACAGATGATCACTCAAGGATAAAGTTAATAGAATGTAAGTACAATGCAGTGTGTGTGTGAAGGTACAAAAGAAATTTCAGAGAAGTATTTCAGGGGTTACAATAAGCTGTAAGCGGCGAAAGTTAGTAACAAATGATGTGTTGCAAAATGGCAGGAATGAACTCCAGTTTCCCGCATGAACTGCACGCGACAATAACAACGATGCTCATGAACAATGAGCTCCCCTCTGCGCGAAGCATGGCGCAGAGGCGAGCATATGAATCACAGTGGAGCAAAACTTTCTTTTGGCGCATTTTACTGTCCTAGGGCAGTTATACCGCGTTATAAAGAATGGATTTCTCATCGGCTTAAACGGCAAGGTGGGAGTTCGTCCAAGGGTCATCCTGGCTGCCTATGAGATGACAACATTCGTGGAATTCCTGGTTGAAAAACAAAAACAAAAACAAAGAAAACACACACACACACACACAAAACGGCAGGTTATTTGAAGTCTCGACAAAACGAAGATAGGGAACTAGCACGCAGGGAAAATATTAGCATGCCTCAGTAACTCAGTTACAGTTAAATTCTGGAGCGTCATTAATTAAATAGCGCCATTGCCTGGTGGGACGTGCGTTAGTGTTCAAACAATACAGAAGACCGCTAGCATCAGACTCAGACTTATACGTAACTCGTTACTTTGTAGTAACGAAGTAACGAGCTAGTTACTTTTCTAAAAATTTGAACTAATGACACATTCCGATGAAAAAATCGGTAACCGTTGCCCACGTTGCCTGTTCGTTTTCTTGGTTTACACTCGGCTTCAACATGAACGACATTGTCAATTAGTATGTGGAAATTGCGTAGGCTTCCAACACGTAGTGTCCTGACCTGGACGTTCAACTCCTGGGCACCTCTGGTCGACAGTCATTGTTTTGTTGAGTCCTAAGGTGACCGGCATGATGACTGCGGCTATACGGAATATAACGTAATCCCGTCGTGTATTTGGACCATGTCAAACATTCTTTGAAGAAGTCCTTAGAATTTTTTTTTCTCTCACAGCTTGCTGCCCATGGATGAACTGAGTCACTGAGGGCTCCTACTGTTGACCACTTCCAAAGATGTGATGACGGCCCCGCGGTAAAGGTAGATTCCGGGACAATCCGAAACTATTATAATGGCTGTATAAATAAGTTCGATACATTCTCCCGAAATGAGAAATACAGTTGGTTTGGCAATCGGGGACGCGTTAGCTGCCAAAAGAGCTGGGAAGCTCAAAACGAAACCGAAACTTCTGAAGGTTCCCTCTACTACCTCCTGTACCATGCGTGACGTCACCCGTAGTCTCGTGTGGGATACCGGCTGTTTTTTTGGGCACGCGCTTTGTAACTTCTTCGTGTCGCGTGGATGACCAGTCGTCTGCTTCCTCGATTTCGTTCTAAAATATTCGCCAGCGGTAAAAGCAAAACCTACAGAAAGCCGTACACGAGCAATACCGGTGAGGTGAAGCACACTGTTGCTGGACTGCTTTTCCGTGGAGGAGCTCCTAATCACTCAAAGGAAACTATTCGTTTTCTAACCATCTGGTCCACTTGGGGATGAGAAATTGTATTCACTGAAATATCATACGGTACGGATTGATGTCGCACTGTTACTTCAACGCGTTTTTGGTGCGGAGTCTCCCTTTAAGGCACACTGAGCCCGTATGATGTACTTAAAGAAAGGAGAAATAGGATACTATGGCGCGGAAGAAGCACCGTATAGCTTCCGCTGGCAAAACCTGTTCATCTCTTGACTTTATGCCAACGGGAATATGCCGGCAAGTGCTAAAACAACATGTAAACAAAGTCATATGACGTCAAAATGACGTTGCCTATGACGTGTAACCAAGACAAGATGGCGGTTTTGCGAAAAAAGCGGGCAGGGGCGTATCCAGAGGGGTGTCAGGGATGTCCTGACCACCCGTGAGGGTGGTTACAACAATGGCTGGTTTGTGTAACCCCTGTGCTGCATGCACGTTCTCCTGTTCTGTCGGCTCGTACAGCTGTTCGTACAGCCAATATATGATGTTAGTAAAAAATGTTCACAAATGCATAAAACATCTGTGTAAAATTACAAGAGATTGACCATCCCGGCGTCTTTCAAGAAATTGACGGCTCTGCTAAGTGACATGGTAGCTTCATCACCGAGCAACAGCGCTGGGTGAAGTTGTGTATAAAACTCTCTCAAATGATGCCGACGATGAGTTTTCACGGTACGAACATGTGATGAGCATGTGCAGGACAGAAAGAAGCTCACCACAGTGTATACACTGAGGCGTCTCCCCTCCATACAGTAAAAACCCGTGGGCCAGGAATAGATGACTAATGCGTAACGTTGTTCATAAAACACACGATAAACGTCCTGCCATTTTGAATCAAGTGATCTTTTGAGTGAGCATCTGAAAATCTTCCTGAGGTATTTGGAATAGTGTAATACCTTTTGAAGTAGCCGCTGTAGCAGCATGGTCCATCTCCATCAAATCGTTTATACCTAAAGCTTTCTTTCATGCGTTCGAACACTTGTTGTAGCACTCGTCTGGAAGTTTTGTTTACTGTATTTTGTCAGCGTGGTATCAGACTTTGGAGGTGGTTCCCAGGATGGGACCCTCTTGCCACACTCTACAACTTCGGAATTAAGGGAAGAAAAATCGTGACGCTCGATATCCCACTTACTTCCCATTGAGAAAAGAGGGACAACCGAGGCCCGGTTAATAAAGAGCTGTTTGAACCATGTATTTTAACAAAAGTTAATGCTAGTTGTTACAGTATCCTCAGTCTGTATGATGCTCCGAGGTAAAATATCCGTCTTTTCAAGGAACATTCATGGCATTCAACATACAGACTTTCGACCGGTGAAGTTCTGAAAGAAACCGATCACAAGCCGGAGTCTTACCCTTACAAAAAAAGTTGTCTACTCTCTATAGACGTTCTATAAAAAATACTACAAGTCCTCTCTAGGGGGTTAACATTCTGCCCTACACTCAATTCTGTTAACGAGTACGAAATCCACAAAGACATATCAGACTTTGCGAGACGGCTACGCCTTAGAGAATTCTTCGCTGATACAACACAAGAAAACAACAACGACCTCCGACTACCATCAACCTGGACACCAAATCACGGCCGAGAACCCGCGGTAGACCTGTACATTAAACAAGTAAGCAACGACATCCTTCGCGGTATTTACCAAAGCTCGCGTGGTCACAACCTCACTAAAACACAGCGTGATATCATCAAAGCGCTAGCCGACAGAGATGATATCATTATCCAGCCCGCAGATAAGGGTGGGAGTATCGTTATCTGGCCCACAGATAAATATATTTCTGAAGCTCATAGGCAACTCAACAATACGCAACACTACCTCAAACTGGACCATGACCCAACAAAGGAGTACACGGCGCTAATAACCCATACCATACAGGACCTCCACTTACGAAAGCTCATCACACGTGATGACCTCAGATGTCTCACTCCATCAAACACAGGCGCAGGTCGTTTCTATTTACTGCCCAAAATCCACAAGGTACACGCCAACGAGCTCTATACGGCTGACATCCCCGGCAGGCCAATTGTATCTAATAACAACACACAAACAGAAAGACTCTCGAAATTCCTGGACCACTATTTAAACCATATTCCGACAACACTGCCATCGCATGTACAAGACACACCCCACCTCCTCAGAATAATCAGAGATATAAACAACACTCGTACATTTGGTAGGGACACAATACTAGCCACGCTGGATGTGACATCACTGTATACTAACACCCCACACAACGACGGAATCACTACCCTCTGCAATACCCTTTCTACAACAAACACCAGAAGAGACATGGAAACCATACTCGCTCTAATGGACTTGGTCCTTAAACTGAACTACTTCGAGTTCAATGGCGAATACTACCTACAAGTACACGGTACAAGTATGGGCACACCTGTTGCACCCACATACGCAAATATCTTCATGGGGTTCTTAGAAAACAAAGTTCTCAGCGCCCTCTCATTAAAACCCATTGTGTACCTTCGATACATCGATGATATACTGATAATATGGGAACACGGCGGACAGAAATTTATCTACTGGAATCTACTGAACACCGGGCATAGCAACATAAAGTTCACATCACAACAGTCAACTCACTTAATTAACTTCCTCGACACCACAATATCACTAGACAAGGGCAACCTCACCACAACCCTGTACAAAAAGCCAACTGACAAACAACAATATCTCACTTCAAGAGTCACCACCCGCGTCACTGTAAGGTTGGAATTCCTAATGGGCAGAGTGTAAGACTGCGCAGAATTTGTTCAAACGACACAGATTACGCTGTGAAGCTTGACGACACTTGCAGTACACTGCCCAAAGGGACTATCGAGACTCCCTCCTAATCGAATTCCGTCGCAAGGCACTCACACTCGATCGAAACCAGGTTCTGGAAAACCGAAAAAATCCTGACGCGTGCCAAATAAGCTTCATCACAAGATATTCCAACGCACTTCCAAACATCAAAGTCATTCTACAGAAGCACCAGCCCCTCCTCCAAAGCAGTGACCGACTTAGCAATATATTAACAAACCCATACAGGTGACATACCGACGCGCAAAAAACCTGGCAGACTCCTTGGTCAATGCCAAAATCAGCAAAACGAGCACCCCGTACACGGGAACACGACCCTGCAACCTCCCGCGCTGCAAAACATGCAAGCACGTTCAACACGCTAACTCCCTCAAAAGCACTGCGAGCAATTACACCCATCCCGTTAACCACGCATTCACATGCACAAGCTCCAATGTCATATACTGCATTGAATGCGGCGACTGCTCTATGCAATACATTGGTGAAACCGGCCAACAAATGAACAACCGCCTTACCGGACACAGAACCGACACGTCCAACAAACTCCCCAAAGCAGTCGCCGAACACTTTAACGTTCCTAGTCACAATTTTGACAACATTAAACTATATATTTTAGAAACCGGGTTTAGATCCACACGTGACAGACGTGATAGGGATTATTATCTCATATACAAGTTCAACGCTCTTCACCCGTCCGGTATCAACAAATCACAAGGCACCCTAGAAGCACTTCACAAATAAAATATGCTTTTCCCTTCTACCTCCATTATCATCTGTTATGTTCTGCATGGCCACTGCTTTCTACTTTCTTTATTGCATGCCACAACTTTGTATTACAAATATTTAAAAAAAAATCTTTGCTCGTTCTGGAATTTTCCCCACGTAACCACTAACCTCCTTATCTTTCGCTATGCTTGCCAATTCCTGCCCGTTTCGTCTACGTGTTCGTGAACCTTCCATTTTTCTGTAACCGGTCTGTAGCCTAGATCACTACGTTCACATAATCCCCTCCACACTCTAACAAAGCAGCCATTCACTCCGGCCGTAGAAGCCCGTACGGACCCTTTCTTCCCTCCGGGCTGTTGACCCACAATTCGCACGAACCTTTAAACACGTCACACCTAACCCTTCCCTTTAAATACCATGCCAATGATGAGGACGGTGCCCAGAAGAAGAACAGTCTCTGTTCGAAATATCGGCGGCTTCTGTCCTGAGGCAACTCTCTTCCCTTATCTTTCGCTATGTTTGCCAATTCTTGCCTGTTGTCCCGTTTCGTCCACGTGTTCGTGAACCTCCCATTTTTCTGTAACCGGTCTGGAGCCTAGATCACTACGTTCACATAATCCCCTCCACACTCTAACAAAGCGGCCATTCACTCCGGCCGTAGATGCCCGTACGGACCCTTTCTTCCCTCCGGGCTGTAGACCAACAATTCGCATGAAACTTTAAACACGTCACACCTGACTCTTTAAATACCATGCCAATGATGAGGACGGTGCCCAGAAGCAGAGCCATTTAAAGAAGAACAGTCTCTGTTCGAAATATCGGCAGCTTCTTTCCTGAGGCAACTCCCTTCCTACATCTCTAGCGGTTCGCTGAATTTCTACCCACCTAGAAATCTTTAGTGTGTCTATAGAAATCCTATACAGGTAGTTAACACATTTGAATAAACAACGAACAGATAATTGGCACACCACATTCTATAGAGCGTTTATTTCACACACATTTCATTTTATCCGGCGCATTTTCCTTGTTGGTTTCCTGGACTTCGATAACCAACAATGTGTTTAAAATCGAAAAACAAACAAACAGAAAGGTACCAGGACTCCTGAGTTAAAAAAAAAGCGCACGTAGAGAAGGAGTGACGCTTTCTTCCTAAGTGAGAACAGATACCATAAGGCTCCTACAGCTGGCTAACCCCTTCAGTGATTTTAATCTTTCACTATAGGGCTTGTTTTGAAAGCTTCCGCGAATGCGAGAGTCTTGCTCGCCTCATAATCAAATCGAAGAGTGATGTGTCTAAGATTAATTCAGTTAGACATACAAACAACGGTGAAGTGAGAAGTAGCTTGGAGTATTAATTCACCATCAACATAACATCTGTGTTTCTTACTTTTGGTTCGAGACACTCACTAGGTCCATAGAAAATCAAGCATACGCAGTGCCACAAAATCGCTCTCACTCGCAGTAAACGATTCATGTATAGACATTACTATACACTTTCTACAGACATATGTATATGCACAACTTATCAAGATGTTGTGTATACACACATGTGTCTGTAGAACATGTATAGAATGTTTGTACAACTCGTGTATAGAAAGTAGAAAGCAGCACTGGTTAGAAAAATTATAGGACTTGTCAATAGGACTTCTATACAGTTTCTTTAGATTAAGTGGATAGAAAGTAGCAGTGGATAGATACTAGATCGTCTATAAAATGAAGTTAGGAATTCTATAGAGAGGAGAAGCCAACTTTTGTAAGGGTTAGTAGTATTCTGCTCAAATACTTTTTCGGGTATCTTGTACAAGCCTGGCCTGCATTCCAGATCGCAAGAGCCACCCGTTGTTTACTTAAAGCCACCGCCTAAAGCCACTACATAGAAAAAACACAAAACTGAGAGCCTCGTTGATAAATATATTCATTACTCATTCATTAGGCCATTGTTCGAAATGTGGGTCCACAATGAATCGAATTGTAACTATAATAATAACTACTCGAGATATCTTCTGACAAAAGTTGTTTCTGACGGTGGCGGGGGTGTCATGACTGGAAATGTTGATGCCTGTGATTGTATAGTTTCTTGTCCGTCTTTAACAGCATCTTCTGAAATCGGAGCTCTTTCGTCATTCTCGGATCCACGGCGTGTCTGCTTCCCAATCTCCGCTTCTTTCACCGTGTTTGCTAAATGCATGGACTGCGTTTCCGGTAACTTCGATATCACATACTCGCAGGCGAGCGCCAGGACGGAAATCAAGGCGAATGTGGCTTTTGGGTCAGTCAAGACCATCGAAGACGTGATAGCTGCCGCAACTGTAGCTCCAATGCGCCCGCAGGTGTAGACTCCGCAGACGGCGACACAACGTAGTACAGTAGGGAACAGCTCAGTAGTATACACAAAGTGGACAATGTAAGCCACCAACGTGGCTGCACTAGTAATCAATAGGACCACATTGTCAAGCAACACGGAATACATGTGTGTAGTGGCGGTCAATGCCACGCTGGATGTTGCTAGTACGAAAAGGGAGGCAGCCAAAGTTCTCTTGCGTCCAAATTTGTTCATGGCCACGTAAGCGACGGCAGCCAGCGGTCCAAAGCTGATACTGAAAACAACCTGTGCCCACTCTTGTACCTGTATGTGATGGGTGTATGAGAGTCCGTAGTAAGTGAACATTAGCGTGAATGAACACACGCCAAGTATACCGCAGCGAGTCCGAATCTCAGGACTAGCGAACAAGAGAGTATGCGGTGGCTTCAGCGAAATAACACTTTCACATTGTTTCGTCAAGTTGCCCTTTAACTCACCGTACCCTCTTCGAACGGTGTCCAGCGGTTCATTATTTAGTTTAGCTGCCCATAACACGATTTGCTCTGCGCGCTTGAAGTCGAACGTAGCCATCAGCCAGCGCGGTGATTCCTTCAACTGGAAGATTGCAATGAAGAGGGCCATAGTGAAGACCATGAAAATCATTAACACCGCACGCCATTCTATGTTGAAATGTTCCATGACAAAGAACAAGACTTTGGCTACTATGACGCCCACAGAAGATGTTATGGTGCCGTAGTACGCGCGGTGCTCATAGCTCGTGACCTCAAGTGACACAATGGAAGATAGCACGAAGATGATACTGACGCACGCAGACACAACGCATCGGGCGCACACGAAGAGGATAAAACTGGTCACAAAGCAGCAACAGAATCCTGAGAACGTCATGACAAGCGCCGCACCACGCATTACGGGTTTACGACCCACCTGGTCGGCCCATACGCCAGAGATGGGCACGGCGATCATGGCACCAGCCATGTACATTGCTGCTGCTAATGACAGCATCCACTCCCTGTTGCAGACTAGGTTCCATTGCGCTATAATCGTAGTGGAATTCGACTCGAACTCCCAAGCCTTGCACGGGACCACAGCGCGGTCGCTGGCGTAAACGCTGTCGTACTGTTCGCAACGGCTGTGGCTCCCGTCGGCATCGATGGGTGTGCCAAGCTTCTTCCAGGCTTCAAGGCTGATGTTGTCAAAGTTAGCCGGTCTTTTACACCAATATTCGACTGGTTGTGCGATTTGCGTGAATGCGAGGTTGTGGCACTGCATGACGAGCATGGATAGGATTGTGTAGAAGAGTACCTGTTGCTGAAAGCAGCCGTGACCGTAGATGTTCCCGTAGCTGTACTGGAGCTCGGTGTCACTGTCTGGTGATGGAATGGGACGCTGGGTTGCCCGGTCACCCCGCGTACATTCCTGGAGTACCACAGGGTTACCGAAGTTTACGATGGTTCTTTGTTGGGTGCGTGCAGGTTGTCTCTGCATAGAAATTTCAGAAGGGTTTGTCGCAGGATGTGAGCTGCAGGATGACCTTCGGCGAGGACGCCCCTCTGGTTCTGACTTGCGCGGCATCTTTTCGGAAATCTTGTCCTCAGAACGGGAACGGCGAGAGAGCTTTCGTGAAAGTTCTCGCAAACCATCAGAAGCCATTGTGCCAACGGAGAACGAGACGCAATCAAGAATTGAGCTTCTTCTTCTCAGAGGGCACGCGTTTACACGTGCCATTTCGTGTACATTTTTTCATCTTCTGACTTTCTCTTTCGTGAAGGCGTGGCACACGTTGAGCCGGTATGCCTTGTCCATTGAACTCAGCTCCTGTGGCATCGATATGCCCAACCTTTCACCTGATATTTTGCGGTTAG
The DNA here is from genome assembly GCF_037126465.1 of Ornithodoros turicata. Classification (NCBI taxonomy): domain Eukaryota; kingdom Metazoa; phylum Arthropoda; class Arachnida; order Ixodida; family Argasidae; genus Ornithodoros; species Ornithodoros turicata. Next base: position 132,887,820 of record NC_088202.1, on the reverse strand, counting down.
GCGCCGAATGTTGAGGATGCCATATGAAGCATCTCGGCGACACTGCTCCTTTAATATCTTCCACCGCAACACGAGCAGAACGCCGCGACTGTTGCGTAGCGACATTGCACCATTTTTGACACATTCGGCAGCGAGATGCCTACGGTAAAGTGTTACCTAGAGAACGGCATGGAAGCGGAAAGGTAGCGACATAGTATTTAGGTTACGTTTATTTGGTAGTGGTTACGATATCGCGTTACTTTTTTAAATTTTTCGCGCCGGTAGTACAGCGCCACTTTTTTTAGTAGCGGGTAACGGTATTCCGTTACTTCGTTTTGGTAGCGGGTACAACACTGACTGTACCTAATTTAACTTAACAGAAACCGCCTGAGGCCACCGCCTCGCCAACGTCCCCTGGAGGCGTTTCATTGGTACAGTGCAGCGGTGAGTGGAGAGGGAAGGAGAGGGCGCGTGGAAAAGGTTACATCCCATGCCGCCTATTCCCATATCGCCTAATCCAGATTATCGGATTGAAAAGGCGGGAGGGGTGACTGGCGCTAGGCGAAATGGGACTGCTGTGCAATCTCATTAGGCGAAACGGGACTGTCGACTAGTGGGCATTACTTACATGCCCCGCCCCGATAGTGACGTCTACAAGAAACGAATGCGCTCGTCCGACGACAACCTTACGTCGTCCGAAACAAGGACCCTCTACATTTGCAAACGAAGGTGTGTGCGATATACCGCTAATAATAAAATCTTTGCGCCGGAAACTTGCAAATCAAAACTCAAAACTAATAATAAAATGAATCGATTATTATTGAGTACAACGTTTTCCTTGATTCATGAATTGATGGATGGATAAATGTTTAACGTAAAAAAGGGATAAGTTTCCATACGGACTGGACACGGAAATGGACCGCTACCACTTTGCAAAATCACTAGCAGCAACACAGGTATTTTGTGCGGCTCAGTGAATTGGACTTGGAATGAAAAAAAAGAAAAGAGTCAGATTTTTGGATTTTTGCTCACTTAAAAAAAAAAGAAGAAGGAGGAGAAGAAAGAAAGTAAACTCCACTCGCGAAAGCAGCGGAAGGCATGGCGAAGGGTACGCCGTGACCAACCAGATGGTCGTAACGTGGCCTCTGTGCACGTGACCTGTGACAGACCTCCTTGGTTTACACACATATACGAAATATAACAGGTAAAGTGACTTTCGGCAGCACGCCTGAATAGAACTAGCAAGGGATTATGTTATGTGGAGGTGCGTAATTAACTTTGGCTTCCCGACAAAGAATGACAACTTTCTCGCATTTACTTTTCAGGAAGTGATAAAAATGCATTTAACGCAATGCTATGCTCGAATAAAGCCAACGAGGTTGTAAAGTTAGGTGATGACGCGAAAGTGACTTTGAGCAGCACGCCAGTGGACCGCCTTCTTTTATCACGTGACATGGATAAGTAGGCGAAGTGGGACTGCCTGTAGCATACATTAGGCCAAATGGGACCCCCCCCCCCCCCCCTGAGTTGGAAGTAGGTGAACCTCCTAAGTGATTGCGAGATAATCCGCTAAATAGCATTTTCCGAAATGGTAATAGGCAAAGTGGGAAAACACGCGTGGAAAGTGCGACCTGCGGCACAATAACCTTAAAGCAGAGTCGGCGGTACCTTCTGAGTGCCATAACAATAGCGATATCTCGTTGAGTTTAACATATATTTTCATATTACTGTTCCAAGAGGCACGACGCTTTGTTTGTCTGTACCGAATAATAAAGTTGCAAAACAGTTTGAAATGTGCTGTCAACAGGCTCGCACTTGTTTTGCGACTGCTTGTATATGACGGAAACAAGCCTCGTAGCCCGTACTATGCTGTATGTTATACATACCTGTTTGTGTTTCGCAAATGTGAGCCAAAAAAGTTCAAAAACACACACAGAATAACACAACTTAAATTACTAAATATTCGATTGCGCTTACATTATGACAGTTAGTGAAATTGAGGAAGATCGCATTCGTTTGCATGATTAACGACTGCATGGAATAACAAGAAAAAATAATCTGCATCGCCGTTATCTTGCTTTTTTTTCTTTTTTTTGCTCTGCGTTCTACGTCTTCCATATTAGTGAGTTTTAGTGCACCGTACGTGGTCGCCTTTGCGTACGTAAGGGATAGTCTTGGTGGTTCTGCGCAAGCTCTCTTTGTGTTGTTGTGTACGCAAAGGCTGTAGCGTATGATGCACTAAAAAATGAAAAGTAGCGGTAAGGGAGAAACAGTCCGCCGCTACCCATATTTGTAGCGGAAATACTTTTTCCGTTACCAATTTAAAATGCAGCGGGATCGCCACTCCGCTACTGAAAAGAGTAGCGAATGCGGTAGCGCCGCTATGTAAAACACTGGTACAGTGAGTTAAGGTTTGGTCAGTTCCAGACTTCCAGAGTAGGCTTGTCTAGGTCCTCGTACGCCGCACGTTCTTGTGTGTCGGCATTAAACTGCGTGTTTTAATGCACGAAGGGTGAGAGCCGCCGATATTTCGAACAGAGACTGTTCTTCTTCTGGACACCGTCCTCATCATTGACATGGTATTTAAAGGGTTAGGTATGACGTGTTAAAGATTCATGCGAATTGTGCGTCAACAGCCCGGCGGGGAAGAAAGAGACCGTTCAGGCTTTTACGACCGTGGTGAATGGCCGCTTTTTTAGAGTGCTGTGGGGATTACGTGAATGAAGGCATCTCTTTACCAGACCGGTTACAAAAATGGCGAGTACACGAACAACGGGACGAAACGCGACAACAGGTAGGAAGGGGAGAGCATTCCGAAAGATAAGGAGTTCAGTGGTTACGTGGGGAAATTTTCAGAGCAAGCAAATTTTTTGTTTGCTTTTGTAATTTATGCATTTATAACACACAGTTGTGGCATGCAATGAAGAAAGTAAAAAGTTGTGGCCATGCAGAGCATAGCAGTCTAGATAGATGACATGAGGATAGAATAATAGGAGGGAAGATTTATTTATTTTAGAAGTGTTTCTAGGGTGCTTTGTGATTTGTACTGAACGGGTGCAGGGCGTTGGATTTGTAGGTATGCATTCAACGTCTCGCAATCCACTCTCAAGGACGAACGCATCCGCTGTCAACGTCATAGCGATATGCGAAACGTTGCATCCCGTAACATAAACGCGCAGCGTAAAATTCTGCGGAAAGTAAACAGTGCAGAGGAAATCCCCTTAAAAGCGTTCGAAACGTCTCATGGAATGCTTTCGAATGACACGAGTTTCATGGGTCTGTCCGCAAAACTTCAGGAGTTACGAGTATGTTATGGCTAAGGCCCCGGGTTTTCCGCGATTGCGCGGAATATCGCAGAATCCGGAATTCATCGCGGAATCCTTCGTTTGGTACGGGATTTCACGGAATCCCTTATTTTTAGGCGTGTGCGGATATTCGAGTTATCGCATTCGAATCAAATATCAATCACTCGAAGCATTTCATTCCCGAATCGAATACCCAATATTCGGATTTCCGAATATCCGACTATTCGCTGAATACGAACGACACCTCCCGAAACTTGGCTTCACCTGAAACCAAACTACATCAGGTGAAGCCTACTTTACGAAACTGCCGATGCTGCAGCTGCAGTACCAGCATGCATGCCCAAGAATTAGGGACAAAACGTAAAGCAGGCTTCACCTAAAACGACTCCCATAGAGCCTGTGTATTTTGGAACGAAAAGCGCGTGCTACATATTCTGCTGGCAGCGCTTTGCATTCGTTCTCTAATGGCATGTTGCCTCTGCCAAGACAAAACTTTTGAGCATTTTTTGGGGCATGAATAGTGGCATCTTCAAGGTTCCATTCGGGTTCCAAATTCTGAACATGTAAAGGAGCCTTCAATTGCCGCACGAACGCGTAGCGGCGAAGCCTACGTTCAAGGCCACGCGCAACCACAGGTTTGGGAAATGGCTCGCCGCAGAAGAGACTACAACAGATAAAGAAGACAAACAAGAAATAACAATAGGAGGAGCATAGATTTGTGTGTTGCTTCACGTGGTAATGGTATAGGATATAAAAAGCTAAAAACTTGACAGCTGTTAGGAGAACTAACATCTTTGAGGTTATAAAGAGCAAACGTGTGTACATTATGGCTGTTACGAAGTCTGTTGGTATCTTCAAAACTGTGAGAAATCAAACAAAACATAAAATAAAGGTGTGGTTGGAGTGAACGGCACAACAAAAACAATAATAAATGATGTCGATGAGATGGGGTGTTTCACCGCGGGGGTGCGCACCCTACCCCACTGCACGTGGAACATTATGTGAAGATGATGAAGGAAGGATGAGAACACAAGAAAGAACTAAAATGAACGGCAGAAAATAGACCAACGACAGCTTAAGACGAGACATGTACTACTTTGCATTGGAAAATGTGATATCTGAGGTTCTACGATGTGCTAGGGTTGTCAAACCAAGTTTATCGAGGATAGGTTAATAATTATAGACACCAATGCGTCGGTCATATGACAATGACTCCAAGGGATTCGATGGTGTTATTCGGTCAATCTCTTATCTTTGAAAATTAGTGAAGCTAATTAAGTATACCATTTCATTTAGCCATCGAACACTGATGCGACCGGCTAGGAAAGATATCCGAGAGGCCAGCTATGTTAGGCGCTCAAACGGCACGTCCGGGGCTCTCATAAATTTTTTAATAACAACTGTGGCACCTAACAAAGGACAACCTGTATATCCTCATGTGTTTCCATACTGACTCCCGGAAGAATTCGAGGCTCGTTCGAGTAGACCGATTATACAATCGTATTTATGAAATAGCGCAATAGAGTGAATGTTGGCGTGGATATGTCGCGGTGACGTATCTACGTCACCGCGTGTGGTGTCACCGTGTGGTGTCGTCTAGACGAAAAAAATGCTGGAGGCTTGAAGGCTCGGCAGTGCAGAAAACCTACGGATACGCATGTAAGATGAGGGAAGTAGGACAACCATGCACACACGCGCATGACGCTGAACTATAAAACCGATCTATTCGATTTGTCGAATAGGAAAACTCTTTTGATCACAATAACGCTCGTTGCCTTGTCAATGTCATCTGCATTTTTTAGATACTGTAGATAAGTCGTTCACCTCGAAACTGCAAAAAAAGTTAAGAAGTCACGACTTCTGTTGTTTGAGTTTCATTTGTGATTTTGTGGCGACTTTCTGTTCTATCTATCAAAGTCTATCAAAATAAGCGCAATTTCAGACAACAACAACAACAAAAAAAAAAAACGTATCGTGCTACGTTGCTGTCTTTTATTTTCCATACTTAATACAGCTAACGCCGTAGTGGCTCAAATCTATCCCTATTGCAGCCTAATGTCGCGTGCTTTTCGACAGCCGCCCAAGCAGCACAATGTACTGAAAGTCAAGTGCAATAGGGGTGGACGGTGTGTGTCTTATCAATGTTCCTTAGTTTCAAGAGTCTGTTCAAGGTCTTCCACCTACCCGTCCACCCCTAATGCACTCGACTTTACCCAAGCAGCACAATGTACTGAAAGTCGAGTGCAATAGGGGTGGTCGGTATTCGTCTTATCAGAGTACTTCAGTTTCACGAGCCTGTTCAAGGCCATCCACCTACCCGTCCACCCCTATTGCACTCGACTTTCAGTACATTTTGCTGCTTGGGTCAGTACATTGTGCTGCTTGGGCGTACTCCTGGCTTTTCTTTTCGTCAGTGGAGAGGGTTCTAGCAGGTTGCTGTCTCATCAGCGTATTTCTTCTGAAGATTTACTATCTTGATCTAGCCGTCGTACATGCTCACGCTTTCAGCAGACTGCTTGGGACTGTGTTGTTCGCTGTCGCGTCTTTTTTCATTCGATCATCTTTGTTTCTGTAGGTGTGAAGAAAAATTTATTGACTAGTTGATAAGCAACTGCGTGCACCACGTACAAGTCAGTTGTGTAGCATCGATTGCTAGTAGGTATGAGTTGAATAAATATGAACGAAGCACGATGAACATTTGATTTACACATAAGAGTTAGTGACGTCTTCATGTTGGGAAAAACTTCGCATGGCTGCATATGCGACTACAATGTCCTCCTTTTAACGTTGAAGCCAAAATAATCGGGGGCACTTCAAACCACGTTACTCAAGCTGTGACGCAACATTTGCCTCAGCTTGCCGTCGTCTGGATCTTTGGACGTCGTACCCGATTTCCGTTCTTAGCTCACCTCGCGTCATAGAGTCCACATCTAACATGCGTGACACGCGCTGGTTGAGTTGGACACTTAAGCCTGGCCTCTTTCCTCTTGGGTGCCACCTTCTTCCCAGCACGTGACGTCACGTTCCTGATATCTCCTAGCCTGTAGCGCAGATGAATTTTCTTCTATCCTTTAACATATTTTAGCCCATCCCATGCTGCGTCCCATTTGTTTGTTCGCCAATGATGTAGACACAATTTTTCTTTTTTAGTCCTTGGCTAGAAGGCCATTCTAGTCAGCGCTGCTGCATGTGGCTCATCGCGGCGTGATGCGAAAAAACATGTATATACGGGATCACGCTCTACTGTCCATACCCCTTGCATTTGTTTCCCAGATCTAGAAACATAGTTAGGACGTTGAACGTCTCCTGACGCAGATCTTTCCCTGCAGTATCTTGCCCAATTCTTTTACCACACCTCTGAAAAGACCCCATAACTGTGCTAGTTCATCTCTGGTGTCCGAGGACAGGGCTGGGGGCGCAAGGCGTGGTAGATTCTCAAGAAGCAAATCGTCATTCTTCCCGGTTAATGATGTGAATTTAGCAACTTCCGTTTTGCTGTCAGTGAGCAGTCTGACGTTCGCACCAGATCCCTTTATAATCTCTGCCAGCTTTCTCACGCACGTGGAATATATTCCTTGTATATTCCCATACAGATTATCGAATACCCTTTAGCAATTCGTTCTATGGCGTACAGGCAGTCTGAAGACATATAGGAAGGCCCATCTGTTCGTACTCCCGTCGCAGACTCCCAGAATTCTCAGCCGCAGAAAATAGGGGCACAAAAGCTCTTGCATACAGGAACAATAGCAAGAACGCGCGCAGAGCGAATAAGCTATGGCATCATCCTTTTGCGTTTTCATCATCTCATCATCGAATTGAACTTTCTGTATTAAGTGTACTGGGGTAGCCAGTTTGACTTCGTCGAAACTCACATCCCCATTTTTTTCTTTATTCACATCACATCACATATGGCAACGTCCTAGCATACTTCCTACTCAAGACAAGACCGCAGTGCTATCAGGTCCAGTAGATATATTGATGAACAAGAAATGATTTCATTAGATGAAGTACGGAAGGGAAAAAAAAGTCACTAAAATCAAAGAAAACAATAAGTCGGTCGTTACTTTTGTGCACGGGTTTCGTTGATAGCTGCTCTAATCGCCCTCGCCTTTCTGTCTGTCGTGTGGTTAATGCAGAAGCGGGCAACTCAACAAGATACAGATAAAATAATAATTCCGCGCTTGATGCCCCGGTACGAGTACATCATGAGCCGTGCAGCAGTGGCCGGTCTGCAACCGCTGTAAGAAAAAAAAGAAAAGAAAAACAAGAGAGAGAGAGAAACTTCAGTAGTCGAGTGGCATCGGCGAGTCCCGGAAAAGAAGCTGATTATCGCTCTTATCTCTTATCGCTCTCAAAGCATGTACGCAGAAGGTGGACGGTTGTTTTGCTGTGAGACCTCCAGACTCATGTATTTATTTCCCCTGGCGGCCATGGAGGCAATACAAACGGCAAAGCATTTCGTAGCATAATGTTAACATAGCAGCATACAACCACATGAAAAAAATGTGCAGATACGTGGTGGTAAATAAACAAGTACATGAAACATTTTGGTCAACTGGAGCAAACAATGACAACACGTACAAAGTGAAAATTTAAAAACGGCAATGCAGCGCAATGGTCATGCCAGCCAGACGCGTGAGCCTTCCTCCTTCATCTCCCCCTCTTCATCCCTTCCCCAGGCAAAGTGCCGCTAGTGTAGGCATGCAGATCGCTCCAATTTCCACGTCACCCCTCCGCCCGCAATGGTCGCATAAGCATTTCTTAAATTGTTTGGCATCGGTAATGGAATGCATATAAGCTCTTGAATTAACGATCCTCTTAGGTATTATTATGATAATCAATTTTGTGAAACAAACACTCACAAGTTATTATTCGGCCAGTGGAACGCAGACGCAGATGTACGGCAACATGAAAAACTCAGTGCAGCACCCCCCATTGTTCTCTATCGAACCCCGCTTCATTGTCCCTGATGTTTTGCACATGAAGATACGAATAGTCGAGCAGCTTCTTGAAAACTTGCTGTGGAAATGCAGGACGTAGACACTGCTAGTACAGTGCGCGATCCAAAAGGAAAAGACACGTCCGTGAGAAAACTGGTGGACATTATAAAGGAAACTGGCGCGAACGTCAGACTGCTCACTGACAGCAAATCGGAAGTTGCTAAATTCACATCATTAACAGGAAAGGATGTCGATTTACTACTTGATAATCTACCACGCCTTGGGACTCCAGTCCTTTCCTCAGACACCAGAGATGAACTAGTACACTTATGGGTTCTTTTTAGACGTGTGGTAAATGAATTTGAGCAAGATACTGCAGGGAAAGATCTGCGTCAGGAGACGTTAAACGTACTAACTATGTTTCTAGATCTGGGAAACAAATGCAAGGGGTACGGACAGGAGAGCGTGACCCCGTATATACATGTTTTTTCGCATCATGCCGCGATGAGCCACATGCAGCAGCGCTGACTAGGATGGCCTTCTAGCCAAGGACTAGAAAAGAAAAATTGTGTCTTAGAGAACCTACATCATCGGCGAACAAACAAATGGGACGCAGCATGGGATGGGCTAAAATATGTTAAAAGAGAGAAGAAAATTCATCTGCGCTACAGGCTAGGAGATATCAGAAACGTGACGTCATGTACTGGGAAGAAGATGGCATCCAAGAGGAAACAGGCCACGTATAAGTGTCGAACTCAACCAGCGCGTGTCACGCATGCTAGAACGGAAATCGGTAACGACGTCCAAAGATCCAGACGACGGCAAGCTGAGGCAAACGCTGCGTCACAGCTTGAGTAACGTGGTTTGGAGTGCCCCCGATTATTTTGGCTTCAACGTTAAAAGGAAGACATTGTGATCGCATATGTAGCCATGCGAGGTTTTTCCCAACATGAAGACGTCACTAACTCTTATGTGTAAATCAAATGTTCATCGTGCTTCATTCGTCTTTATTCAACTCATACGTATTAGCAATCGATGCTACACAACCTATTTTTACGTGGTGCACGCAGTTGCTTATCAACCGGTCAATAAACTTTTCTTCACACCTACAGAAACAAAGCTGATCGAATGAAAAAAGACGCGATAGCGAACAACACAGTCCCAAGCAGTCTGCTGAAAGCGCGAGCATGTACGTCTGGATCATGATTGTAAATCTTCAGAAGAACTACGCTGATAAGACAGCACACCTGCTAGAACCCTCTCCACTGACGAAAAGAAAAGCCAGGAGTACGGCTGTCGAAAAGCACGCGGCATTAGGCTGCAATAGGGATAGATTTGAGCCACTACTGCGTTAGCTGTAGTAGTTGACCAAATTTAGCTGTATGGAAAATAAAAGACAGGAAAGCAGAACGATATATTTTCTTTACTTTTCTATTTTTTTTTTTTCGTTGTCTGAAATTGTGCTTATTTTGAGAGATGACGACAACAGAAAGTCGCCAGATAATCGCAAACCAAACAAAAACAGCAGAAAGTCGTGATTTCTTAACTTTTTTTGTAATTTCGAGGTGAACGACATATCTACAGTGTCTAAAAAATGCAGATGACATTGACAAGGCAACGAGCATTATTGTGGCCAAAAGAGAGCAGAGTAATGTGTTGTAATACAAACCGACCACGTGACCGCCTTTGCGCTTTCCTCGCTAGAGAGGCTCCTGCGTTAGCGAGCACCCTGACATCCTATAGCTGTATCGTAAATTCTCTTCAGGTATTAATAAGACCCCCCCCCCCCAAAAAAAAAAGAAGAAAGGAAAAGAAAAAGGAAAAAAGGAGAGAGCGAGAAAGAAGAAACGAAACCGGCAGTCTATACAAACGGTGCCACTTGGAGTTTCGGAATATATAGATCGGTTTTATAGTTCAGCGTCATGCGCGTGTGTGCATGGTTGTCCTACTTCCCTCCTTTTACATGCGTATCCGTAGGTTCTCTGCACTGCCGAGCCTTCAGCATTTTTTTCGTCTAGACGACACCATCTACGTCACCGCGACATATCCACGCAAACATTCACTCAACTTATAGACCTATCGTGCCTCAAAATACCTTGTTTCTACAATCAAACTGAATGTTGGTTCGTTAGTCAATTTTAGTCAAATCTTTTATTTGTGTATGTCTAAAATTTTGCAACCATGTCATTTTTTTTAGTTTCCTTTTTTTTTTTGTGCGCTATTTCATAAATACGGTTGTACATTCGGTCTACACGAACGAGCCTCGAATTCTTCCGGGAGTCAGTATGGAAACACATGAGGATATACAGGTTTTCCTTTGTTAGGTGCCACAGTTGTTATTAAAAATTTATGAGAGTCCCGGACGTGCCGTATGGGCGCCTAACATACCTGGCCTCTCGGATATCTTTCCTTGCCGGTCTCATCAGTGTTCGATGGCTAACTAATATGGTATACTTAATTAGCTTCACTAATTGTTCAAAGATAAGAGATTGACCGAATTACAACATTGAATCCCTTGGAGTCATTGACATTCTCTATGACCGACACATTGGTGTCTATAATTATGAACCTATTCTCGATAAACCTGGTTTGACAACCCTAGCACATAGTAGAACCTCAGATATCACATTTTCCTGTGCAGAGTAGGACATGTCGTCTTAAGCTGTCGTTGGTCCATTTTCTGCCGTTCATTTTAGTTCTTTCTTGTGTTTTCATCCTTCCTTCATCATCTTCACATAATGTTCAACGTGCAGTGGGGTAGGGTACGCACCCCCGCGGTGAAACACCCCATCTCATCGTCATCATTTATTGTTGTCTTTGTTGTGCCGTTCACTCCGACCACACCTTTATTTTATGTTTCGTTTGATTGCTCACAGTTTAGCAGATGATACCAACAGACTTCGTAACAGCCATAATGTATACACGTTTGCTCTTTATTACAACCTCAACGATGTTAGTTCTCCTAGCTGCTGTCAAGTTTTTAGTTGTTTATATCCTATACCCTTACCACGTGAGGTAACACACAAATCCTTGCTCCTCGTATTGTTATTTCTTGTTTGTCTTCTTTATCTGTTGTAGTCTCTTCTGCGGCGAGCCATTTCCCAAACCTGTGGTTGAGCGTGGCCTTGAACGTAGGCTTCGCCGCTACGCGTTCGTGCGGCGATTGAAGGCTCCTTTACAGGTTCAAAATTTGGAACCCAAATGGAACCTTGAAGATGCCACTATTCATGCCCAAAAAATTGCTCAAAAGTTCTCTCCTGGCAGAGGCAAGATGCTATTAGAGAACGAATGCAAAGCGCTGCCAGCAGAATATGTAGCACGCGCTTTTCGTTCCAGAATACACGGGCTCTATGGGAGACGTTTTAGGTGAAGCCTGCTTTACGTTTTGTCCCTAATTCTTGGGCATGGGACAGATCGCAGTTCAGCTTAAGATAACGTTAGCCCAAGTTTATTGTACATACTTCGCCTGAGGAAAGGGCGTGGCGTCCCTCTCGTGTGCAGCTCAGCGGTGGCAGTGGGGGACTTTGATTTGATATCTGGGAGTTTGTCTTTAAAGACTCCTAAATAATGCCTACAGCTGAGAAACAGAAAGGGTCTACTATAACTTCCACAGGCATGTATTGTAAGCTCCTTCCTAAACCCGCCTATAAAGTTGCTATAAACTCTGTAGATGCTGAAAGACCTTTCAACAGGTATAAAATGATAGCAGGTGACACACATTTGTCGTTGTCAGAGGAGAACACTGAGCCACAACAGTGCTTTCAATCTGTAATTTTATAAATTATTTTTGCTCCCACATTACCCAAGAAAGTAAAGTGGCTCCATTTTTTTCACTTTTGACAAAGTAAAGTGTTTCTGATTTCAGGTAGCCCTTTGACTGCTTGCCGCGGATAATCGCAGAATTTACAGGTCGGCGCCGCAGAATTTTGAATTTGCCGCAGCAGCGTATGCTTGGCAAAGCGTGTGGCGCCCTCTGTGCTTTTAGCTATACACTATAGGCATATTCCTGTGGGCGCGGCAGATGGCTCCACCATTGCGGTTTCCCGACCGGGCGACAAATCAGCTGATACCAAGGCAACTCATACCAGACAGCTCATAGCACACACAACTCATACCAAGATAACTGACACCGAGACAGTTCATAGCGGGACACCTCACACCAAGACAACTCACACTAGGACAACTCACACTAGGACAAGTCACACCGAGACAGTTCATACCGGACAACTCATACCAAGACAACTCACACTAGGACAACTCATACCAAGATAACTCACACAAAGACAGTTCATACTGGGACAACTCATACCAAGACAACTCATATCGAGACAGCTGATACCAGGACAACTCACACTAGGACAACTCACACCGAGACAGTTGATACCGGGACAACTCATACCAACACAACTCAAACCGTGACAGTTCATACCTTGACAACTCATACCAAGACAACTCACACTAGGACAACATATAACAAGACAACTCACAAAGACAGTTCATACTGGGACAACTCATACCAAGAAAAGTCACACCGAGACAGTTCATACCGGGACAACTCATATACCAAGACAACTCACACCGAGAAAGTTCATACCGGACAACTCATACTAAGACAACTCGCACTGGCACAACTCACACCAAGACAACTCATACCAACACAACTCAAACCGAGACAGTTCATACCGGGATAACTGATACCAAGACAACCCACACTAGGACAACTTATACCAACACAACTCAAACCGAGACAGGTCATACCGGGACAACTCATAGCAAGACTACTCACACTAGGACAACTTATACCAAGACAACTCACACTGAGACAGTTCATACCGGGACAACTCATACCAAGACAACTCACACCGAGAGACTTCATACCGGGACAACTCATACCAAGACAACTCACACTGATACAGTTCATACTGGGACAACTCATACCAAGACAACTCATATCGAGACAACTGATACCAGGACAAATAATACCAGACAACTCATACCACGCCCAGCTTTCTTTTTTTTTCGTTTTTTGCAGGACGGGGGTCGTTTCTGGGAGTAGCTCTTCAACTGCAAGAAAAAACGTCACATAATTTCACTTATACTGAAGGAAATGTAATAATTCACTGAAGGATAGTTAAACCACACTACAATGGATATTGGAAATATGGAATTTTTTGAAAAGAAATCAAATCGAAATTGTCCGCATTTTTGTCGTCGTGTGGAATACTAGAACATTAATTTATCGCTTGAGTAAGTCAATGGTTTGAACCCGTATTCCGGAATATCACAATACTATTCGAAAAAATCGGAAGGTGTCCCAGTTCTCCAGACGTTGTTTTCGTGTTTCGTAGATTTGATTTAGCTGTTGTGTTGCAAGTCAAAACTCGTGCCGCGTCTCAGCTCATTGTAGTCTGCAATCGTCCCAATCGATATGTGACCTAAGAAAATACACTGAAGAAAATACACAAAGCTCACAAATAACATTTTATTGAAGCATGTATCAAAATCATGGAATTCCACACTCCTGTCCTATTGAGTTCGACAGCACATACAGCTGCACGCAGCGAAATACGAAGTAGCATCGCGGACCTCATACTTCCTTATAAAACGTTGTAGGAGTTCGTCATAATGTCTGTACTTCTCCCTGTAGTAGAGAGGTGCCTCATCGCCGAGAATCAGTTTTACAGCCACTGCATTGCGCTGACTCTCGAATGAGCGCTTCCAGATGCTTGTAAGGATGTGGGGTGCGCAGCGCCCATGCTGCTTTGAAATGCGTTCTCCCAGCTTTCCACGTTGTTTGTGGTACGAGGAAGGTGTTCTCGAACTACTCCAGAAGGTCCTCGTTTTCTCTGTTTCGTCCAAAACTCCGTAATAGCTCGTCAGGTTACATGCTGTACCGCGGCTGAACGTCGCGGACGTCACAGAACTTCAGAGTGATGAATTTCTTTGGTTGTAGTCTGCGTCTTCTCCATAGAGTCGCTGAAGGACAAGTGACTGTAGCCGCCGCCAAATGATTTGGGCGAAATGACAAAGACATTCGTGGATCTCCGTATTTGGAAAGGACCATCCGTACAGCATTTTCCTCGGCTTTTTCAAAGCTCGTTACGACAACACTAACAACCAGAGGCGAAAATGCCGTGATACACTCCACAGCCTTCTGTAAGCAACGCGTGTACGTGTGTTCGCGCTAGTCCGGCAGCAAGCAATGCAGAAACGGCACAACGCGATTTCTGTACATGCCGTGGGTGATCCATAACTGGGAGCATATTCGAGGTACTGCTTTAAATGTGCCGTCGACCAGCCAAGTACTACACTCGTTCAGTCGGCGGAGGTCAGTATGCGAGCCCAGTATAATAACTCGACTCGAACAACACGCCGTTTAGTGGTTTTTGGTCGGTGTTATCTAACTGTCATCTTCTTCATTGCTACGACGAACGACGCCCTACAACAGCTCCCGAAGGTCTTCCTTCTAACGGGGACGACTCTGACTCATCACTCTCCACACTCTGCACTCGTCCTCCCTCACCATTACATCCGACATCCGACATTGTCAATAATCGCCCTACTCCCGTTGCTATACATTTTAATCTTCCCGGGCACGACATGGACCTGTCTATTGCAATTCTGGAACCTGGCTACACCACCGATTGCAAACGCAAAAATCGCGAGTCCTTCTTCATTTCTAAATTTTCTTCTTTAAAACCACGGCGACTAAACGTTCATGGCGGTCCTCTGCAGTTGTTCAACCCATCATCCAGCTAAGCTACTTCATTCACCTTCTGTTCTTAGCATTCTTACCTCCATTTTCCCTTCAGCCCATAAGGTCACCCCGACCTTCCCACGCAGTTCAACAAAAGCTGTGTTCTCCTCGTACGCGGCTAGACATCCACCTGTGCCCCCGTTTTTTCACCACCAAATCTTTTGAACCACAATTCTCCGAATGTCTCATTTACCCGTACACTTTCTCTTTCCTGATTCTTATGTGACGGTTGTTCACGTGATGCATTGTATTACTGTCTGGTTGTTTACTTAGTTCTGGAAACCTGTTTTATTGTATCTGTTCTCCTGGTATATATACTTGTGTCGCACTTAGTTGTGTAACCTGAAGAAGTGCAGTCTCTTGCACGAAAGTTCTTGTTCAAATAAATCTTAGTTGCTCCTTACCGTTTTTCATGTTACGTGTGTGATTCCCTCTTCGCGGGCTCCTTGACAGTGTTTCTCTTTTTTTTTTCCCCTTTTCGACGTATCCATTACACATTCAATGAGACAGGCGGCGGTTGCTGAACCTGACTGAGAGCAACCAAGCCAATGGAAGCGCACGCAGGGACAGAACGCAGTAGTGAAGCGTCCCTCGCTGAAAAATATTGATACCAGGAAGTCGTCGAGGAAGCACGACAGCGGCAGGGTTCAAACCCCACACTTCATTCCAGCAGCCTGCATTACGGCCCAACGAGGCACTTATTCAGGTCGCCAGGACATGCGCTCACCAATTTCACAGCCTCTCCAACATATTTTGTTACGTATGTTCGATGAGGAACGCGGCGCTTGGGTGTAGCCATGTACTAAACAAGTGTCGCCTATACTGTCAGCTTCGACGCCTGGGGATGATTTGGAGACTCCGGTGAGCGCATGCACTTTCCAAATGATCGGTATTGTCCATAACGCCGTATGACTTATCAGCGGTCTTCTTGAAGTGGCTGTGATAGTGGACTACTACATCATGCGCGCTGCACTACAGACTACGGAGCACAGAACGAAACAAATTACGTGTCATTCTTAGGGAGATACAAATCCCTGAACCCACGGATGCGCGAAGCACTACCTCAGACGAGCGAGGGCTACTGTCACTCACATTGGTCCTCATATGCACGTGTCCTCTCCCACAACCGCCTCACTGGCGAAGATGCCCGCAGTGAAGTCAGATGTTTTCGCAGATGTCGTATTCGCGGTGGCCGTTTTCTACGTGTCCGTTACCCTCTTCGCCGTAAAACTTGGTACGGAAGTTCACACTGATTCAAATAATTATCTTTCACGTTTATTCGGTATAACCTAGGACAAAGTATCGCGATCCCTTTAAGGAGCATTGGGCGATGTTTTTCTATACACCTGAAATTGGATTTCTTTCAGTTATTGCATTTGTATTGGAGAAACGATAGCCCTTTGTTGAAAAACTCATTCATCGACAATGATCGGATTACGAAAGAAAGATATGTTGTCGCCTATGACTTGTGTACAGACCGCATGTTCGAACAATTTTTGCGCAGATAATATGAGCCGCGACGCATCTCCTAGCCCGACAGGACAGGATGAAGTTGATGAGAGTCGGATAGCGGTCTCAAAGGAATCCAGCTTGGGCGTTGCTTGGTTTGTCCATTCGAGTCAAGTCAGTTCTCTGCAAGAGGCCTGGAACGTAAGAGGAGGCGTTATAGAAGATAATACACACGGAGTGAAATGCTACGCGGTATTGACAGTTGAATTGAGCATTGCTCCTCACTGGATATGACTGACACCTGCATATGGCAAGTTCCTCGAGCTACTAGTAGTGCTTCAAGGAACAGTGTAGCATCATGATGCTGGGCTGTGAAATTAGCGTCATACTAGGTATTACACACCGCTCAACAGCGTGGAACTGTGACAAATGGAACTCTAGCATGCAGGGAACAGAACGTGCATCTTCGAATGCTTCAAGCCACAACAGTGCAGTTCAACAGCTTTATTTTCATAGTTCAGACGCTTTCGCTCCTTTTCTGGGATTGAGCCTGCTTTACAACCGGCTAAAACGATTATCACCAAACAGCAATAGCTTGTAGAGTAGCAACATACGGGTGGCATTGAGAGCTTGAAGAAGACAAAACAGGCATGTTGTTGTGTCGGTAGATCATGACAACGGACGTATATCGGTAAGTCACAATATTACAGTATGTTTTAGAACAAATGTCACAAATTAGTTGAGGTGGTCTCAGATATGATCATTCGGTATGGTTGATCTTGTGCACTCCGCAAGTAGGCGCGATCAAGGCATGTCCATTAGCACGGTTGCTAAAAGTGTGTATGTAATACGAAGGATTTCAAGCGATACGTCATAAAAAGTAGCTGAAGCTGGCATACCGCTCGAACCCCTACATCTCCCCCCCCCCCCCCGAAGCTGTTGTGAAGATGAATCAGTTCTAAAGCCAGAACACGTTGGCTGCGTCGTGAGGCAAAATAATTACATTGATGTCCAGCCATCCTCCTGAGTCCAGTACAGTTCATCCTCCTGAGTCCAGTTCACCCTGAGCCATAAGCCTGTGCCTTGGACCCTTCCCATTAAACTTCTATCGTGTTTCCCGTAAACTTTCACGCGTAGCTCGTTCATGGTTCTATATTTTTCTGTAGGAATACGAGACATGCCTACCGACAGCACGGGTATCTATTATATTTTGGGGGGATGCCAGGGATCGAACAGGATCATTGGATCATGCGGCGTGGAATGACCCAGTACTTAAGACGCCTGTGAAAAACAGCACGACGAACACAGCTGTTAAAAGGCTTGTAGAGGTATATGCGGTTCATTACATGACGGAACGCCTTGTACTGGACCCCACAGTAGGTACTGAGAAGAAAAGAAACGTTTTTCTACGTGCTGTGCTTCACGAGATACAGACCGCAGTACAGAAGCGCGCGTCAAGCACTGACCTCGAATGAGCGAGAGCTTGGCCATTCCTATTGGATCTCATGAGCACGTGCTATCTTTCGCGCTGCGTCAGTGGCAGTGTTGCCAGAGTCGGGGGAGTTACGGTATTCGTGATGCTTATTTTCTACTTGTCACCGCTCATTCGCCGGAAAAAACGTAACGCTGGTTCACATCAGTGCACATATCCGTCGTTTCAGTTCATCCGACCTGCCTCAGGGCGAAGCGTCACGACTGCTTTAAGCCTGCATGAACAACGTCCTGAAGCGATAAGAGGGTGTGATTTTAGCCTCCACTGGACCCTTTTCCGTAGCTGCCGCCTATGGGTCGAAGTATCCTACCGGGCATTGTGGTGCTTAAATGTCGATCTGAAACACTGATCTCACTTTCACTTTCTGCCATGCACACTCACATTGACAAACAGAACGAACGAACGGGAGTAAGCGTCATTTTCGATGCTTCTTCTTCTTATCTGTTGTGTGTGGTAACCATGACAGGTACGATTTTGCTAGTAACGCAGATTGCAGAGCATGAACGAAATTTTAAGACGCAGGCCTTTTATGATCTTTTTTTGTCTATTTTCGTCTTTCGGTTCATTGCTTGGGCGTTGGTGAAGCTTAAATGCTCTGTTTGTCTTAATTGTTTCTTCAGCATCTGAAATTTACTTAACTCCTGAGTTCCTTCTTCTGTGATTTACTGACCTCCCATAACACCACGGTCCCAGTGATAGACGCACGGTTGCTAAAAGTGTGTATGTGATACGAAGGATTGCAAGCGATACGTCATACATAGTAGACGAAGCTGGCAGACCGCTCGAACCCCCCCTCCCGAGGCTGTTGTGAAGATGAAGCAGTTCTAAAGCCAGAACACGTTGGCTGCGTCGTGAGGCAAAATAATTTAATTGATGTCTTCGAATATTCCAAATATTCCATCTCCAATACTCACAAAAGGCACGCTGCACAGTGCTCGACACATTTTATGTTGCTGTGAAATACTTTACGCGTATCGGAATGTCGCTAGCTACAAAATTACTTACTAGTTTACTATGAGATATACACGTATGCATTCTATTGTCGCTGTTGGTACGGGCCTCTCTGCTGCGGAGGTCCTCCCCGTATGTTGCTCTGGCTGCCAGCGTTATACCCTGCTGACGTCCCACCAGCGTATTGCATGCCCGTTTGCCCCGGTACTGCCTGCAAGGCGTACGGTTTCTTTCAGTACATATAAGCACACTTCGCCGCTGCAAGATAACACAGTTCTAACATTTTAATCTATCTCAGAATCTCGAACGAGAATAGTGGACAAGCTACTCTTCAAACACATGCCTATGCAACCGAAGTAACTCAACTGAGCTTCTCAAGAGGACATACAACATCGTCCTATTGTACTCTCTGCGTCGACGGACAGCACCCAAAGAAATCTTCACAGGGTCGCTGTCGTGACTACGGCGAGTGTTAATACAGGTCCCGACAAAATTTTACGGAACACGCGAGCTGTGTATTTCCCTCGGTACGACACCCTAGCGGCAAGCGCAAGCTCTGGCGAAATCAGGCCAGTTCACTGCCTCAGAGGGGTAGACGACTGCGCTCTCAGCGACACACTGCGGTAGTTTCGGTTTGACTACTCATGTATGTGCCCACGAAGTGAGTTGGATTTAGCTGTTGCGCTCGCCAACAACACGTGACCCAACGTTAATTGTTTATCAGTCAATCAATTATCAATGTCAGCGTCGATTGTTTATCAGCTGGTCACCACCGAGTTTCATAATAAAGCAATTGTTTACAAGTTCTCTGTTTTCGCTTGTCTACGTGTCGCGGCTTTCCAATAAAAGCAATACACCGTACAGCGTTGCCACCATGATTGGTCCTTGTTATCACGATGACAGCGGCGCGCTCCAGTCTTCACAATCGTTGAGTCACGTGTTGTTGGCGAACACAACAGTTAAATCCAACTCACTTCGCGGGCACGTACAAGAGTAGTCATACCTAAACTACCACAGTGTGTCGCTAAGAGCGCAGTCGTCCACCCCTCTGGGGCAGTGAACTGGCCTGATTTCGTCAGCTTCCGCTTGCCGCTAGGGTGTCGTACCGAGGAGAAAATACGCCGTTCGCGTGTTCCGCAAACTTTTATCGGGACCTGTACATCAGAAGAACTCTACGGAAACGATACGATAAAGGAAGTTATCAAACCCAAGAGTTACAATGTGGTGTCACCCGCTGCAAAGAAGCAGGGTGATTGGTTTATCATGTTTTCAGAACGTCTATCGTGAATACCTCCTGTTCTACAGAAACTCGCTATTAGGGAGATATAGTGCGCGCAACGGATCGTGTTCCCACCAATAACAGCCCCGAAAAAGGGAAATGACTCATCATTCGGGAAGTATTTCGGTGACTTTCCATTTCCATGGTTTAGCTGGCGGCGTGAAAACCCTCGGATAAGGCATACACGACTCCCTACAGCGTAAAGTCACTGGATTCGGGAAAGTAACGCCGTGCTTTCCCATTTCCGCTTCGACCATGGAGCAAAATGGCGGCTGCTGCACGTGTTCGTGCGCTACGGCCACCATTGGTGCTCCAAGGTCGCGGCGGCAAAGTTCAGAGGATGTTGCTACTTTCCAGTGACTTCAGTCCAGCGCGACCTAGAGCGGTATCTGTCGTCAAGCTTTTACACAAGGTGAACTACTGTTTAGGCTTTAAAACGCCCCTGGGTGGCATTAAATATATTTTTGCTGTTTCATGCGACTAGGGCGAAGGTTGGTATTGGAAAAGGTAACAGGTTAAGCTTTTATCCTGTCACAACAGCACGGGCACACGTCCGCCATCTTGCTTTCAAACTTTTCGAGTGACGGAGGCACACACGAAAGGTTCCCGATAAATCAAAAATGAGTGGCAGCGCGATAGCTTTTTGTACGCGAAAGCCTCTCCTACTCAGCCGGAGCATGCGCAGTCGCTGCGGCACTGAGTCGGAGACCTATCGGAACTGTCAAAAGGGACAACTATGACTGCGAAATGCCGTGCTTTTTTCTACCATTCAGCATACACTCACTGGTCTCAGTGACGCCGGCCCTGCAGAAGGTGTCCCATATTGAGTGCTCGTAGCAGAATATCCCGTTCCGTATGTAGAAGGACGCACCCCACCATAGTCAGCAGGTGGTGCCTGATGAAAGATGAAAGTCAGTTTCAGTCGGACATGTAATATTAATTTATAAAAATACAATATAATATCCATTTTGCGGTTGTCGTAAAAGATAATCGTGTTCACATTATGGACGGACATACTTCCTAAATCGCAGTCCTGGTTTCCACGCGTGTCAAGGCCTCAGTGTGGCTGCTAGAACTCAATGTTCACATCCATGAATGGCATTTTTGCATATATGGTGTCCCACGGAAGAAGAAACGATCATTTTGGGAGCCAGTCATGCCGGTAATCTCTGGCAGATATCACACATAAAGTGATGGATAGTATATTTGAGACTTTCTGCGGACGTGCAATTTATGATGAGAGAGAGTCCTAACATTCCCTTTAACAACTTAGCAAAAAACTTGGGCAAATTAACTTTACGTTAATTGAAGCAACGGCGAAGACGTAGTTGCACAAAAACACCTGTTTAGAAAACGGCAGAGATTGTACATAGCGGCGCTACCAGTAGCGGCGCTACCGTATTCGCTATTTTTTCCAGTAGCGGAGTAAGGATCGCTCTACATTTTAATTTGGTAGCGGCAAGTATGTGTAGCGGCGGACTATTTCTCCGCTATAGCTAACACTAGTTTTCATAATTGGAAAGGCGTAAAACACAGAGGAAAAAAAAAACGAGATAGCGGCGAAGGAGATTGTTCCTTGTTGTTCCTTTTAGTTACTTGTTAATCGGGCAGATTGATCTGATGGTCTTCCTTAATTTCACCAACTTTGATAAGCTAAGCCAATAACACTCCCCATTCATGATCTCGAAATATAGTTGTTATTGTTGTTGTCTTAGTGCGCATCATCTCTAGATCAAGATCAATGTGAAATAATATGTCTTGGCAGTAAGTATGGGCATACTTTACGCTGCATTCTGCCTATGTGACGGAACATAAATATTGCACCGTTTTTAGACATTTGATTCCAGGTGGTGTAGACGTCTCACTCTCTTCTTTCTCACCAGTTCTCTCGTCATTGTATGCACAACAGTCTTCGATCAACGTATTTTTCTTTTCCTAACTCACAACGTCTTACTTCCCTGCTTCATGTGTACCAGGGGTTTATGTCCGACTTCAGCCTTATATTATATTGTTGCTGATCTTATTAATTTGTTTCATCCTAATAATTAGAGAAGCCGTTACCTGTCGCAGTGACGCACCGCTTGGAGCTGAAGGTTGGTAATTATATTGGCTTCCAGGTGCAGAATATCCCGTCCCATACGGACCGGGTTGTACTCCACCCAATCCCGACTGTGATGTGCTCTACGGAAAAGTGAAAGTCACATTAAGTTCGCGAAAACTATAGGAACACATGACCATGATACCGAAACTTTCTTCTGCCTCCCTTATACTCATTAAACACATATTACATGTGCCACACCTGGAAGGGTCGGCATGTGTCCAGTACTTGGAAATAACAAACAAAATTATTTGTCATCAGCCATTCGTGGAAAGGGCATGGAGTCCGCGCGGTCCCGATTTTGAGACGGTAGAACATAAGGCACTTCTTATTGTCGAAATTATCATCCCCAATTTACGTAGGCTATTTTCTGTAATTCTGTGTTCCGAAATGTGGCTTACTTGGCAAATCTACGCAGGTAAAAGCTTCTGAAAGAGTCTCATGAGCAGGACAAGAGTGCGAGCATGTATTTCATTCTACTATCCATTCCTTTCTCTACGTTCCGTCATGGTAAGATAGGCTGAATTGAGCCTGTCATACCTTGAACCGTTTAGAGGGCAGCATGGTCATTCACTAGTGAGCGTTCTGACAGAACGGTAAAAGGCGTTAGTCAGCGAGATTTCATCAACATGTCACGTGTAACCGGCAACCGGCATTTGCGCTTCGCATGAAAATTTTGGAAAATCATAAGAGCGTATGCACTATCAGACGAGAGAAAAAAAATGAGATTCAGCCTTCCTGCGAATATGATGGCTTCTTTCTCATTTTTTGTTCATAGAGCGATACTCACAGGTCTCAGTGACGCTGATCCTGGTGCAAAAGATGTGCCATATTGATTGCCCGAAGCAGAATATGTCGTCCCGTACGTAGAAGGGCGTTCCCCGCCATAGGCTGGAGTTAATACCTAATACGGGAGAAATAAAAGTGTGCATATAGATAAAAAAAACACTGTTTTGAAGTGCTTGAGGCCAGTTTTGAACAAATTCATTACAAGTAATGTAATTCAAATATATTTGGAAGCAATTTGTAATACATTTCGAATTACTTTTGGAACTACTGCGAACTGCCGGAACAACGTATACGATTTGGAATACAGCTTCACTTTGAATTTTCAAATACTTGAGAGAAAACGTCCAACCTTGACAAAACTGTCACGTTTCACATTTAATGTAGCAAAATCTACTGGGCGGACGCCCTTCAAAACACGGTTTCTTGTTACGTGGGCCACCGGCCGCCGCCACTAATTTTTATAGCTTTCTTCCTTATCTGCAAAGTATCTCAGAAAAAGCTCAACCACGCAAGAGAGAGTGCCGAGCACAGCCATTTTGACGGACGAAAGATACTTAAAAATGAATTTTGGCACATAGTTCGAACCTGACTACCCTCATCCTGAGCCATAAACCTGTGCCTTGGACCCTTCCCATTGAACGGTTCTATATTTTTCGGTAGGAATACGAGACATGCCTACCGACAGCACGGGTATCCATTATATTTTTTGGAGAACCGACCTGCCAGGGATCCAACAGGATCATTGGATCGTTCGGCGTGGAATGACCCAGTACTTAAGACGCCTGTGAAAAACAGCAGGACGAACACAGCTGTTAAAGGACTTGTAGAGGTATATGTGGTTCGTTACATGATGGAACGCCTTGTACTGGACCCCACAGTAGGTACTGAGGAGAAAAGAATCGTTTTTCTACGTGCTGTGCTTCGCGAGATACAGACCGCAGTACAGAAGCGCGCGTCAAGCACTGACCTCGGATGAGCGAGAGCTCCGGCCATTCCTGTTGGATCTCATGAGCACGTGACATCTTTCGCGCTGCGTCAGTGGCAGTGTTGCCAGAGTCGGGGGAGTTACGGTATCCGTGATGCTTATTTTCTACTTGTCATCGTTCATTCGCCGGAAAGCACGTAACGCTGGTTCCCATCAGTGCACATAACAGTCGTTTCAGTTTATCCGACATGCCTCAGGGCGAAACGTCACGACTCCTTTAAGCATGCATGAACAACGCCCTGAAGCGATAAGAGGGTGTGCTTTTGGCCTTCACTGGACCCTTTCCCGTAGCCGCCGCCTGCTGATCGAAGTATGCTACCGGGCATTGTGGTGCTTAAATCTCGATCTGAAAGACGTGTGTGAAAGTCGACGAAAAGTCAGCGAGTGTTGGTGGAGGGACTCGAATCCGGTCACACCTCTCAGATTGCTAGTCATGTGTGCTACCAGTTACACAACGCCGGCATTGAGCCATCGTCAACATACCACATCCTCGTTCACAAAGACACAGACACACATTCAGTCTGGCACATGCTCACTTACACTTTCTGCCATTCACACTCATATACACACACAGAACGGACGAACAGAGGTAAGCGTCATTTCAGATGCTTCTTCTTCTTATCTGCTGGGTGGATGAAGCTATGTGGTGACCAGTGATGGCCACTAACTACTTCTACAGTAGTTTAACTATAACTACTAACTACTTTGTGATTGAGTAGTTTAACTAGTAGTTCAACTACTTTTCAGGGGAGTAGTTAAAACTACTTTTTTAACTACTGCAATGTAGTTTAACTACATCTATAACTAC
Organism: Ornithodoros turicata; assembly: GCF_037126465.1. Lineage (NCBI taxonomy): Eukaryota > Metazoa > Arthropoda > Arachnida > Ixodida > Argasidae > Ornithodoros > Ornithodoros turicata. Next base: position 132,862,988 of record NC_088202.1, on the reverse strand, counting down.
TTAACGTTGTCCACCAACACCAATCCCTTGTAGTGTTCTTGGACACCTAAATATGAATCACAAGCACTAATAAACTTTGGCTCAAGCCATTGCTACGATCGTCAAATACAAAGCTTGCGGCGGGATTCTCTCTGTGCCTACGCGATAAACTAAGTTGCAGAATTATTTCACCGCAAATGAGGCTTCACTAGACAAGCATTAAAAGTGAAGATTTAGTACACATGCACGTACACTCTGCACCTCCGTTCTCATCAAACAAGTAGCTCAAGGTAAAAGTCGGAAGCACAATCGTGCCGTAAAGCTTGCGGCAAAATCAGAAGTAGTTGGCGCCTTCAGTAACCTAACTACTGTAGTTAACTACTTAAAATAGTAGTTTAACTAGTAGTTGCCACTACATTTCTGCAAGTAGTTGATAACTACTTTTTAACTACAATCAGGTAGTTTAACTAGTAGTTTAACTACATGTAGTTAACTACTGGCCATCACTGGTGGTGACCATGACAGGTACGATTTTGCTAGTAACGCAGATTGCAGAGGATGAACGAAATTTTAAGACGCAGGCTTTTTATGATCTTTTTTGGTCTATTGTCGTTTTTCGGTTCATTGCTTGGGCGTTGGTGAAGCTTAAATGCTGTGTATGTCTTAATTGTTCCTTCAGCATCTGAAATTTACTTAACTCGTGAGCTCCTTCTGCTGTGGGTTTTAGGTAAAATTTTGGTGTAATGCGACCCACATCAGCACTGAAGTTGATTGATAGGTCGAGCCTCTCTTTTAGGCTCCTGCTAATGACCAGACTCCCTTTTAATACCCGGCACTGCACGGCTGTGAGATATATACGACCCTGTGATGTCCTGTTTGAGGCATGTGGCGTGTTATTGCTCAGCAGTCTGCCTGTCGGCGTGGCGTCCTATTGCTTGGAGCATCGTGTGTCCTGGGCCGACTTCACAGGGAATGTACTGACATTTCCCTTGCAGCATCTTTGGAAAACCCACAGACAGCAACAGCCGGCGTCGGATTCCTAACGGGGTCACCTTCTCGTCTTGACGTGGAAGGCGATCATCTTATCCGCAAAAACAACTGGAACCGGGCCAGCTAGACGGGCACTTTAGATACCCAATTTAACTCAGTCCAGGTTATTTTGGAAGCCCCTAGTGGTAGCTCCTGGGATATGCATCCTTGCGACACCATGACAGTTGAGTTTTGAGCGGTATTGCACCATGTAGCTCAGCAGTTAAAACTCGTCCACGTTGTTTTATTTGATAAGGAACACACTCTGTTTTTACCACTAAATTTCAAGCAGATAACAAGCCAATCGACGAATCATTCAACTGATTTTCAGCCCCCGAGACACGGGATAGAAAATAAAAAAACAACGGACAACACAGCACAGCCTCCCCTTTTTCCACTGTCGTCCCCTCTTTCAATCCCGTGTCTCGGGCGTTTCAATCAGTAGCATGTTTCACCATCTAGCCTGCTCCCTCAACCGTATTCATGCTATCGGCGAAGTTTGACGTCCATAGGTGCGGGAATATTACAGGAGCAACGTTGCAGTGGATGATGCCAATAAATATAAAAAGGACAAGCACAAGCCTCACAATGCCCATCCAGGTTCCATCCGTCAATCCTCAACTGCCATCCATCAATCAATTACAGGAGGAGCAAGTACAAATGTAAAGATTATCTCAGGTACCCTGTAAGTACAGTTATATGATCTTCATCGTGTAGCCAGTTCCATATCAGAACGTTACCTTTACGCTTACGCCTCCATTTGCACAAAGCTCTCTGCTACATGAAGCAAGCCGTGGAGGTTCATGAGAACGTGCATCATGTGACTCACTTGCTGACCAACCGGAGGAAGCGGTGTAGAATAGGGAGCGAAACGGCCGAGAGAAGTATCTTGGCCTATGAACCCAGGCTCAGGAGAGCGGAAGCCTATTGGGGGCGGGGCGCTGCCAGGCCCCGGCGGAGCGAATCCATCGTCCCCTGGATATTGCGGACCTGTCTGCACATGTGTACGCAACAGATATAGCAACAATGCTCTATAGTTTATATAAAACACTTCGTCCAGCGAGTAACAAGAACGCGTAACATTTAACGTTGCTTTCGCCTAACATTTATATAATAACTCCTAAGCTCGGCGTTTAGCACTTCTTATGCTTGACTTTCTTTCGAGTGTTTTCGAAGAATATTTATTTTGAAAGCGATGCAACCATGAAGCACTGCTGTGCAGATGAACTCAAAACAAAATGACACGATAAACTGACAAAAACACACACATGCGCTTTGAAGTTATTGGTGAGTGAGAGCCATGTCAATATTTATCCCGTGTTCCTTTATCCAATGGCACGGCAGCAGATTGAAAAGGGATTTCCTTCATTATGACGCAGCCAGATGTAGCTGTGGTTCCTCTCAGAATAGTAAACGCATACTCTTCCATAGCAATCATAACATTTATACACCTAAACGTGGACTACACATGCTCAACGTTTGCGTCGATTTTTATGCTATACCACACAGCAAGGATACCTTCGATCCGTTCAGTCTGACCTGCAGGTATTGTTGATCTGAGTGCCCAAAATGCTCATGTGTCCAAAGTGTGTGCTCTTGCTATGGCGGAACGGCGAGATAAAATCAAATCAAATCGAAATTCAGCAACGTGATTTCGTCTAGTTCAAATGAATAAGGCGATTGGCTTATCATATTTTCCGAACCGTTATCGTGAACAACTTCCGGCCTAACACTCCCTAATGTCTTACATACCGTAAGAACACCTGGTTGGAATCCAGCCGGCGGTGGCGGGTATGGAGGATTTCCCTGTGCTGCTGCGTCGTATCCAGGTGGCGACCCGTAAGGTGCATACGGGGGTGGACCCTGTTAAGTTGTTCAAGGATGGACATGTTTTACCATTTCCAGCCTATAGAAGCAGGCTATTGAAGCAAACCGTGATACATACCGACATAATAAGTAATCGAGTGGAACAAATTTTGACTCGCTAAAACATGCCTGACCGCGACACGTCTACGAGGAAGATTGAAATATCTCGTGATGACAACGACAATTGTGCTACACTCTTTACCTACTCCACTCTAGTGCAGGCAGTAGTTGATAATAGTGGAATACAGTAGGCGATTTAATGATAACACCGTATCATATCGTAGACAATATAGTACTTTGTTGGTTACACTGTTGACTTCTAAAGTGCACGATGGTATGGAGAAGATGCAATAGATAGCAATTTGTTCTGGAGGAAAAGAAAGTTACCGTTGGTGATCCAGTGCAACAGGAACCATGAACTGGTACGGGCGTTATATCAGAACCTTTACGGGATGTCTTAAAGTGCTCCAGGTATGCGGTTAAAGTTCTTCCTTTATCATTGGCAGTATGTATGTACTGTCTGCCTCCCAGCCAGATTGATATAGAAATGTTGTGATTGTTGCTATAATTTTCCTTTGTATTTTCTCTAATGCGTTCTGTAATGCCTTCTGGCCTTTGGGTTTCTCACAATAAATATACTGAACCTATACGTGGATAAAGCGAATATTCAAGCGAACTCTCAAATACCGAAAACGTGACATGCAAGAGACAGTGCTTCCTTACTTGTATAAGGATCAGAGTAACGGCCTCTCAAATTGTACCCGTGTCGACATGACGTGTTTAGCAATCACTCTATTGTGTCGTCTATATATAAAGCGAGCGATCCCACTCGCTAGTGAAAATGATCGAAATGGCGGTGTTGCGAAGAGAAGTTGAGACGCCGTTTCCCGGTCGGAGACGTGACGCAGAACATTGACGCGCTGAGATCGTCTTGAGCTGTTCTGCAATAACAGCCACTTCACTGTTGTGCCTCTGGGGAGCAGCGACGCAACAGCTCTTGACGACATCGATATTGTGATGGTTTTGGCTATCGCGATCGTATGAGTCCATTTTGCATTACAACTCTGCACTGTGACGATCTATGACTTCGAACTTTACGTCGAGGATTAACCCGGATTAGATCGCCTTTCAGAGTTTTGTATGTAGACAACACAACGCTCCAGTTCCATCGAGTAATTGCTGAGAGTGGCATACCGGGAGGGCTACACTGTTGTATGTCGCTACCCTGCAGTCTTACCATGCAGAGATTGGACATTGAGAATATTTCCAAGCTCTTCAGAATTGCGCAGATGTGTGATCTAATCATGCTATTTCTAGTGGTAGTTTTCTCACATCCTTAACACTGTTTGGCATTTTTTAGCCAACTATTACACTAGCATGATGCCAGTTGCACGTCTCTAATTTTTCCAGGTGAGCTTCTCGCTGCTTTCAGTTGTGTTTCTGGGAGCAGCCTACTTCCGTTTCGACACGGCCTTGGTGACGCTAAATATGCATGCTCTCGCACTGCTCTTGGTGAACGGGTGTTTCAGCATCACGGGACTGGTACTGCTCGTATCTCTTTCGATTCGAAGCAACGACGTGCCTTATTCCCTGCTCTGCAGGCTACTGTCTATTGTCGGCACGGTCGTCTACGTCCTCGCAGGCTTTGCATACATCGGTCTCGAGAACACAGCGTATAGCCCTCGCTTTGGGCTCATCGCCGCTGCGTTCACTGTTCTGAATGGGCTGACCTTCTTTGCAGAAGCCATTGTGTCCTACGAACCACAAGTGCATTAAAGTCCCAACTTGAGTTTTAACGCTAATGTCTGTGTACAAGCAATTGATATGAAAAATAGGATACCTTATCGGACAACACACTGTAGTAGAACTGGCGTTAAACAACAAGCAAAGTGCTCAGAGTCGATGTTCACTCCGTGAACTCTTCTGCGCACTGACATTACAGCTGGAAGGGAACGCCCCAGAAACAATGTGTTTACAAATATGCTCAGGTGAGTCGACCATGAAGGTAGCGCACTCTTCCGCACCTTCGTAATATTAGCTACACATAGACATAAAGCACAGCCGTACGCTATAATCATTGCGTCCCCTTTCCAGGCACCGCCGGAAATTTGGTGGAGAAATGTATTTGGCTAAGCAGCGCTCGGCTTATTGCATCCGCATGAGAAGTGCAACACACGTTTAACCCGACACTTCAAAATGATGGTTGTATGTTGCTGCTCTCTCTAGGGTGCTGCTCTGGATCTATATTGACACATAATATTCGCAAATCGGTCATCCATGTCCTTATCCTTGGCTCAGAAGCCTCATTCGTGCAGAAACACCATAGCTTAGAGTACAACGGAAACAGCAAATTACTGAAAACGAAAAAGTCGCAAAAATGCGTAGATCGTCATAGTCGATTTCGCTTTTGCAAAACGCAGGGGTTTCGCATACTATCGTTAGCATAAAACGCACAATACAAGCCCACAGCAAGCAACATACTTTGTTATTAACATTGATTTCAAAAGAAGAGGACTCCGTCCAGTAGACAGGTCACTTTCATTCCCATGTCTTGTTCCATGTACCTGTCAAAATCTGTCTTAGTCCGCTGTTATTCGTGTTGAACTTCAACGCGCTGACAGTGATGTCGCGAAGTATGTTTCCGTCTTCCTCTGTTGTAAAATCTAAGGCGCGTAGTATCGACCTATTGGCTTTCACGTCATGGAACGGGTGGCACCAGTATCGGCATGAGCTCCTTTAAGTTGTATTGCCTTTCAGGGCCGCTTTGTTTTGTTTTCTGGCGTGTTTTGTCCTTGTGAGCTCGCAGCGTTTTGCCGGTTCGTATCCAGTACACGCTATGTGACGACCTTCTCCTCCTTCTACTGTCAAAATGTTCGTTAGATGGCATGCGTGGACGTGCCTTTTGATGAAGTAGTAGTTGGGCCACTTGGCAGGTTTCCATTTTAAAGTGACGAAAAAAAAAAAGGACAAGAGAAAATGTGTCGCTTTGGCCACTGTATACTGCTGGCTGGTGTCCACCAGTCCTTTCTACCACGTCGACAGTGAGTTGCAAGTAAAGTTATAATCTGTACTGCCCTGGTAGTAGCTCTTACAAGTTCCTAGGTTTCCATGATGTGGCACGTACAAAGAGCAGTCTCCATTTCGAGAACTCCCACATTTAATGCCGATGGACAACGCTTCCATAGGAGTGCGAGGTCATTGGGAATCGCTTGGTGAATCGGCTAAACGTTAAGGATTATGAACTCACCTCCTGGTCATTAATCTAAACGGAAAATGATGCCTTTCCCTGGTCCTGCTCGTTTTGGCCACGTCTTAGCGACAAACGTGAATTACGGTTTGCACATCGAAGCTGACTCCATGAATGGAACCCACTGTAGGAGGTATATAATAGCTCATAATTATAATATAATAACCCACCTCGTAGGAGGTATATAATAGTTGTCGGATATGTTGTGCATAAAAGGTTGCAAAGTTCTACCTGCTACCTACGAATGATAGGGTTACCGCTTCTGATTCGGTGAACGAGGGGGGAGTACGCCAATTTGGATATATGATAATTGCTTTTACCACCCTTTTGCACCTTTTATTAGGCGTTGTGTGGACCTAGGTGGTAACTATAGAAGTTACCAGCTTTTCCCACCCTTTTTTCTTGCAGTGTAAACCATTACCACTCTCCAGGAACACCATACGGGAGCCATCAGTTTCACTAGTAACATCTCCGTGAATGAGAAACAAACACTCGGCACCACTGATCCCTATGTATAAAGGCTGGATCGCGCATAGGAGAGGGGCTCGTGGTAGAGAGGTGCGGCAACCGGCCACCATGTTGGAGGGCCCAATGGCGCCGGCTGCTCCCATAGGAAACAATGGGAAGCGTTTCGATTTGGAGCATTTGTTACTCTTTAAACGCTCCTCATTGTTGATTAGCACGCATCTTTCTTAGGAATCAGTGTGCTGGTGTATTCCCACCGTGCTTCGGCGGTGTGTCTGTAGTTTTCATTACGATCTTTTTCTTCTCCGCTTCCTGTACTCCGAATATGGTGTCGTTGGTTACGTGCACGGGAAGCATAAAAATAGAGGAATTTGGTGAATGACAACTTATAAATTTAATTCCTTTTGCTTAGAATGGGTTTGCACTGTTTGTTATTGTAAGGTAGTTTCGTTTGTGTGTAGTTTTCGATTGTTATTGTGTGGTTCGTTAGGCGCTGTATATGGTTCTCGTTTGGCCTTTTCCATAATCCATTGGCATTCGTATTGTGTTCTACGAGTGTGTTGCAGTTGTTCAGCTGTCGGCGCAGTTCGTTACAGAAATTCGAAGCGCTGTGCACGAAGAGTGCATGACGTAACAAGTGCTGCAAGAGTGATTGCACTTGCGAGGTTAACGCCGCAGTTTACTTCCACCCTTCCTCACAAACGGCTTGTTTAAAGTGATACCCAGTAAAGTTGGATAAAATTGCACAGTAACATCACTGCGAACATGACATGTAGAATTTATAAATTAATATTGCAACACTCGACTTCTACGGCCATTAGTCATTGTCATTGATTGTTGAATACGATGATCCTTGAGAGCTTCTTTCGTAGTCGTGGTCTGGCATTCACGTTTTCTGTGTGCTCCTTTGCAAGATGGTGAAGTCGAATCTTGCCATAGCAGTTAGCTATGAGCTTTATAAGGCGAATGACGTGGTTTTCTTCTGGAGAGCACTCGAACATGTGCTCGTAGAGGGTAGGGAAAACGTTGTGTCTCAGAGATGTGGACCTAGAACCTTGAGTGCATCAAAGGCTTCCTGTGTGAAACCTGGTTCGCCGTGTATACAGCTGTACCACGACCTAAGTGTCGCCTGGTGTGGAAGCGAAAGGTTAAATGTCTTCCTGACGTACGCGTATGCCTTTGCTGAATAAAACTGGAGAGTGAGCGCAAAGCTACGCAGTGACTGGGGATACTGCTCTCTGCTTACTTTTCCAGCTTTGTTCTGTAGGGTGCGCAGTACTAAATCTAGCTGCACATCAGACAAGGTGCCACGAAGCATGTCAGTGCATTGACTTGGTACGAGAGATTTTTTCTCGAGATCTTCTATAACACTCTCCGAAGTGAGTACCTTTTTCTTCAGTCTTCGGGCATTTTCTTCAGAGCGTTTCAGCTTCTTCATGTTGTCCAGTGCTTCAACTGTGATGTCTATCTTCCTTTTTAAGGTCCGTGGACTCTCTTGCACTGTGTATGTGTGGTCAGCAGCAAGGTTATGTGAGGATCGGACTGGCTGAGGTGACAAGACCCCTGGACCTGCAGCCCACGATGGTCCTGGCTGTGAAATCTCATGGTTGACGTCTTGCTCTACCTCTATGTTATGTCTTGTTGGAGGTGGTTTTCTTGCCTGTACCCTCTGTGATGGAAATATTAATTAATTATTTTTAGAAGCTGTTGTTCATGTGGGATAAATGACAACATTTGCTAAATTCAGCATTTATTTCAACATTTCTTGCACATGCCAGTAACTGAGGTCATGGTGGAGGTCAGTGGGCACTGCAGTGAAAACCTAGAAATTATTATTTTTCCTTCATTATTATTTATTTATTTATTTTTGCATTGCATGAGAAATACCTAACGAGCTAGTATATGTATTGGTTCCTACAAGCTCGAATATTACGCCACAGGACCCTGACCTTATACTAGGACTGTCTTGAATAATCAAATCAGGGACATGGCTCTGCATTCCTAGGTAGTGAATGTAAAATTACATTGCGAAGAACCATAAAAGCAAAAAGTAGTAGTGTCAGTTCAGTCCAGCAAGTGCAATGTGAGTTCGCAAAAAAAAAAAAGAAAAAAAGTGTCTTACAAGTCTCTATGACTTTGCACAAATTCAGAGCTGTTGTGATCACCACCAGCTAAAACTGAGAAGTTGTGGAACCTCAATATAACTGAATTTTGTTTGCAAGCTATTTCTTGCATTGTCATGAGCCTTAAAGATGATGACAGAAAGCCTAGCAGGGAATGTAAATTATTTTGCACCATAAATTTTGTCGCATAAGTTTTGTTGTGTCATGTGTGTTGACTGATGTTTCACTTCTGAAGATTTGTACTGCGCTTGTTGGATCAACTACCACATCCAGAATTGCTGCACATTACACAGGTTCCCAAGCAAATTCTAATGTGTTACTATTGTGTTTACTTTCAGGAGGTGCTGTGAAAAGTCAAACTCAAACTCAACTGTGCTGTCAAAAGTCATCAATCTTGAGTCGCGCAGTTTGCCCTGTACGATCGAAACAAGCCTCCTCAAAGTGTCTGCTGCAGAGCACCGAAGATTTAGATGGGACCCAATTTTTGCGATGCATCTTCTGCACCCACTTCTTCAGCACGGCTGGGCGACTGTGAGGGAACCTGTATAGCACAAGCACATTGTGTAGAAAATACATAAATAGAGCAGCCAAACATAATTTCTTAGTACCTAACGGCACCAGCGAAGTAGCAGTGCGAGCAAGCGTGAGTGTCACATGCATGCGATACGAATAAACACTGTTTTTCCTCAAAATAAATAGCTTACCTGTGAAAAGTTAACTCCTTTCGTCTGTCCGTGCGTGAAGTGCACTGAAAACTGCAACAAGCTGGCATGGCATGCCCTCTAATTTAAAGGCAACGCAAAAATTGCGGGCAGCCGCGCTTAACTAAATGCAGACGACAGTACTTGTTGGGCCCACCAATATGGCGGCCGGTTCCACGCTGTGGAGCACCCTATGCGCGATCCAGCCATATACTATAGAGATCAGTGCTCGGCACTATGGTGTCGGTTCTCTCTGTCCGAGAAAATGTGACACCTTGCCTTACGAGACATATTACGCCTTACGTCATGACAGAAGAATTCAAAACGGGGAAACATCATGATTAAGCCAATACCTTGTGCAATAACACTTAGTGCAATAAGCTTGTGTCTACGCTAATTAAGCCAATACTAAGCCCTGTGAGATCGTTTACCGAAAAAAGTGTTGCAGAATAACATTTGACGTACAGAGCTCAACTTAGACTCCTAAATTTAGAGTACTGTATAAGTACTTATACAGCACTCTAAATTTAGGAGTCTAAGTTGAGCTCTGTAGTAATTTTCGCGAGGATCTATTTTTCGCGAAATTCGCGAACGCCCTTTTTTCGCGAATTTAAAGTCCCGCGAAATATTCGAACCAATGACAGAAAAATACGTGAAAGAAATATGTAAGAAATTTGACCCAGGACGCTGAGGCAACTTATGTATACGGAGTTTCTTACGCTGTTACACTGCATTGCCTCGCAAAGTGTTCAGTTCGCCGCTGCAACTGGAGACTGTAGTCCCGCCTTCACGTACGAATCCCCCGCGGATGTAAGCCTCCCGTGATCCCGGTTCCTTGTAAGCCTGGATCACCCAGAAAGCGCGTATGCACTCTGTCACGCGTATAGACCTTTGGAAAAGTTGTCGCATCACTACAAAGTGCCAATCGCACCTACTCGATGCGATGACAGGAATGGCGGGAGACAGGGCAATTGGGCAATGGCACAGATACGAGCCGAGTAGGACCTCCTAATCGCATCCCTTGCAGTCAGAAGTGCTCAAAAGGAAGACAAATTGAACGAGTTACCCAGTTGGGATACCTCTTATTAGCTTCTTCCAAGAAGTTCAAGGTGAATGGCCCCTAAGATGCAGGGTGGACGCAGCGCGGTACCGCGAATTTAAGGTTCCGCGAATAATTGCCTGATCCTGGCTTCTCACAAATTCGCGAATTATTGAGCCCGCGAATTTAAGCACTTATACTAACTCGTTGCTACTTCCTTTTGTGATTCCCATATCGAACCCACATTCAAAATTTTCAAACTACCAACGGCCCAGCCATGGATGCTCTCATGGGTATTTGGTGGTGTGCGTGTGTGTGTCTTTTATGTGACCTTATAACCCGCGATTCTATTCCCGTACAACGGGTTGTTAGCGTTGGGATCACAAACTTAGTACCGAAAAGAGCAGGTTGTGCTGCTCCTGCTCCTATCGTACACGTTCTTCCTTACCAAGGAAGGGTCTTATTACGTTGAAGTGTCTCTTGTAGGCTTGTGTCATCGTGCACATATATAGCGCTCGCTTATTATAACCGTCTCTTCAACCTTGCATGTCGCGTGAAAACAAAGGAGCTTTGAGAAGAGAAGGGCCCTTACGCTGTCTTTTGAACGATCGCACTCCGGCGCTTTTGTTACGCAGATGAAATTGGATTATTTTACATACACGGCCGCTTTAATGCACGATTATTTTTATAAAACCACATTTGTATTAAACGCAGTTGGTGAAGGCGTCCCTCGCATACTTCCGCACTTTTTCGAATACGTGCTTTCTAAAGTACAGCTTTCTAAACCTACTAGAGCTTAAAGCAACAATCCGGACTTGCAGAGGGTATTCGGATTATGGCTACAATTAAGAACAAACATTTTGTTGGCAAATGTCTTGTACAGAACTCTCAGGTTTGCATCCTACACACTCTTAAAAATGAACTTCACCGCATGGCACGCTCCTAGCCAACCATAATCTCGAATGATATCGTTATCTGCCCTGATTTGTTGAAAACGGGAGGCGTACGCCTTTTCTGTGACAATTATGAACAGCATAAGTGTCACAAAAAGGCGTACGCCTCCCGTTTTCAACAAATCAAGGAAGGGAACGATATCACCCGGGATGATGGTTGACTAGGAGCGTGCTATGTGGTGAAGTTCATTTTTAAGAGTGCACCCTCTTTGTTCTATTGCAAACTGTAGGACGCGACAAGCACAATGCCTGTCCACATCACATCTCAGAAATATTATTGCCCTCACCCTGAACACGAAGAGCAGGCTTCCACTACTTTGCCTCCCCCCATGGCGATCAACATGTTTGTTTGTTGGGTTAGAGCAGGGGTGCCGAAGTGGCGGCCCGCGTGGCCCCTGAGCAAAAAATAAAAAATAAAAATGAAAAATATTGAAGAAAACATTCGGCCCAAGCGTTATCATTGGGGTCTGTGCTCGTGCAGCTTATCTTGCGGTGGATAATGGTAGAAAACTGTTGACATTGACCTCAGCCGACGACTCTCTACTAAGAGACAACCGGGGCCTGATGGCACATGACAACAGGGAAGACGACAAAAGTAACACAGAGACGGCCAGGGAACATCGAACTTCCAACCTTTAATCATAATCAACTTTTAGTCAAATGATAAAAGTTGAAAGTTCGACGTTCCCTGTTTTTCGACCAGTGCTTGACATAACCTTTCCACTCTTTCTCTTTTCAACAAACATATGCCACCCTCAGTGTGTCTTGGTTCCGTCGTCTTCGCTGATGTGTCTCTAAACCTGCCCTGCGTCCGATTTTTGCTTGATTAATATTAGTAGCACATTCCTGAGCCAAATTTCTTAGAAAACCCTACGTGACCGATGTCTTATATTCGTATCTTCAATGGCGTTTGGTAACGTAACTCTTACAGTTTCGGGGGAAAGCCGTCGACTGACTTGAGGAAACTCCGTTGCCATTGCATCTCAGTTTCGTCGCAAAGGCCGTCTGGCTGACCGTCTTGCGAGAATTTAATGACCGTATGCACTTCAGGCCGTATGATTTCAGGCCCGTCTGACAGAGGTATGATTTAGTTGTAGGTAGAAAAGTGACGATTCAAATACAGCCGACTACCAGCTCCCGTGGCATAGTGGTTAGAATGATCGCTTTCCACGTCGAGACTGGGAGGTGACACGAGTTCGAATCCTGTCACCGGCTGTGCTGTCTGAGGTTTTCCCTGAGCTTTCCGAAGACTTTCTAGACGAATGTCGGTACAGTTCCCCTTGAAGTCGGCCCAGGACGCATACTAACACCCCTGTCCTCCACTCCTTCCTGCTGTCCTCTCTTCATCTGTCCACATCTATACGCCGCTCGTAGCCACAGTTGCTTCGCGGCGCTAACACGAAATTAAAAAAATAGCCGACTGAACAAAGAAAAGTGTTTCACTGCTGCCATGGCGCTTCCAAGTACACTGTGAGCAGGCCTAAAAAGTATTGAACAATTTCGCTCGTCACGGATGCATTTATGCAAATGGTGGCGCATCAGCAAATGAAGACAACTTCAGAAACTCTTTCAGTGGATTAGCCAATTTGCTCAGTGACCCCCGTCCACTACTATGACGTGAAGTGGCCCACGAAAGTAGGTAGCACGTTCCCACATGCCTTTGCATGGGTGACGTTTGTCAAGGTCGCGGAATGTGACTCACGAAAGCATCGTTATGCTGTTGAATATCACGAGAGGTCCTCTCCCACCAAAATCGGAATATGCTTTCTTTCTCTTCGTACCTGGTAGAACTTAGAAAGAATGGCATAACCACTCTGGACGGTATATCTTGATATCTGTATATCTCCTATTACGGTTGTCCCGAAAGGCTGTTTTATGCAACAAGAAACTTGTGCACCTATTCCACCTATTATCTGCAATGTTTACGTCTTTGCACACACGCACCCAATAGCTTTAAAATAACGTTCAAATACATGTATGCAAATCTGCGCACGCATTATGGTAGATACATGTGCTCCGGTTGAAGGATGGCATACAAGGCTGTTTAGCTGTCAGGTACTCAGGCTGTCGAGTAAGGCTCTTCCTCGACGTTAACCAGTCTGGACTGAACTGCTTTCTCAGGCGAGTTGCTAAGAGGACGCTAAGAAATCCAAAATCTAAAGAATCTGTCCGTAAAGAATCCTGTCTGGCAACTTATTTTCTACAAGTTTACTTTAACACGCGCAATGAAATGCTGCAAGTAAATGAACCGTCAATTGAACATGATCTAAAGGTCCGTGTTCTTCATATTCGCGGTCTAATAGGCTATACAGATATCCGCTGTCTACCTGTTCAGGATAAAAAGGTAAATCTTCAGGCACTGTGTGAATTTTTCGCATACTTTGCGAAAGCGCGCACACGAAATGCAGCGAAATGCGTTTAAAAAAAGAATCCCGAAATGCAGACGCAGATGCATCGTCCGTGTATCTCGGTTTCGCGCATGAATATTGTCACATTACAACGCAAACATTTCCTTTTACGCCTGCATTTTATTTCTATTGGGGCTCTTGCGTACACCGTTGCAAATCGTGCCTGTTTTTGCTAGCGCAAGCAAGTTTTATGTCCCTGATTCCACATCTCCACACATATTCTCATTACCTGTAAGAAAAAAATGTAGAGCAAACGAGGCATATTTCTTCCTGCGCACATTTTCTCGGATACATCGATTTATCGTTCCTCATTAAAGCTAACGCGGCACCAACTTAGGTTTCATCCTTTTTTGTATATAGGAAAGCATGAGCGGGTAGAAGACTGACAGGCAATCTATCTATACCTTTGCTACACCCGCGATTCTTCCCTTTTTCCCCCTTCCCAAGACGCACGAAGGCCGTAAATGCAGAACACACACACACACACACACACACACACACACACACACACACACACACAACTTTTTATGACATGCCGTATACTCCACACAATGGCTTGCGCGTTTATCGGTTAATATTATACCGAAAAGCTTGAAGCCTCATGAGAGCTACATGCACTAATATTTTCAGTTTGTTACGCAAAACACATTGCTGGGATATGAGCTCACTTTTCTAGGTAATTGCGACACGACATGGTAGCTCGCCAACTCCGTCCTTGTTTACCTTACACATCGCTGCTGGCGTAGGCAGCGTGTGTCCGGTGGATTTTCACTAGCTTCCCTCTGGCTTATTCCAGGCTTGCAAAGTCAACCCCTGGCGTGTTGCACGGACACGCCACTGATGAGCTTATTCTGCGATCGCGCAACAGCTGCTGTTGCGAACAGCCGTTGTGGTAAAGGAACCGAACCCTTAAACACTACAGTCGAACCTCGATATAACGAAACCCACGGGGACTGCAATTTCTTTCGTTGTATCGAACATTTCGTTGTACCGAATTGAAGGTCACGGATCGCGACCTTTGCGAGGGCGCGCGCTGTACATAAGCGTCGATAACTCCCGCTACAATGCGGAAAAGTTTTTCGTGAAAAATGATAAAAACTACAAATACAGCGCCAAAGTGCACCTACGGTATTTTATTCTTGCGTGAAATAGCCGGTTATACGCGTCTGTGTCGTGCCTAGAAGACGCGGTGTCACGCATTGTTCGTATGCTGCCGAAACCTCCGCAGCTTTCTCCATATCGTGTTGCGATCTCCCGCAAACCTTCTACGTCTATGACAGTGTGTTTTCCGTAAGGCTCTTCGTTGCTACGGCATGTTTGTCCCCGTCAAGAAAATCATCTAGGCTGATTACGTCACTTACGCCGCCACGCGAACGAAGCGTTTCCCACGCGCGCGATGGCGCCCTGCGTCTCGTGCTCGTTTTACTTGGCTGCAACCGGACAGTTCAAAACATGCGCGCAACGGAGAAGCCTCGGAAGAAAATCCCTAATCTCCAATGACTCAGACTTCCTTTTGTAAGCACCAGATTCCTCCCGACCCTAATCACGCGTGCCATCTTTCGCTGCGGGAACAGGACGCTGCTTGCGCCCTTTGTTTTCATGACCCTAAAGTCGGCTTTGAGGTCATAAACCTTATCTCGTTCTTTCGCTGTATCGAGGCGGTGGCTAAAAAGTGTTTCGTAGTAGCGGGAGTTAAAATACATTTATCTCTATGGCCCTCTGCCGGGGAATCCAAATTATTTCGCTCTATCGCGAATTTCGTTATATGGCGTTTCGTTGTAACGAGGTTTGACTGTATATAGGAAGGGAAACATGTAGACGCGCACGAAGACAGACCGGACGTGTGGAACGTACAGTGGAAGACATTGATAACAAACGGGCGGACCCTCGCTACGTATCGTTAAAGCGCCATTAAACTTACAAGAAACGCTCGAAGAAGCAGCCATCGCCTGGGCCAGATCTCTTCTCATGTGAAGTCACCAGATCTACGACATCATCCACAGCTGTTCTGAGTTGCCTATTGGGAGAATGGAAAAATGGCCAGACACCACGTCCCCAGCGGCCACTCGCAAGCATTCCCTATACAAAAAACCTACATATTAAAGGAGCATGGGAATCATTTGGAACATATATTTTTTCATCGCTTGATATGAACATACTACCTTCATAAACTGCCACGCAAAATATTTCCTTCGAAAAGCGCGAATTTCCTCAGAAAAACAAGTTTACAAGAATGCGCTCCGCGGCGACAGTGTCCCCCAAGCCGAGCCTGGCGTGTGGTGACGTCAGGAGGCCGACCACTTCATTGGCTGCCGGAAGCGTCCGCTCCCCGCCAGAATCGTCTGCTAGCTCCGGAATCGTGGCGACTTACCGACTGAGACGCTGTTGCGATTTATTTGAGTTTGACATTCACTTGCGTTCTTACATGATTTGTCTTGTACGTTTTGCATAAAACAAGACTGCGGGCAGTGTAAAAGGTGTGGCTAGGCCTCTGTGTTGCCGTGACGGCCCGGGTTGAGGTGGATCGTACGCGGTTGTGGTTTCTGTTCCGATTGTGCTGAGGTGTCGTTAATTAGTGAACAGTATTGTGCCTGTGTGTGCAGCATATATATGATACGACTAAATACATTCCTGTCAGCTGGAAGATTTATTCCATGTGCCACTGTTGAATGCTGCGTATGACCATTCAAAAAAGAAAATCCTTATTTGGCCATGTGTTTTGGGGTTTCCCACAGATCGCTAGCAGATGAACTCTACTGACTTTATTTTGGTATCCATGTTGTTGTGCTTGTGGAGACGTTGCGCTCCTGGTATCAATAAGATATGGTAAGCGCAATGTTACACAGGTATGCATTCATCGGTCCGCTCTTTTGCCTCGGAGATGCCAGTGTCCATGCGGTTCAGAGCCCATAGTGTTGACCACAACACGGAGAAGTCATGATGGTCGACGACTTCTTCAAGTGAAAACACTGGTCACTGCGCCGCGTCTTCATGACTATGCATTTGTAACGAAGAAGAAGCACTATATTTCAATCTGAATGTTCATTCACACTTAGCAGCATCACTTACTAGCCTCCGGTGCATTCGTGTGGCGAAATCGAAGCTGGCGGAGCTTAGGCTCCAACTCCATAAAACGCTTCGTCATGAAGAGCAGACGTGTCGCCTAAAGAGTGTTCAGTTCACCAGTGTTGCCAGGTCTACTGAAATTTCAGAAGATCTACTGGACTCCGAGTCTGTCTACTGAAATCCAGAAAAAAGGTCAAAATGCTCTTAAATCTACAGAATTTTTTGCCTGAAGCGTGGTTTTGCATAGCAAAGTCCAATTCAGGTTTGCTGGCACTGTCCGGTTGCATCGTACACTCGAAATCGTATTACACCTTAAAGGGTGTAAATCAAAATGTTCATGGCGCACACCTTTTAAGGTGTATTTTAACACCCTCATGGCAATTGGGGTGTAAAGGGTGTAACGCCGAATAAAACTGCTGGGTTTATGGCAATAAGTTGGTAACTGTGTATTCATAAGTACCAGCATATTGCGCATAATCACATTGAGGTCCACATATGTATGCACATCAAGGTGATGAAATATGTGTATAAACATGCACAGCCGACATACAGACAATCATGTATATGGCGTGGCAGCTGTGCATGGCAATCAAGCATGGCAGCTGTATATAGCTTTTCGTGAAACTGTAGACCTTCTCATGCGCAGTATGCATGTTCATATGCATGTTCATTACTTAGAACGCTGCATTTATTCGTTTCTTCAAGGCTTTGCAGTGTTGTACCCACAAATATCTAACCCCTGTAAAATGCATTACGTTGTTCACTATCCGCGACTCATCAGTAGTAGGTACTGGACTCTCACAGTGCACAACGCCCAACTGGCCTGAACACGATTTAATTAGCAATTAGAGCTAATTGGGACCCCCCACATTAATCAGCACCCTCCAGGGAGCCACCACACTAATTGGGGAAAGTCTAACTCGTGTCCAGACCAGCTGAGCGTTGTGCACTATGAGAGTCCATAAAAAAGAAAAAAATAGATAGAAATAGAGTGGAGAGAAGGAGTTTAATTGAAGATCAACGGCACCATCTTGAAGAAAGCGGTCCGGAAAGGCCGCGTACCGTCGCTGGGCGACGGAGCACAGAGGCAGGTTGCAAAGCATCGCAGCTATGACCACCAGTTCCGGACATCCTGTGACGTCAGCTGTGACGTCATCACGGCATGTCTGGGCAAGTTAGGACAGCTCTGGGCATGCAAGGAGAAAAACACTCGTAATACAGAGTCTGGAAAAGCAAGAGTATGCAAACCATCAATAGCTAACAAAAAAAAAAAAATTAGTTACACAACAAATGAGCCCACCAGAACAGGAGCGCAGAACCATGCGACTGCTCCATCCGAGAGGCAGGCAGAAACTGACTCGTAATGGTTTTTGTCCTGTATAAACCCCGCAGCTGCACCCCCTAGCGATTACTTTCTCAACTAATCTCACAACAAAATTATTAAGAATCACGCCAGCGCTACTCCCGGTCCCAAGGCAGAAGATGATAGAAAATGGCGGGAATGCCCGGACAACAGCAACCAGCACCCGACGTGCACGGGCACGAAAATCGCAAACAAAGCGGGAACAAAGTTGGCGAAATCATTAGTTACACAACAAATCACCTCACCACAGTAGGAGCGCAGACCGATGCGACTGCTCTCGTCGACAGCCAGGGATCAAGTGACGACGGAGCGAACGACCGCACGTCTTCTCCCAACGAGAGCCAGAGGTGGACTGACGTAAGCGCCACTCTACGGGTGCTACGCATGCGCGCGCTCGTAGCGCCCTCTGCGCGCTCCTACCGCCATCTGCGAGAGGCTAAGAGAGAAGAGCATTCCTGCGCCCCCTGCTGGCCGTTCTCATTGGTCGTGAGGCTAAGTGAGAAGAGCATTCCTGCGCCCCCTGCTGGCAGTTCTCATTGGTCCAGACATCATCCTATTGTCTCAGGGCTACACTGTTTTTTTCCACTAATGCTCCTTTGGTCAATCTGCAGTGAGGCCACGGTATGACGTCATCATGCACCTGCGTGGCTCAAGGACGCGTGCGCTCTAGACAGGGGACCTATTATTTATTGAATCACTATCCCAAGATTATTTCCTTTATTCTTCTATAACGATTGCATAGGAAACTATTGCAGAAGAGCACCATGCATGAAAACTGATCGTAGGAATTCCAAAGTCTTACTAAATGAGACTTGCAAAGGAACAAAACATCCTAACATGTAACTCCATCAACGGCTAATAAGAGGACTAGGCACTCAACAAATCAACGCGCGCAGAACTCAGGGCAGCACTATCGTCAAGACGACAATGTTCCTTGTCAAAAAAAGACAAGATACAAAGCGTTAACAAAGGAAAGCATGCATATCGGGGCATGTCAGGACACGTCAGAACAAATTCGCACGACTGTTGGGCAACAGAGGAAAACGAACACTTGAACAGAGTGAAAAAGGCACTCACCATCATTTTTCCCGTTCACAGCATTCCCTCATTGTAAATCCGCTCGTCACAAAATCCACCTGCATCGTCGAACACCATTCACCAGTGACGAACCATACATCCGCACCCCATCAGAGGCAGACAGAACCCCACCTAAGCTACGCTCTTCCACTGACGGCCAACGCCAGGATCATAATTACCGTGTCTACACCCGCCAGTGTCCAAGAGAGAAGTGAATCCTTGCGCCCCCTGCAGGCCAGTCTCATTGGTCGTGACGGCATCCTATTGTCTCAGGGCTACCCTGTTTTTTTTCACTAATGCTCCTCTAGACAAGGTCAACCTGCAGTGAAGCCACGGTATGACGTCATCTTGCAGGTGCGTGGCTCAAGAACGCGCACGCTCTAGACATGGGACCTGTTATTTATTGAATCACTCTCCCAATATTATTTCCTTTATTCTTCTATAACGATTGCATAGGGAACTATTGCAGAAGAGCACCATAGAAAAGAGGAGATTATAGCATTTCATTCCCAAAGTCTTACTGTACAGGGAAAAAATGGTGCAGCAAGACATGTTCATCCCACCCGAGAGCCAGGTAGATAATTGAATAATGATGCTTTGTTCCTCCTGAATAAAGTCACACACCTGTCCCCCTCGCGGTTACTCTCTGAACTAAATGAATCGCAAAAGTATTAAGAATAGCACTATTCCCATTCAAGGCAGCACTATCGTCAAGAATATTCCTTGTACAAAAAGAAAAAAAAACTACATGTAGAAGGAAAGCATGTCAGAACAAGCCCAGGCATGTCAGCGCATGTTTGTCAGACAACAAGGGGGAAAAAGCGAAAAGAAACAAAGAAGGAAACCAGCATCAAACTATTTCCAAGCACACGCACTCCTCTTGTTCAAAAACAGTGCTCATCATAAATCTGTCCAGGGGAATACACACCATTTTGCTACACTTTTTTCAGTAACAGTCAACGCATTGCTACAGACTGCGTGACATCATCACATCCTGTCTGAAGAAGACACCGGCAAAGACTCCTATTAATTATTGCATCGCAAGATTATTTCCTTTGTCCTACTCTGAATGACATTGATTCTCTCATTAAAATTCAACAAAAAAGCACCCTGCATATTAACTATTTTCACCCCAAAGGCTCATCATGGTCATTAGAATTACAGTAAACTACCACTGCTCCTTAAAATAATAAGTGAGACCACTCAACGTCACCTCCAGGCTTATGTAATACATGACCCTTTCTATGCTCATACATTCGTTGTCTGAGGCTACACCTGCGAGCAAAAACGCGCGGAAGCCGGGTGGGCAAAGTTCCATTCGCGCATTGCGAGCATAAAGGCGGGAAAGCCTGGGAGCAAAGTTCTATTCGCGCACTCCAAAGCACAAGACAGAACGCCTTTACGGGAACACGATGGCATTCCTATACTATATTGATGATTATTGCATTGCAGTTTCGAAAAGCTTCTACAAAACTATAATTTTAGGAGCCCATTAAAATTCAACTTTCTATGGAAACTATAATTGCCCTATTACTTGGATCGCTACTAATGAAGCGCTCCAATTTTTTCTCTCTTCCCATTTCAGCCTTGTCATGCAGTGAAGCCGACTCATATCCAAAATAATTAATTTACACTGAGGGTGCCGTGCTTCAGGAATTCCTATCCTGCGTTCAGATGCAAGCATTTCTTCACGGATACCTTTAACAGCTGACTTCCTCAACATACCGAGCTCCTAACAACATCTAACAAACAATCAGAGAAACCCACTTCTCAGCTGCACCATGCGACTTTCTTCTGCGTAAAATCGGTGATTTGAGGAAGAGAGCAGCGAAAAATTGCGCGCACTTGTGCTTGACTTAAAAAACCTGAAGCATATGCTAATAAGCTAAGAAAAAGACACTCAGGTCTGGTATGTGATAGTGCCACATACGCAGACGCATTGCCCTTGCGTAAAGAAAGCACAGGACAGGGATACACACATTTCCTTAGGTGAGCAGGGAAAAGGCTTAAGACCTCAGGTCACCACACATCGCCACGCGGCTAGCACAACATGACACCAACAAGATACTAGCAGCGGGAAGAACTGCAACACTGCTAAACAAGTCCAGACATGCCACGATGACGTCACAAATCAGGAGAAAAAAAGCACACGCATGCACGCACAGAGGACAACGCATTAAACACACGGAGCGCTCAGGAATAATCGTAGCGTTACCGCACATCGCTACGAAGCTCAACGTCTAACACAAGACGACAACAACAACAAGATATTAACGAAGGGTAAAAATTGCAACACTGATCAAGTCCAGACATGCGACATCGCATACAAAACACTGCTCATCGGGGAAAAGGCCTAAGCCCGCGGCGGATCATCATAGAGCATACACAACTTCACTTTTCTACTTCGCGTAAACTAAACGCGGTCTGCTTGGAAAACGACGTACAAATTTTCTTAAGGAGCAGAGAAATATAGAAATTTCTACTCCGTGCTCAGATACCAGCATTTCTGCTCAAAAACCTGCAAAATTAAGCACTGCTTACTTCGTCAAGATATCGAACACCCAACAAAATCAAACAAACAACCCCACTTCCACTGGTAGAACACTATTCAGCTTTTACGCAGGAGGCTTTCTTCAACATAAAAGTAGAGAAAATAAGAAAAAGAGCAGCGAAATATTAGACGCACTTTTGCTTGACTTAAAAAACCTGAAGCATATGCCAATAAACAAAGAAAAAGACACTCATGTCTGGTATATGATAGTGCCACATACACAGACGCATTACCCTTGCGTAAAGAAAGCACAGGACAGGGATACACAAATTTCCTTCAGTGAGCAGGGAAAAGGCTTAAGCCGTACCGCCTAGGAATAATCGGAGAATCACCGCTTATCGCTACGCGGCTAGCACAACATGACAGCAACAAGATATCAGCGAAGGGTAAAAATTGCAGCAAGAAAGACACTACTGAACAAGTCTAGACATGCGACATCGAATGCCAAAACACTGGTGATCGGGGAAAAGGGCTAAGCCTGCGGCGGATCATCATAGAGCATACATAAGTTCATTTCGCGTAAACTAAACGCGGTCTGCTTGGAAAACGACGTACAAAGTTTCTTAGGGAGCAGAGAAATATAGCAATTTCTACTCCGTGCTCAGATACCAGCATTTCTGCTCAAAAACCTGCAAAATTAAGCACTGCTTACATCATCAAGATATCGAACACCCAACAAAATCAAACAAACAACCCCACTTCCACTGATAGAACACTATTCAGCTTTTACGCAGGAGGCTTTCTTCTACATAAAAGTAGAGAAAATAAGACAAGAGCAGCGAAAATTACACGCACTTTTGCTCGAATAGCAATAAGAGAAAAAAATAAAATATCGACACACACGCTAATAAACTGTGACAAAGACACCCATTTCTGCTATCAGATAATTATTGCATAATGCTGAATACTCATTCGCATTGTCCCTGCGTGAAGAAAGCACAGGGCAGGGATACACAATTTATCTTAAGCGAGCAGGGAAAGTCACTTCTACTCGAACAGCTTAATACCATAAAGTCTGAATTTTTGCAAAGCAAATAAAGCTTGAACAGCGCTACGAACGTGACAGACACATACTAACAAACAAACAAACAAACAAACATACAAACAAACAAACAAACAAACACTTCTATTCATTTCTATTGATAAAGGCGTAAACCACACTACAAGAACGAAGCACGCTGCTTCAGGAAAGCGTATCAAATGCATCGCAACAGGACCGGCTCTCATAAAATAGCCTGCCCAAAACGAAGACTTCACCAGGTTCGCGAGGTAATTCCATTAAAAACGCTCTCGGTCTATCCTACAGATAGCAATGCAAGCGCTGCTTCCCTTATTTTTTAAGCCACTATTCCACGCAATGGTACATAAATGGATCACTCGTGTCACATGAAAAAGCACACACAAAGAACTTACTTGTCAAGTGGGATCCCTGGTTCAGGAAAGCGCGCGCGCCCGCGCGCTCACATACACAGACACACACTCACATTTTCACAATCACAAACACAAAGTCCACCACAACCACAGAAATCCATATTATTCCTCAGGTCAATAATTATCCTACCATCGTCAAAAGATGGCTCACTCTTGTATGCGATCGCAAAGCGATAGGTCCTCGTTCCGGATGTAATAGGATATCGCCACTCGGCCGACGCGAACCAAAAAAGAAAGAAAGGAATGCGCGTTCGCTATACCTCCACAAAGAAAACGGTGCTTTGCTTCTACGCAGCGCTCATCATACAGGAGTGAATTGTCTTCTTCGTTTTCCTTTTATTTTCTTGCACCCATATATTTTGCAAGAATACTATAGAGCAGAACGGACAAATGTGAACATCATTCGCTACACACTCTAGCTCTCAGTGATGGGCAGTAACTACTCATGAGGTAGTTTAACTACAACTACTAACTACTTCCCTTAAAAGTAATTGGAATTACTAATTAACTACATCTTGCAAAAAGTAATTAAACTATATTTGTAACTACTACAAAGTAGTTTCAATTACTTTTCCAACTACTTTGTGGAAAATGGCTGTAAGAACAATAAAGGTGTCACTAATAAGTAATAATAGACAGCAATATCGGTTGAAGTAATAATTTAATTCGATGTACATTCGTAATGCGTTCACACCATCCTGGTGCCCCTGAGTCCCAAAGCGCTCACCTGTCTGCGGTCATAAATTGGTACAGAGCAGATACAAAACTCTTCTAGTGCTCCAGTGAGCTTCAAATTTTTCCAGAAGGCAATTCAACAAAACAAAGGAAAATATTTTCAGGCCTTCCTGTTCCTTTGGGCAAGTTGACTAACGAGGTGTTAACATAGTGAACTATTAAGAAAAATTGGCTGTTCAGCCCAAAGTCGCATTACAGTTTAAAGGACAACGGAAACGAAATTTGTCCATTGCAAAAAGGGGACCGAACAAGGTGTAAATATTATGTAAAATTATGGTGCCACTAGTATTTTGCAAGTACGCTGTGCGGATGGCCATATTTCTGACGATTACGAGAGCGCTGGGCCGCCCACTCGACACGATCGCCCATGGAGCGCGCCAAGCATTGCGGGAAAATCTGAGGAGCGCGTGACGTCAAATATCTCTCGCGCTCCATGTGCGGCTGCACGGTACAAACACGGCGAATTCTGAATAACGCCTGAAGATGTTTGATTCGGAGATCTCGTGGAAGTCTGAAGACAATATATTCTATGAGAGATGGGTTCGTACATGCTTCTTCGTCTTCGTTCTTTCCCCGTAGCAGGAATTAGACGTACGCCGAAACACCAAATGAAATGAAGCGAAATGAAAGTCAGGAACTCCAACAGGAGAGCCAACGTGCGTCACTTCCGTGGTCTGCTACGGCGGCGCGGCGACGCTCACCAGGGGCTCAGAGTGCTCCACGGCCGAATTTTATATCGCGATTGTGGCGGCGTTTCAACTAATATACGCAAATCTAAGTCGAATTCCGGATTGTTTTGGTACACATCGCAATATGAGGCAAATAGCTGTGCAGCCTATTTTCGTTTCCGTCGTCCTTTAAGCGAAGCCATCACCTTTGTAATGCCACATTACTATTCATCTGACATAACACTAGTCCAGTGCTCTAACTGAACTGGCATCGGTGACTCTGCACACAGCTTCCAAATTATATCACAAAAGCACCAATGCCTTGTGCTGGCTGTGCTTACGCTTGAATCAGATTCTTAGCGGACGAAGCCAGTGATCTCAGCACCACCATCTTTTCGAACAGTGTGTCCGAAATTCTGCACCTTCTCGGTGTCAATATCTGGCCAGCTAAGCTAAACAACCTTTCAACAACTGCACTACTGGGCAGTGAAGCGTTAAACTTGACAAAACATGCTTTCAAACAAGGGTAGGTGTGCAAAATTTTCGTATCTGTTCGCTTGTCCAAGAGGTACGACTCAAACTCTGACACAATCTTGTCATGCGTGGTTGATCCAACACGCATATCTTGCATGCATGTGTTGTCCACAAAACTGAACAAATTGTCATCGTCCTGGCTGTCCAATGTTGAGCTCTGACTCACTGTGTCCAATCCAAGGTCCATGCCCTCATTGTCATTCATTTGTTCACTCTTCCGGAGGACCTCTTCGATTGCTGCAATGACCTTTTCCTTTGTAGTAAGTTCGCCAGACTGCGAAATGCACGACATCTTGAACCTTGGTACCAACACGGTAGCAATTTTGTATTCATCACTTTGCAGGATGTCTCGGAATCTCTCATCGAGACTCACTTGCAGAACATTTATGAGGGGAACAACGATTTTGTACTTTACTTTACAGATGGCACTTAGCTTGGTTTTGATTCCGAGGACCATTGGGATCACATGCCCCAGGAAGCAGTCCTTTTCCCCTTGAAGCAATTTCATTGCAGCAGCCACTGGAGCCATCACCTTTACGTACGCTTCGAGAAAACAGAAATCGGACTCGGTCATTGAATCACCTTTCAGTTTCATTTCTGAGCTGCACTGTTTAACTTTGTCGATCCCAATGTCCAGCACGCGTTTCACAGCTTCAAAATCCGAAGACCACCTTGTAGATGTGGGGTTGATGAATGTTGTTCCTGTTACCCTGTGGACAATATCGGACATCTTTGTGCTCCGATGTACCGCATTTGACAAGGCCTGCACTTTTCCCATCGCTCTGTCATGTGCGCTCTTGTACGCCGGATTTGACCTTGCTTTGGGAGCATCCACCGAGGCGACTAAGTTGAGTAAATGATTTGCACACCTCTTTTGCGGAGGAAGCAGTGAAGTCAAACCAGCATCGTCGTCAGTAACACTGTTCAGCAATCCAAAAATTTCTTCGCATTCCACTGATTCAGACATGTTGGTGATATCTTCTTCATCCTCGTCACTTTCCTCAACAGTGGCTTCAGAAGTTGCAGAGTCTCTGCTGAACATACGAAATGCCTTTGCAAAATTTGCTGCGTTGTCAGTGACGCAGTCCTTGACCTTTTCCATGATACTGAATTCATTGTAGATGTCGATACGCATTTCAACAATCCTTTCAGCAGTGTGCTCATACTTAAATCGTCGGCATGCTATCACGAAACCCTTTCTCTCGAGGGAAGCTGCATCAACATAGTGAACTGTTACTCCCATATATGCCCGATGATGAGAGCTCCATAGATCGGCTGTTGAAGACACCCACAGTGCGTTTGAGATTTCCTCAATTATCTCCGTTTTCTTTTCATAGAACATTGCTGTTATGCGCCGCACCACTGTTCTTCGATTTGGAATTGACAACCTAGGAGCCACTGTTCTGCAGAAGTTCTCAAATCCTGTTCTCTCAACTGTTGCAGTTGGCATCATGTCAGTGACTATCAGTTCTGTAACAGCTTTGTCAAATGCTTCTTGTGTTATCTTCTTGTCGCACGCATTTTCCACAATCTAGCACAGGCTCGCTTGTTTGCTGCCATGGGGACCCTGGTTCGAGTCAGCACTCCTTTGCGCACCGTCGACGTCCCCTTTCTTTTTTCGTCTCTTGCTGTTCTTTTGTCTCTCGTAGTCCGTGAACTGGACAGGATGTTGCTCCTGAGGATGAAGAGGAATAAAAATAATGGTCATATCGGAGCTCGTTGGGAAATTTGTCGGGCGAGAAACTGAAATCTTCCTCACAACGGGAACGTCAAGAGACCGTCACACAACCTAGTATGACTACTGGCGACAGACGCGTAGGAACAAAAAAGAAAAAGAGAAGAAAACGTCCTGCGAGCAGGTACGAGCAACATCTCACCACATACAGGCGTGCGCGCCATTTGCTACATCAACACAGGGTATGCATCGTCCAACGCCATTCAGAAACAAAGGAGCCGGGACATTTTTTATGGTTGACGCCTTGTAGATCACGACAACCAAATGTCTCAGCAAAGGTGCACGCGATGTAGTGAAAGAGGGTATTTGCAATGCGAACAGAAAATGGTAATCCTAAACGAATGTGCACTGCCGCGTTGCCATTAAAATAGGAGTTGCCGTTAATCGGTGGAAATTGTCTATAGCAAAGCACTTGAATACACAGATCATTTATTAACGCAAGTGAATTTACTCACCCGCACGTGTTTCAAGAAGTTACTGGAACTTCTCACGCTGCCGGACAACGTACGACAGGGGCAAAACCGGCACTCTGCAGTGAAGTTTGCGCTTCCCTCCTTCACCTTAACATTCTTGTAGCAGTACTCAATCACGAAGGAGTCCATCCCGACAGTGACACAGGCAATAACGCCGACAAGAAGAAGAACGTGAAACATGCTGCAACAACAACGAACGCATGCTCGCTGCAACCCAGAACGCTAATACTTGGATTGGATTGCCTCCGGCCGCGACCAAGCGGGTGCCTCGGGCTAAGGCGTCTGCTACGGCTTCGCGCGATCACCACGAGGTCGCGGGCGCGGCTTCGTAGTTAAACTACAGTAGTTAACTACAAAAAATGTAATTTAACTACCAACCTGCAACTACATTATGACAGAGTAGTTATAATTACCAAGTAACTACTCGAAAAGTAATTTAACTAGTAATTCAACTACATGTAATTGAACTACTGCCCATCACTGGTAGCTCTCACCATTTTTAAACCAAACCACTTAACATGTGTTCATAGGTCTTCACTAAATAGGTGAGCCGATAAGGACTCAAAATGAAATGAAATCAAATAAAATAATCATTCCAGCATCGCCGGCTGCAGGCTTGGGTACCCTGCTTGGGTCTGCTGGCGCTGGAATAAAAGATTTATCGCGAGGGTACTACAATGGTGAGCTCTGCTGCTGTTTAAGTGATAAAACAGTGCTCCTGAACCGCGCCCCACGCGAGCCGCGCGCGGACCCGTTCTCGGGACGCGACGCGCGCGATTCCCCGTGCGAGCGCAACGCGGGCCTCGCGGTTTGGACGCGCGCTGTTCTGTCCTGTTTGTTGTATCCGCATTGTTTGTTGTATTTAACTTCATTTTTAGGGGATTTGGTGGCGCCACCACAGTAGTCATGCATTCATCTTTGTCTTCAGAGCTCACGCGCATTACTCCATGTTTGAGCATACTGTTCGGACGTTCTTTTTCTGTTATCTATTATGGGTGAAATAAGCACAGTCTTTTCACCTCTTTGCGAGGTTTAACTTTCTGACTGGTCAGTTTCTTGGAGTTCTGATGGAGTCAGAACAGTGAAAAGACTAAAGGATCGTCGGCTACGTTGGCATATCAAGCACCTCAGCGTCCACGTCAGCGCCAACTTACAGCCACATCGTCCTTGGGTGAGCTTTCACATTCGACGCTGATTTCGTAGGAACCTCCTCGTCCTGAAGCAGCACCTGCAGAAACAGAATTTATCCGAAAAGCTTCGCTCAACTGGTGTCCTTGTCTTGCTATCCGCGTGCCAGAAGGTTCGAAGGGATTTACACCAATGAAGGTTGAACATTAGCCTTCTCCACGATGTCCAGACAAGATACCGATGGTATTCCACTTGCTAATCAGACGAACGGATTGGAAGAGACGGCTCCAACATCGTCTGCAGAGCATCAAGGCGCAAGGCCTAAACGTAGAGTAGTCCTCTCTGAAAAGGCGCAACAGAACTTCGAACTCGAGAGGGATGAGCACCGTGCAAAGCTAGCAAAGGCTTGGGAGGAAACACAGTATGAGCTGGAGAAAATCTGCATACCCGAAGCGTCTCACGAGGAGGTGAGGAGACTCGCCACCTGCTACAAGCGTTACAAGCTTCAGGCAGAAACGTATTCCACGTTTCTGGTGAAGACTAACGTCGAGGACAGCCTAACCGAACGAGATATTCAGAAGGAAATCGACAAGGACCGATATGACCTCGTAGGAGGCATAATCAAGGAAATTGAAGCACGCCTCGATCGCCAGCGTGAGACGGGTTCACGGCGCTCCGTGGATTCGGTACGCTCATCCTGTTCCTCACGACGTTCTCTGCAGTCTAGCGTCAGTTCTTCAGCAAGTGTCGCCGCAGCTAGGGCTCGCGCAGATGCAGAAGCGGCACGTACACTCACGTCATACAGCCAACGGGAAGCCGCAATGAAGTTGGAAAAAGCCCGCATCGAAGCCGACCTCGAGACACTGCAGAAAGAGAAACAAGCTGCCGCAGCGGAAGCACAAGCCAGGGTTTTGGAAGCAGCACTCGTACAAGGTGGCACACGAACTCCTGAAGTCGAGCTGGTTGACTCGTCAGAGCGAACTAGGGATTACGTTCTGCACCACACCGTACCACAGAGCACGTCATTGGTCCCAGGAGAGTCCGCCGCACACGCTGCAACCCTCTCGTCGCTTCAATGCGACGTCCCGTGCATCCCTTCTAGGGGATTCCCCCAACAGCACAACAACCCCTCAGGGGACGCAAGGGTTCCTATGCCTCAGGAACAAGCACCGGTCATGGGCGACATCGTTAAATACCTTCTTCGTCGGGAACTGGTCACGACTGGACTCTCAACGTTCACCGAACGTGCAGAGGACTATAGGTCATGGAAATCCGCTTTCCGAAACGCCACTGAGAACCTTGGGCTATCAGCTACAGAGGAGATTGACCTGTTGGTGAAGTGGCTAGGAAGCGAATCGTCTGCCTACGCTAGGAGGCTGAGATCCGTGCACATCGAGGACCCATGCATGGGCCTTCGATCAATCTGGGAACGTCTTGAGGAAGCATACGGTAGCCCAGAGGCGATAGAAAATGCGCTTGTTCGGAGGCTGGAGAACTTCCCCAAGTTATCGAGTAGTGACAGGGAGAGGCTCAGGGAGCTGGCGGACTTGCTTCAAGAAATGGAATCTGCGAAGGCTGATCCGCACTTGCCTGGCCTGTCTTATCTGGATACGGCGCGCGGCGTTAATCCCATCGCAGCGAAGCTGCCCTTAGGTTTGCAAGAGAAGTGGATAAGCCTCGGATCCAAGTACAAGCAAGAGCACCGCGTATCTTTCCCGCCTTTCTCAGTCTTCTCGGGCTTCGTCCGAAGTACGGCTAAAACGAAGAATGACCCGAGCTTCATAATCGGGTCTGTAGTTGACAACAGAAGCATAAAGGACAAACCATCAACTATGCATGGTTCCAAGAGGACATCTGTGTCAGTGCACGGGACCCAAGTTACCTCTCTGGAAGGCGGCTTGGTCGGTACCACCAAGGCAAATACTTCAAGGAAGTCGGACGTGATGTGCCCCCTGCATAAGAAACCGCATAAGCTCGCCGACTGTCGTGCGTTTCGGCACAAACCTTTGAATGAGCGAAAACGCCTGCTAGCAAACTATGGCGCCTGCTTCAGATGCTGCGCGACAACACACAGCGCCAGAAACTGTAACTCGACACTGCAATGTAGGGAGTGTAACAGCGACCAGCATGTAACAGCTCTTCATCCTCAGACAGAATCATCCCAAGTTCAATGCACAAACGTCATGCCCTCGCAGGCAGGCTTGGATGAAGCTTCTTCAGAGATCACGTCAAGCTGTACGGGCGTATGCGGAGGCTTAAATTCTAGAAGATCATGTTCGAAGATTTGCATTGTTAAGGTGTACCCGAAGACACGACCAGAGCAGGCAGTCCGGATGTACGCAATGCTTGACGACCAGAGCAATAGATCACTGGCCAGGCCAGAATTCTTTGAGCGCTTTGGTATTCGTGCAGGTGAATATCCGTACACACTGAGGACCTGCGCCGGCGTGGTGGAAACGACAGGGCGACGAGCAAGTGGCTACGTAGTCGAGAGCCTCACATCCGAAAAACGGCTGGATCTACCCACGCTGATTGAGTGCGATGAGATTCCAAACAACAGGCACGAAATTCCAACGCCAGACGTTGCACGCAGACATCCCCATCTCAAAGCACTAGCCAGCCTCATTCCACCAATGGACCCCGAAGCGCAGATCCTGCTCCTTATAGGCCGGGACCTTGTTCAGGCACATAAAGTGCGCCAGCAACGGAATGGACCCAACGACGCTCCTTTCGCCCAGAAGCTGGACCTCGGGTGGGTCATAGTTGGTGACGTCTGTGTCGACAGATTACGCACACCAGAGAAGGTCGACGCTTTCGCTACAACTGTACTGGGGAATGGACGTCCGTCTTCCTTCAAGCCATGCCACAATCACATTCTCGCAAAGGAAAACCTGAGTTGTCAGCATCCCAACAGAGAAGCCGTGCTGCCTGGTATATCGCCACCGAGTAATGACGCAGCGGACCCGCTATTCCAGACAACAAGGGAGGACGAAACCTTTGCTCCGTCTGTGGAAGACCAAGAATTCTTGAATCTTATGGACAGAGAATTCCGTATGGACGCATCGGGCAACTGGGTGGCCCCCTTGCCGTTTCGTACACCTAGACGTAAGCTTCCTGACAACCGAGAACAAGCACTATCTAGGTTCAACTCGCTATGTCGCACCCTGGATAGAAAACCGGAGATGAAGCAGCACTTTGTTGCCTTCATTGAAGATCTGCTGAAAAATGGTCATGCTGAGCCGGCTCCACCAAGGGACGAATCTAAAGATTACTGGTATCTTCCCAGCTTTGGCGTCTACCACCCACAGAAACCGGGTCAGATCCGCGTCGTGTTCGACTCCAGCGCCAAACACCAAGGCATTTCGCTAAATGACCTGCTTCTTTCGGGACCGGACATGACTAACAGCTTGGTCGGAGTTTTACTCCGCTTCAGGAAGGAAGCCTTCGCTGTAACCGCAGATATCCAGCGCATGTTCTATTGCTTCTTCGTACGTGAAGAGGACAGGGACTACCTGCGGTTTCTTTGGTTCCGTGATAACGATACCAGCAGCGAAGTTATCGAGTACAGAATGTGCGTGCACGTCTTCGGAAACACGTGTTCCCCAGCCATTGCGACATACGGTTTGAGACGAACCGCACAAGAAGCAGAGCTGGAATTCGGAGCTGACGTCCGCCGCTTTGTCGAAACAGACTTTTACGTGGACGACGGCCTCATATCTCTGTCAACCGAAAAGGAGGCCATCGAACTCCTGAAAAGGACGCAGAAGATGTTGATGGGTGCCAACTTACGCCTCCATAAGTTTGCTTCAAATTCGGTTGGCGTCATGGATGCCTTCCCATCGGAAGACTACGCCAACGACCTAAAAAACTTGGACCTAAGCGGCGGGAACTTACCCATGCAGCGGAGTCTCGGTCTAAGCTGGAATTTGAGGGCCGATACATTCACCTTCAGAGTGCCTGCAAGGGACACTCCGAGCACAAGGAGGGGCGTGCTGTCGACCGTGAACAGCCTTTACGACCCTTTGGGAATGACAGCTCCGGTAACCGTACAGGGCAGACTCCTGCTTAGGGAGCTAACTTCATGCGCCACAGACTGGGATGCCCCACTCGTACTGGACGACAAATGGCAAACATGGAAGGACTCGCTTCGCGCCCTTGAGCGACTCGAGATACCACGCCGGTACGTTGCTGAATCCGTCACCAATGCTCGTCGACGAGAGATCTGCGTGTTCTTGGCTTCTGGATTGTCGGCGGGAAAAGATGCATAAGCGCCATGATCCATCGCTGCGTCACATGCCGTAAGCTTCGACGCAAGTGTGAGCAGCAAAAAATGGCAGATCTACCCGAAGACCGTCTAAACACAGACCCCCCGTTCACTTTCGTGGGACTGGACGTTTTTGGTCCGTGGGTCGTCGCCTCACGACGCACAAGAGGTGGTTTAGCCCACAACAAGAGGTGGGCAGTCCTCTTTACGTGCTTAGCCGTCCGTGCTGTGCACATAGAAGTGATAGAATCTATGGACACTTCCAGCTTTATTAATGCCCTACGAAGATTCATCGCTCTTAGAGGCCCAGTTAAGCAGTTCCGTTCAGACCGAGGAACAAACTTCGTTGGTGCTTGCTCTGAACTAAAGATATCATCGGTTCGCTTCGAATCCCGCAAAGTAGAAACTTTCTTAAACGAGCAAGACTGCACTTGGATATTCAACACACCGCACTCTTCGCACATGGGCGGCGCTTGGGAGCGAATGATAGGTATGGCTCGCCGAATCTTGGATTCGATGCTCCTCAACGAGGCCGTTGCATCGTTCTCTCACGAAGTCTTGACGACATTCTTAGCAGAAGTAACTGCCATCATAAACTGCAGGCCCTTAGTCCCTGTATCTTCGGACCCCGAATGTCACTCACTTCTCACCCCTGCAATGATTTTGACACAGAAACCGTCACCGCCAACGTCACCAGCAGGAGAGTTCAAAAGTCTCCACGTCAAGCAGTGGAGACAAGTACAGGCTCTGGCCAACACGTTCTGGCACCGATGGAGGAATGAGTACCTACCTAGTCTCCAAAGTCGTCGCAAATGGCTAACCGACCAACGTAATCTTGCGGTCGGCGACGTCGTCCTATTGAAGGACGCGACAAGCAGACGCCATGAGTGGCACATGGGAAGAATCAACGCTGTGTACCCAGGAAAAGATGGGAAGGTGCGGAACGTTCAAGTGCAGACGGCCCAAGACGGAAAGAAGAAAACCTTCGATCGGCCAGTCTCCGGTCTAGTTCTGTTGTCGTCGGAGCAGTGCCTGTAGTTTTCGGACACATTATTGAACTAAGTGCATATAGTCTGGTATCGTGGGGATACCAGGGGGGGAGTGTTCTGTCCTGTTTGTTGTATCCGCATTGTTTGTTGTATTTAACTTCATTTTTAGGGGATTTGGTGGCGCCACCACAGTAGTCATGCATTCATCTTTGTCTTCAGAGCTCACGCGCATTACTCCATGTTTGAGCATACTGTTCGGACGTTCTTTTTCTGTTATCTATTATGGGTGAAATAAGCACAGTCTTTTCACCTCTTTGCGAGGTTTAACTTTCTGACTGGTCAGTTTCTTGGAGTTCTGATGGAGTCAGAACACGCGCGATCCCTTTCCCCGAGCAGGTGCACTGTTTTATCACTTAAACAGCAGCAGAGCTCACCATTGTAGTACCCTCGCGATAAATCTTTTATTCCAGCGCCAGCAGACCCAAGCAGGGTACCCAAGCTTGCAGCCAGCGATGCTGGAATGATTATTTTATTTGATTTCATTTCATTTTGAGTCCTTATCGGCTCACCTATTTAGTGAAGACCTATGAACACATGTTAAGTGGTTTGGTTTAAAAATGGTGAGAGCTACAGTGTGTAGCGAATGATGTTCACATTTGTCCGTTCTGCTCTATAGTATTCTTGCAAAATATATGGGTGCAAGAAAATAAAAGGAAAACGAAGAAGACAATTCACTCCTGTATGATGAGCGCTGCGTAGAAGCAAAGCACCGTTTTCTTTGTGGAGGTATAGCGAACGCGCATTCCTTTCTTTCTTTTTTGGTTCGCGTCGGCCGAGTGGCGATATCCTATTACATCCGGAACGAGGACCTATCGCTTTGCGATCGCATACAAGAGTGAGCCATCTTTTGACGATGGTAGGATAATTATTGACCTGAGGAATAATATGGATTTATGTGGTTGTGGTGGACTTTGTGTTTGTGATTGTGAAAATGTGAGTGTGTGTCTGTGTATGTCAGCGCGCGGGCGCGCGCGCTTTCCTGGACCAGGGATCCCACTTGACAAGTAAGTTCTTTGTGTGTGCTTTTTCATGTGACACGAGTGATACATTTATGTACCATTGCGTGGAATAGTGGCTTAAAAAATAAGGGAAGCAGCGCTTGCATTGCTATCTGTAGGATAGACCGAGAGCGTTTTTAATGGAATTACCTCGCGAACCTGGTGAAGTCTTCGTTTTGGGCAGGCTATTTTATGAGAGCCGGTCCTGTTGCGATGCATTTGATACGCTTTCCTGAAGCAGCGTGCTTCGTTCTTGTAGTGTGGTTTACGCCTTTATCAATAGAAATGAATAGAAGTGTTTGTTTGTTTGTTTGTTTGTTTGTTTGTATGTTTGTTTGTTTGTTTGTTTGTTTGTTTGTTAGTATGTGTCTGTCACGTTCGTAGCGCTGTTCAAGCTTTATTTGCTTTGCAAAAATTCAGACTTTATGGTATTAAGCTGTTCGAGTAGAAGTGACTTTCCCTGCTCGCTTAAGATAAATTGTGTATCCCTGCCCTGTGCTTTCTTCACGCAGGGACAATGCGAATGAGTATTTAGCATTATGCAATAATTATCTGATAGCAGAAATGGGTGTCTTTGTCACAGTTTATTAGCGTGTGTGTCGATATTTTATTTTTTTCTCTTATTGCTATTCGAGCAAAAGTGCGTGTAATTTTCGCTGCTCTTGTCTTATTTTCTCTACTTTTATGTAGAAGAAAGCCTCCTGCGTAAAAGCTGAATAGTGTTCTATCAGTGGAAGTGGGGTTGTTTGTTTGATTTTGTTGGGTGTTCGATATCTTGATGATGTAAGCAGTGCTTAATTTTGCAGGTTTTTGAGCAGAAATGCTGGTATCTGAGCACGGAGTAGAAATTGCTATATTTCTCTGCTCCCTAAGAAACTTTGTACGTCGTTTTCCAAGAAGACCGCGTTTAGTTTACGCGAAATGAACTTATGTATGCTCTATGATGATCCGCCGCAGGCTTAGCCCTTTTCCCCGATCACCAGTGTTTTGGCATTCGATGTCGCATGTCTAGACTTGTTCAGTAGTGTCTTTCTTGCTGCAATTTTTACCCTTCGCTGATATCTTGTTGCTGTCATGTTGTGCTAGCCGCGTAGCGATAAGCGGTGATTCTCCGATTATTCCTAGGCGGTACGGCTTAAGCCTTTTCCCTGCTCACTGAAGGAAATTTGTGTATCCCTGTCCTGTGCTTTCTTTACGCAAGGGTAATGCGTCTGTGTATGTGGCACTATCATATACCAGACATGAGTGTCTTTTTCTTTGTTTATTGGCATATGCTTCAGGTTTTTTAAGTCAAGCAAAAGTGCGTCTAATATTTCGCTGCTCTTTTTCTTATTTTCTCTACTTTTATGTTGAAGAAAGCCTCCTGCGTAAAAGCTGAATAGTGTTCTACCAGTGGAAGTGGGGTTGTTTGTTTGATTTTGTTGGGTGTTCGATATCTTGACGAAGTAAGCAGTGCTTAATTTTGCAGGTTTTTGAGCAGAAATGCTGGTATCTGAGCACGGAGTAGAAATTTCTATATTTCTCTGCTCCTTAAGAAAATTTGTACGTCGTTTTCCAAGCAGACCGCGTTTAGTTTACGCGAAGTAGAAAAGTGAAGTTGTGTATGCTCTATGATGATCCGCCGCGGGCTTAGGCCTTTTCCCCGATGAGCAGTGTTTTGTATGCGATGTCGCATGTCTGGACTTGATCAGTGTTGCAATTTTTACCCTTCGTTAATATCTTGTTGTTGTTGTCGTCTTGTGTTAGACGTTGAGCTTCGTAGCGATGTGCGGTAACGCTACGATTATTCCTGAGCGCTCCGTGTGTTTAATGCGTTGTCCTCTGTGCGTGCATGCGTGTGCTTTTTTCTCCTGATTTGTGACGTCATCGTGGCATGTCTGGACTTGTTTAGCAGTGTTGCAGTTCTTCCCGCTGCTAGTATCTTGTTGGTGTCATGTTGTGCTAGCCGCGTGGCGATGTGTGGTGACCTGAGGTCTTAAGCCTTTTCCCTGCTCACCTAAGGAAATGTGTGTATCCCTGTCCTGTGCTTTCTTTACGCAAGGGCAATGCGTCTGCGTATGTGGCACTATCACATACCAGACCTGAGTGTCTTTTTCTTACCTTATTAGCATATGCTTCAGGTTTTTTAAGTCAAGCACAAGTGCGCGCAATTTTTCGCTGCTCTCTTCCTCAAATCACCGATTTTACGCAGAAGAAAGTCGCATGGTGCAGCTGAGAAGTGGGTTTCTCTGATTGTTTGTTAGATGTTGTTAGGAGCTCGGTATGTTGAGGAAGTCAGCTGTTAAAGGTATCCGTGAAGAAATGCTTGCATCTGAACGCAGGATAGGAATTCCTGAAGCACGGCACCCTCAGTGTAAATTAATTATTTTGGATATGAGTCGGCTTCACTGCATGACAAGGCTGAAATGGGAAGAGAGAAAAAATTGGAGCGCTTCATTAGTAGCGATCCAAGTAATAGGGCAATTATAGTTTCCATAGAAAGTTGAATTTTAATGGGCTCCTAAAATTATAGTTTTGTAGAAGCTTTTCGAAACTGCAATGCAATAATCATCAATATAGTATAGGAATGCCATCGTGTTCCCGTAAAGGCGTTCTGTCTTGTGCTTTGGAGTGCGCGAATAGAACTTTGCTCCCAGGCTTTCCCGCCTTTATGCTCGCAATGCGCGAATGGAACTTTGCCCACCCGGCTTCCGCGCGTTTTTGCTCGCAGGTGTAGCCTCAGACAACGAATGTATGAGCATAGAAAGGGTCATGTATTACATAAGCCTGGAGGTGACGTTGAGTGGTCTCACTTATTATTTTAAGGAGCAGTGGTAGTTTACTGTAATTCCAATGACCATGATGAGCCTTTGGGGTGAAAATAGTTAATATGCAGGGTGCTTTTTTGTTGAATTTTAATGAGAGAATCAATGTCATTCAGAGTAGGACAAAGGAAATAATCTTGCGATTCAATAATTAATAGGAGTCTTTGCCGGTGTCTTCTTCAGACAGGATGTGATGATGTCACGCAGTCTGTAGCAATGCGTTGACTGTTACTGAAAAAAGTGTAGCAAAATGGTGTGTATTCCCCTGGACAGATTTATGATGAGCACTGTTTTTGAACAAGAGGAGTGCGTGTGCTTGGAAATAGTTTGATGCTGGTTTCCTTCTTTGTTTCTTTTCGCTTTTTCCCCCTTGTTGTCTGACAAACATGCGCTGACATGCCTGGGCTTGTTCTGACATGCTTTCCTTCTACATGTAGTTTTTTTTCTTTTTGTACAAGGAATATTCTTGACGATAGTGCTGCCTTGAATGGGAATAGTGCTATTCTTAATACTTTTGCGATTCATTTATTTCAGAGAGTAACCGCGAGGGGGACAGGTGTGTGACTTTATTCAGGAGGAACAAAGCATCATTATTCAATTATCTACCTGGCTCTCGGGTGGGATGAACATGTCTTGCTGCACCATTTTTTCCCTGTACAGTAAGACTTTGGGAATGAAATGCTATAATCTCCTCTTTTCTATGGTGCTCTTCTGCAATAGTTCCCTATGCAATCGTTATAGAAGAATAAAGGAAATAATATTGGGAGAGTGATTCAATAAATAACAGGTCCATGTCTAGAGCGTGCGCGTTCTTGAGCCACGCACCTGCAAGATGACGTCATACCGTGGCTTCACTGCAGGTTGACCTTGTCTAGAGGAGCATTAGTGAAAAAAAACAGGGTAGCCCTGAGACAATAGGATGCCGTCACGACCAATGAGACTGGCCTGCAGGGGGCGCAAGGATTCACTTCTCTCTTGGACACTGGCGGGTGTAGACACGGTAATTATGATCCTGGCGTTGGCCGTCAGTGGAAGAGCGTAGCTTAGGTGGGGTTCTGTCTGCCTCTGATGGGGTGCGGATGTATGGTTCGTCACTGGTGAATGGTGTTCGACGATGCAGGTGGATTTTGTGACAAGCGGATTTACAATGAGGGAATGCTGTGAACGGGAAAAATGATGGTGAGTGCCTTTTTCACTCTGTTCAAGTGTTCGTTTTCCTCTGTTGCCCAACAGTCGTGCGAATTTGTTCTGACGTGTCCTGACATGCCCCGATATGCATGCTTTCCTTTGTTAACGCTTTGTATCTTGTCTTTTTTTGACAAGGAACATTGTCGTCTCGACGATAGTGCTGCCCTGAGTTCTGCGCGCGTTGATTTGTTGAGTGCCTAGTCCTCTTATTAGCCGTTGATGGAGTTACATGTTAGGATGTTTTGTTCCTTTGCAAGTCTCATTTAGTAAGACTTTGGAATTCCTACGATCAGTTTTCATGCATGGTGCTCTTCTGCAATAGTTTCCTATGCAATCGTTATAGAAGAATAAAGGAAATAATCTTGGGATAGTGATTCAATAAATAATAGGTCCCCTGTCTAGAGCGCACGCGTCCTTGAGCCACGCAGGTGCATGATGACGTCATACCGTGGCTTCACTGCAGATTGACCAAAGGAGCATTAGTGGAAAAAAACAGTGTAGCCCTGAGACAATAGGATGATGTCTGGACCAATGAGAACTGCCAGCAGGGGGCGCAGGAATGCTCTTCTCACTTAGCTTCACGACCAATGAGAACGGCCAGCAGGGGGCGCAGGAATGCTCTTCTCTCTTAGCCTCTCGCAGATGGCGGTAGGAGCGCGCAGAGGGCGCTACGAGCGCGCGCATGCGTAGCACCCGTAGAGTGGCGCTTACGTCAGTCCACCTCTGGCTCTCGTTGGGAGAAGACGTGCGGTCGTTCGCTCCGTCGTCACTTGATCCCTGGCTGTCGACGAGAGCAGTCGCATCGGTCTGCGCTCCTACTGTGGTGAGGTGATTTGTTGTGTAACTAATGATTTCGCCAACTTTGTTCCCGCTTTGTTTGCGATTTTCGTGCCCGTGCACGTCGGGTGCTGGTTGCTGTTGTCCGGGCATTCCCGCCATTTTCTATCATCTTCTGCCTTGGGACCGGGAGTAGCGCTGGCGTGATTCTTAATAATTTTGTTGTGAGATTAGTTGAGAAAGTAATCGCTAGGGG
Organism: Ornithodoros turicata; assembly: GCF_037126465.1. NCBI lineage: Eukaryota > Metazoa > Arthropoda > Arachnida > Ixodida > Argasidae > Ornithodoros > Ornithodoros turicata. The sequence goes on along the minus strand of NC_088202.1, from coordinate 132,823,081 downwards.
GTGCAGCTGCGGGGTTTATACAGGACAAAAACCATTACGAGTCAGTTTCTGCCTGCCTCTCGGATGGAGCAGTCGCATGGTTCTGCGCTCCTGTTCTGGTGGGCTCATTTGTTGTGTAACTAATTTTTTTTTTTTGTTAGCTATTGATGGTTTGCATACTCTTGCTTTTCCAGACTCTGTATTACGAGTGTTTTTCTCCTTGCATGCCCAGAGCTGTCCTAACTTGCCCAGACATGCCGTGATGACGTCACAGCTGACGTCACAGGATGTCCGGAACTGGTGGTCATAGCTGCGATGCTTTGCAACCTGCCTCTGTGCTCCGTCGCCCAGCGACGGTAAGCGGCCTTTCCGGACCGCTTTCTTCAAGATGGTGCCGTTGATCTTCAATTAAACTCCTTCTCTCCACTCTATTTCTATCTATTTTTTTCTTTTTTATGGACTCTCATAGTGCACAACGCTCAGCTGGTCTGGACACGAGTTAGACTTTCCCCAATTAGTGTGGTGGCTCCCTGGAGGGTGCTGATTAATGTGGGGGGTCCCAATTAGCTCTAATTGCTAATTAAATCGTGTTCAGGCCAGTTGGGCGTTGTGCACTGTGAGAGTCCAGTACCTACTACTCTCATCATGATGTTTGGTCCTTTCCTATCTGTATGGTTGTACGCGTTTCGAAGGCAAACACCAGCATTTTAAAGATGTTTGCAGAAAAACTCGACATTTTAAGAACATAACCCTTTCATTAGCAAGAAGACATCAATTTTATCAAATGTATGTGTTGTCGCAGCCCTTCATCAGAAATGCCACATCTACTGATGGTTCCAAGGAGATTCACGCAGAATCTTTAGTTTATGTGAAAAGTGCAGTTGATAATGATAACACATTTGCTGTTGGCTGTTGTTGCCAAGGAATCTTCAGAGGAGGACTTACCCGTGTTACATACATGTTATTAACTCTGATACCATTTTTCTCATACAAACATTAACTACAGTTGAGTATGATGAGCACTATCATGTATTTGTTCTGTCTTGCAATGAGGAGCAACGTGTTTTAAGAACTTTAAGCACTATCTCAACAGATCTTCTAAATCTGCATGCATTACCAGATGGTAGACTTGTTGTAAATCCAGGCCATGCACTGTTGTAATGTAATTTCCTGTTCCCTGTTGTTGTATATATTTACTTTTGTTCATGTGAACGAAAACAAACACACCCTCTTTCTACACCTGGGCGACACACTATCACCATATTTCACCTGAGGGTGGAGTACACCAACGTTACACCCTTAGGAACTTCCAAAACAAAGTTGTAGGGTGTGAAAAGGGTGTGATCTTTGTTAATACACCTATTTTACACCTTTAAAGGTGTGAAACAATTTAGAGTGTAGTCCGCGTACGAGCGAGATAATCATGTACTTTTGACATAATGAGGGGTCTACGCGTTATGTGGCACTGCAAGCAGTCACCTGTAAAAAAGCGAGCAGCTTCCCAAGTAAAACAATTTATAGCAAATACATTGCAGAATCATGCATATTCCACAGGACACCCGCTAACATAGCAAACATGCAAATTCCGACGAGTTTATGTTTCCGTCGTTAGGAAGTTTCGTTGTAAACCTCCTCTGCTTGTCGCATTCGAGCGCGTGCGTGGAACGGATATTTTCTTAGGTGAACCTCGTGAACAGCTTTCGACAGAAACTATCAGTGATGGCCAGTAGTTAACTACATGTAGTTAAACTACTAGTTAAACTACCTGATTGTAGTTAAAAAGTAGTTATCAACTACTTGCAGAAATGTAGTGGCAACTACTAGCTAAACTACTATTTTAAGTAGTTAACTACAGTAGTTAGGTTACCTAAGGCGCCAACTACTTCCGATTTTGCCGCAAGCTTTACGGCACGATTGTGCTTCCGACTTTTACCTTGAGCTACTTGTTTGATGAGAACAGAGCTGCAGAGCAATTGTGTCGTGCATGTGTACAAAATCTTGCCTTTTAATGCTTGTCTAGTGAAGCCTCATTTGCTGCGAAATAATTCTGCAACTTAGTTTATCGCGTGGGCACAGAAAGAATCCCGCCACAAGCTTTGTATTTGACGATCGTAGCCATGGCTCCAGCCGAAGTTTATTATTGCTCGCGATTCATATTTAAGTATCCAGCAACACCACGAGGGATTGGTGTTGGACAACGTTAAGTAGTTATAGATGTAGTTAAACTACATTGCAGTAGTTAAAAAAAGTAGTTTTAACTGCTCCCCTGAAAAGTAGTTGAACTACTAGTTAAACTACTCAATCACAAAGTAGTTAGTAGTTATAGTTAAACTACTGTAGAAGTAGTTAGTGGCCATCACTGGAAACTATCACTGGACCGCTGCACTCGAAGCGACTGATAGGAGACAAGAACCGATTTAACTTAACTGCGAATATGTATGAGCGAGAGTACGTGATCGAATGACGGTGTGCAGGCACTTCTTTACTGTGTACACCAAATTACAAGTATATTTCACTTATTCTGTCGCCTATATATCGTGAAAGTTCGTATTTATTTATCATATGGCCCACTAGTTAGGTCGCCGTGGAGCATTTGCCCCTGTTTTTAGTACATCTACTGAATTCTACTGAATTTTCTGACGCCGACCTCCTGAATTTTCGCCTAAGTGACCTGGCAACACTGCAGTTCACCACTTGTCCTTTCCACGACGTCCGAAGAACAACAACGCTTCCTGCTCGGTCGGCTTGCCGGCGCCTCGACGCCGGAGAAACCGCAAAAAAAGAAGGAAAAAGACGGTGAGGTCATATGACGTCAGCAGCTGGCAGCCGAGTGAGGGGGCATTTCTGCCGCGAGATTCAAAGCTCCCTCGCGCTCCAGGACTGCGCGCTACGCTCAAACTTTTTGTGCGAATATGTATCACAGGGCTCAGAATCCTAATTTCTACTTCTCCCGTCATATTTTATTCCGATCATTTCCATGCTCCTTTAAACTGCCTTATTACATTGTACACGTTAAACGAGAGGGATTTGCCCATTCAGGCTGCCTCTGCCTCGATCACGGGAACAGTCTTCTGGACCCCCTGCTAGTATTTAGTAGTCTTTAGTCCTTACTACTTCTGTTTCGGAGCAGTACATATAGAAGTCGGTCACTTATATATGTCTACATAGACAATAAAATCGGAAGATAAATTGCACGCTGCGTAAGTTCGTGTCTGTGACGAAGTATATTAAAAAAAAAAAAAACGAGTGATGCCATCAGCTGTCATAAATACAAGGCGCCACTTTCACGTCTACGAAAACATCCAACAGCTGAGAAGCAGTTGCTAAACCATGTCGCAATGATTTCGATTAGAGTATATTTGAATTCTACAAGTGCTATGCGCGTTGATGAAACCTGATATGTTTGCCAAAAGTGGCACGGCGCATGGCGGACATGGCTGAGAAGAAATTGCACACAACGATTCCCTCGCTCGGAGCTTTTTGAGTCATAAAACCGGTAGCAAAAGTTTCACCTAGTGAAAGCAGTACACTTTATTACTGCGCACAACATGTGAAACGCAATGCCCTTTTGCGATACACATTGCATGGCGTATACTTGGATCATCATTCCGACTTAACGTCGCTGGATACGTCATCGACGCGTGCCGGTGGATCCAAATGCGGGGGTTGCATTGGAAGTTGTCATTGGATTCAAGTTAGTCGTAGTAGTGGCATCTGTATCTGTGATGCCACTGAAGGTAGTAGTCTCGGGGAAAATGTTGTCATCCACATTGTCGGTCCATTCAACCAGCTTTTCTGCTTCCGTCCCCAAATCCTCCGGCTCGCCGGATTGCCACATTGAAGCCAGTACGACTCCCACAAAAAGTACGCTTGCGAGACCAATGGCCATAACTGCCAGAACGAGAGCAGAGCGTCCGCGCGTACCTCGGTTCTGAGGAGTCTCGCGCCCTCCTACAGAGAGAGCACCTTGATACTGGTTAGTGTGGACAGTGGCTGACTCTGGATGATCTCCAGTCAACGGTACGGTCAGATTGAATGCTGCCTTGCCTGTGGACGTAGCCTCTTGCGAGGCTGTCAGGTCGTCAATGGTTAGAGGACGCAGACCGCTAGTTGGCTGCGTGTCCTGAGACCAGAAGTGCATCATCTTAGCCTGCTCCAAGGCCGACGGCGTACGATAAACGTCGCTTGGTTGCGCCATTTGCGGAAAGCAGTAGAAGTCTGGCTGTCAAGCTCAAAAGAATCCGGTCTGGGAATTCAGTCCTTCTTCGTCTTCGTCCTCGGAGGAGTGGCCATTGGCCAGGACTAGTCGTCTTCTTCCTCACTGGGAATGCCGCCTTCTTTGTGTATAGGATGTCTTTTTCTCCGTCCAAAGAGTGGCGCATAGCTCACTGGGTTTCCGTGTAGTGTTCCTAGTAAACGGGTATACAAATTTCTTCCTTGACCGACCTTTTAGTAAGAACTCACACTATACCGATACAAAGCGTAAAACACTTTTGTATTTTCTAATTTTCAGTTTCACGTGTACATCGTAACATGTAGATCCTATGAGGTCATATTGCGTGGTTCAAAATGCGAGATCATATCATTCCGTCGCCGGAACAGAGAAGTGTACCAGGTTGGAATCCCCGCGCCGGCAGTACTGTCTGGGGCGATTTCCGTGATTTTTCCTCAGATATCGTAACGCAAATGCTGGCACAGCTAACCATGAAGTCGTCCATCGAAAATTCCACTCACATCCCAGTTGCAAGTGCGCAAACGAATCGTTCTATCTTATCTCCCGAACAACAACTTTATTTTATGAGGACGATGACTGGGGAGTTTCATCGCATGGGGGGATACCCTCCCACCACCACCACCACCACCTCCCAGGCCATGCGTCTGAGGATTGAGGTCATTAGGATATCAGGTCAGCATCTTAGGATACTGATTTGTTACACTATGACAGAAACGAGCCCCTTTTGCCCCCTTTCTCTTCGTTGATGACGTGAAATGAAAGAATGAAAGACTTCAACAGCTTCACGTAACAAAACAAAACCAGGAACGTGAAAATCAAGGACATTCATTACATAGCATGAGCGTCGACATAGCGAACGCGCGGTTCATAAACTCAATCGAAGGGCTGAATGACGCACCTGTTAGAAGCAGAAATATGATGAGCAGGCCAATTGAAAAGCAAGGATTAGATATTGTGCTGATCACCGTCCATTGTTGGGAGCTCCACTATCTAATCGAATGCGAACTTAAGACGTTAAAATTTTAGCCACTGAGGCAGCTCACGCAAAGGCGATTGGGAAAAGCAAATTTGTGCGTATTGCTCTGGACCTGGATTTCAACATACGCTCAAGCTCAGAAACTAAGGATAATGGCAATTAGGACTTTTCCACCACAGGAATTCCAACTGGAGTGTTAAACATGTGACTTATGGTGATGTACGGTGTTCCAAAAAAAAAAAAAAAGATAATGACGTATTTGCCATAGTGGAAAGATGTACATTGCAGCAGCTCCATAGAGAAAACATACCCATGGACATCCCGCAAGCATGTTGGTTTTATGATAGAAGATGTTTCAATTATGCTGTATGTTGGCCCGTTAGTGACACGCATGCAGTACAGTGTGTGCGTATACTCCGAACAAGATTATCAAGAACCTTGTGAGGTATAGCGTCCTACTTTTGCACCAGAGCTGCTCGGAGGTCCAGGATTGTTGTAGAGGGTGGATGACGCTGTGCAATGCGTCTTCTGAGAACGTCTCATGCATGCTCAATTTAAGTTCTGCGAACGGGCAGGCCATTGTAAGCGGGTGATATCCCCACATTCTATGTACTCCTCCACAAGAGGTGCTCGATGAGGATGCCCGTTGTCATCCATAAACAGGAACTCAGGTTCCGTGGCACCCTGAATAGTCGGACATACTGTTGAAAGACTGATGTCGCGTATCCCTGACCGTTCACAGTTCGTTGTTCAAACATATAGAGAGGAGAGCGTGAACCCAACATTATCCCTCCCCACATTAGAACTCCACCTCCACCAAAGCGATCGTGCTCAAGGATGTTGGAGGCCTCAAAGCGAGTCCCAGGAGCTCTTGAGATGAATACACGTCGTGTATCCCTCTGCAGACCAAACCTGGATACGTCAGGACAGGACACGTGCCCATTGTTCAGTTGTCCAATGAATGTGTTCTCTGCACCATGCTACTCGGGCTCTACGATGGAGCGGGGTTAACGGAATACATCTTGCAGGCTTGCGGTCATAAAGGCTGTGCTCACTAAGTCATCCGTATACAGTATTCCTGGAAATTGTAGTCCCTATAGCAGCTGAAAGGTCTCTGGCTAATTCACCTGTTGTGCTCCTTCTGCGCTGTCCAGCATTCGGAGACAAAAAGTGGTCTCGCGCGGAGTCGTAACCAGCAGACGTTCTGAACTGAAACGCCATGACACATTTCCAGCATGTTGGGACCGCTGCCAAAGTCTAGAAATGACCTTTGAGGGATGTGCATCTCCCTGGGCCACCGCCATCTGGGTTTGGCCAGCCTCCCGTCTGCCCATGACCCTGCCCCGCATAACATCATCAATATGAGTTCACCGAATGTCCATTTCAAAGAAACAGCACTGCTAACTCGCTGAAATGCACAAGGCGAACTCCCTTCTGCATCTGAGTTCTCCTTTGATAAGCCGCTATGTACCACACGCTGTTATCTTGTCCTCCTAGCACCACAATCAGACTGCTCGGGCAACACGTGGCCCTTAGTCATTCAGAAATAGGATGTGGTGCACTTCTCACGATAATTGATTGATCAGGATCTGACATTTTCTTATTTTTCACAAAGATCCTCAATTTTTGAGCATGAGTGTATTTAGCGCGCTCAGAATTCCACACAGCGATTACCTGGCTCGGACGTTTTGGAGTAAAAGAAGCGGAAGCAAAAGTGTCACCCTGTCAAGCCGTACACTTTATTATAGCGCACAACATGTCAAAGGCTGGTAATCACAATACCCCTTTGCGATGCCCATTGCATGGCGTGCTTGCACCATATCATTCCGACGTAACGTCAGTGGATACTTCGTCGACGTGTGTCGTTGGATCCAAATATGGGGTTGCATTGGAGGTAGTCATCGAATTGAAGTTAGTCGTAGTAGTGGCATCTGTATCTGTAAAGCTATTGGAGGCAGTAGTCTCAGGAAAAATGTTGTCACCCGCATACTCGGTCCATTCCACCAATTTTTCTGCTTCCGTCTCCGAGCCCTCCGACCCGCCAAACTCCCACATTGAAGACAGTACGACTCCCACTAGAAGTACGCTTGCGAGACCAATGGCCATAACAGCCAGAAGAAGAGCAGAGCGTCTGCGAGTACCTCGGTTCTGAGGAGTCTCGCTCCCTCCTACAGAGAGAGCTCCTTGATACTGGTTAGTATCAAGGAGCTGGTGTGTGTGGGCAGTCGCTGACTCCGGATGGTCTTCAGTCGATGGTATGGCCTTGCCTGTGGACGTCGGAGGTTTCGAGGCAGTCATATCGGCAATGGTTAGTGGCTGCCGACTGATACTCGGATCCGTGTCCTCGGACGAGAATTGCATCATCTGAGCCTGCTCCAAGCCTGACGGCGTACGATAAACGTTGCTTGGATGCGCCATTTGCGGAAAACAGTAGAAATCTGGCTGTCAAGCTCAAAAGAATTCGGTCTGGGAATTCAGTCGTCTTCTTCCTCACTGGGAATGCCGCCTTCTTTGTCAACAGGATTTCGTCTTCTTCTGCGTCGAAAAAGTGGCGCATAGTTCACTGGGTTTCCGTATAGTGTTCGTAGTAAACGGATCGATATCTTTCTTACTTGAACGATCTTTTAGTAAGAACTCACTTAGCTATACCTATACAAAGGAGCATAAAACAACTTTTTTTATTTTCTAATTTTATTTGTAACATGTAGATCATAACTGTATATCATGTAAATCGTAAGATATACATCTTATCAGGTCGTACTGTGTGATTCAAAATGCGAGATTATCATTGCGTCGCCGGAACGGAAGATAAACCAGGTTGGAATCCCCGCGCCGGCTGTGCTATCTGGGCGATTTCAGTGAGTTTTCCTCAGACGTCGTAACGCAAATGCTGGCACAACTAACCATGAAGTTGTCCATTGAAAATCCCAGTCATAGCCCTGTTGCAAGTGGGCAAACGAATCGTTCTATCATATCTCCCGAACAACGATTTTATTTGATGATGATGATGAGTGGGGTGTTTCATCGCATGGGGCGATACCCTACCACGGCGTGCGTCTGAGGATTCAGGACATCAGGATGTCAAGTCAGAATCTTAGGATACTGATTTGTTACACTACGACAGAAACAAGCCCCTTTTGCTCTCTTTCTCTTCGTTGATGACGTGAAATGAAAGAATGAGCGGCTTCAGGGACTTCACGCAACAAAGCAATGCAAGGTACGTGAAAGTAAAGGACGTCCATAACATTGCTGAGCGTCGACATAACGAACGCGCTGTTCATAAACTCGACTGAATGACGCACCTGTTAGAAGCTGGAATATGATGAGCAGGCAAAGTGAAAAGCGAGGATTAGATACTGTGCTGATCACTGTCCATTGTTAGGAGCTCCGCTATCTAATTGAATGGGAACCTAAGAGCTAAAATTTTAGCCACTGAGGCAGCTAACGCAGAGGCCATTGGGAAAAGCTAATTCTGGACCTGGATTTCAAAATATTTAGTGCGCTCAGAATTCCACACAGCGATTACCTTGCTCGGACGTTTTGGAGTCAAAGAAGCGGCAGCAAAAGTTTCACCTAGTGAAGCACTGCACTTTATTACAGCGCACAACATATCAAAGGCTGGTAATCACCATACCCTTTTGCGATGCCCATTGCATGGCGTACTTGCATCATCATTCCGACGTAACGTCAGTGGATACGTCGTCGACGTGTGTCGTTGGATCCAAATATGGGGTTGCATTGGAGGTCGTCATTGAATTGAAGTTAGTCGTAGTAGTGGCATCTGTATCTGTAGCGCTATTGGAGGTGGTAGTCTCAGGAAAAATGTCACCCGCATACTCGGTCAATTCCACCAGTTTTTCTGCTTCAGTCTCCGAACCCTCCGACTCGCCGAATACCCCGATTGAAGCCAGTACGACTCCCACTAGAAGTATGCTTGCGAGACCTATGGCCATAACTGCCAGAAGAAGAGCAGAGCGTCTGCGGGAACCTCGGTTCTGAGGAGTCTCGCGCCCTCCTATAGAGAGAGCTCCTTGATACTGGTTAGTGTGGGCAGTGGCTGACCCCAGATGGTCTTCAGTCGATGGTATGGCCTTGCCTGTGGACGTCGGAGGCTTCGAGGCAGTCATATCGGCAATGGTTAGTGGACGCAGACTGCTACTCGGATCCGTGTCCTCGGACCAGAATTGCATCATATTAGCCTGCTCCAAGCCTGACGGCGTACGATAGACGTTGCTTGGTTGCGCCATTTGCGGAAAGCAGTAGAAATCTGGCCGTCAAGCTCAAAAGAATCCGGTCTGGGAATTCAGTCCTGCTTCTTCTTCTTCGTCTTCGGAGCAATGGCCGTTATGCACTAAGGGCGATTGGCCAGGACTAGTCGTCTTCTTCCTCATTGGGAATGCCGCCTTCTCTGTCTATAGTATTTCTTCTTTTTCTGCGTTGAAAAAGTGGCGCATATACCCATACAAAGTATCATAAACCACTTTTTTATTTTCTGATTTTAATTTTGACATGTAAATCATAACTGTAGATCATGTAAATTATATGTAGATCCTATCAGGTCAGACAGGTGAACCAGGTTGGAATCTCCGCGCCGGCAGTGCTGTCTGGGCGATTTCCGTGAGGTTTCCTCAGACGTCGTAACGTAAATGCTGGCACAACTAACCACGAAGCCGTCCATTGAAAATCCCAGTCACATACCTGTTGCAAGAGCGCAAAGGAATCGTTCTATCTTATCTCCCGAACAACAACTACTCCCTCCCTCGCCGTGCGTCTGAGTGTTCAGATCATCAGGATGTCAGGTCAGCACCTTAGGATACTGATGCGTTACACCGTAACAGAAATGAACCCCTTTTGCTCTCTTTCTCTTCGTTGATGATGTGAAATGAAAGAAGGAACGACTTCAGCAAGTTCACGTAACAAAGCAAAACAAGGTACGTGAAACTCAAGGATATTCATGACATTGCATGTGCGTCGATGTAGCGAACGCGCTGTTCATAAACTCGATTGACGGGCTGAATGACGCACCTGTTAGAAGCAGGAATATATGATGAGCAGGCCCAGTGAAAAGCAAGGATTAGATATTCTGCTGATCACCGTCCATTGTTAGGAGCTACACTATCTGCTCGAATGGGAGCTTAAAGCCTAAAAGTTTTAGACACTTCCCTCGAAGCCCGGTGGCAAGCGAGGCAGAGGCAACTTGGGAAGCGCTAATTAGTGAGCACGTCTCTAAAGCTGCACTTCAAAAGAGCAGGCGAGCTCAGAGCTCCGACCAGCGATTCCGTGGCTGGGGAAGTTTTCTAGTTATGGAACAGGACAGCTTAATTACTAGGTTTTCTATACGGTGCATTAGCTGCGAATACTGTGCATTTTGCGGCTTATTCTTCTGGAGGTTCCAGGATCCATTGTCCGAATATTATGAAACAAGACGCTTTCGAATGGGAAAAGGCCATGATTGAATGTACCCGGCCGCGCCAAATGTTGCTAATTAGCTTCAGCGTAACTCCATGCGTGCTGACCATGACCAAATTACGTCGTGCTGACATGACGTAATTTTCGGTGGCATTTCTTCAAAAATAACCAGATAACAAGTCTTGAGGTATTCGAACATGGGATAAGTTACTGTGCCACGCTTGCCTGCCCAGTGCTGCGGCGATGGTGTCTTCTCATCCAATTCCGCAACTGTTCTTTTCCCATATGCAGACGTATCTTGAGCAGCAGAGCTATAGAAGCATGAGCTTCCACCAAATTCTGAAGTTTTGTGAATTAAAAATTAGAGAGATCTGGCGAGCTATTTTTGTTCTTATCTACGACGTTCCACGCTCGCGGTCAGACGACATTGTTCCACGAGGTTACGGCCGCAGCAACACATGACAGCGGGTGTTTCTAGCCAGTACGCAGTACCTAACGGCTAAATCAGAGGCACGACAAAGATAACCAACATATGCAGGGAATGATCTGTAGGATGGCAATTGACGAAAAGCTAGCTCCATTTCAGATCATTTCTTGGGCGTTGGCGAGGCTTAAAGAGCGTGTAAGAGCGCGAAAACAAAAGTACCAGGCAGAGCAGACATTATGATTACGCAAGCCCTGGGGTGCATATTCGTACCAAAAATACCAGCGTAGCGTGCAATCCTGGTGCACAAGAGGTTTCAATCACGGCCGGAATACAGCCCGGCCGTGTTTCAGTCTCGAAGGTCAGGAAAGCTTCTTCTTCTCTGGTGCCACTCCCCGACGTCATGTCTCATCTCTGCCCAATAGTGACGTGTGTGTCCTCTTTTCCCTTTCTTCTCTTTCTCTTTCCCTTTCTCTTCTCGACAAGTACCTGGCGGAGATAGCCAGCGCTGCGCGCCTTCTTGTAAAGTAATTTCCACACGAAATTCGCACTTCACAAGGGAAATCTTTTGCGTGACAGATCCTGACGGTAGTATGTTCATAAGAAAAATACATGTTTCAAGTGCCTACGATGCCCTTTTAAGTGTTGAGTTTTTCTTCATTCTTCACTCAGCCTTTCCGTTGCAACAAATGAAGTTTCAAAGTATCACTGACAGCGGCCGCGGTTTCAGTTTCTCTACATTTCTCCTTCCTTCTTTACCTCCGTCACCGTGTTTTACCTGAAACCCCGCTTTGCCGTACTATCGCACTATTCCATTCCCTCAACACACATGACACATCAGCAATTCACTCCCTTTGAGAATTTTCGTGCCGTCAGCATTTGAAACGGGCCTCTTAGGCAGACGCGCTGCCGCACCTATCGATAGACTTCGACGCGTTGAACTACACGCAAGAAAAAATATGCAACACAGCATTTCTCAGGAGACGGCTTCACCGAAGCATGCGGTAACAGAAATCAATAAAGTGTGTTTGGCTGCAGGCAGTACGAACTGATGAGGTGTATTCCCTTCTTCCATTGCTAGGTAAGCTACATTAACAGCTACCAGGAGCTTATAAGTTGATAAGTAAATTTAAAAAATATGGAGCTACAGGAGTGTCTCTAGCGAAGAAGCTTTTCTTAAAGACGCATGAGAAACAAAACTTTTTTTTCTTTTTTTTTTTTTTTTTTTTCAGAGCATAAAACGAAGTGCGATGTCTGGCTCATCTCGCGTGTCGGCATAAACTGTGAGAACAGTGGCAAAATTTGTTTCCTCGGACTGAAAAATATGGGATGATGTGAGTGGTGGGGAAGAGAAGTCGCGCATGTTGTCGCTGAAATAAGGCATCGTGTTTTGTCCATCATATACGAAAAATGGGCTCGGCTATAGATGCGGCCAAGAAGGGTAGTTTCTACGTAATTCGATGTAATACATGGCAACAGCAGAAGACGGATGCTGCGAGTATGCCGGAATCCCCTCTCTGAAATTTGGAGAAAACGTCACTCGCACAAGGCCAACCAGGTGGTGGTGGTGGCAGTGTGGTGGTGGGCGATGGAACTGCTTGGCGTATAGTCGGCCACGCTCAGGCGGACAACGCCCCGATATTGCAGGGGGGTGGTACGTCCTGGGCAGACTTCACGGGGAACTGCACCGACACCTATCTTAAAGCGTCTGAGGTGAACCCAAGAAAAACATTCAGACAGCAGAGCCGGCGCCCAGGTTCGAACTCCAGTCACCTCTCATCATCGTAGCCCCTCATCAACGTCAATCAGTAGGTGAGCGCCCTTTGGCGTGATCCCATCATCCAAGCCCCAATCATCCAATTCGCCCCAAAAATAACTTGCTAAGTACTGCCGTACAAATAAAGAGGGAAGCACCACGGTAAGCGGCTCTTTTCGCAGCGCACATTATGCGTGGATTCTTTTATGATATGCGTTCCGTTTCTTTTTTATTTCAACTTTATGATAATTGCTTTTACGAATGGATTTCTAAATTTGCTGAGTTAAGGTCACATTTCCTTTTTTCTTTTTTGACACCATAAGAATTGTGTGTAAAGGAACGGGTGTTGCAGGTGGTTGGACAGTACAGCCCGGGGTGCAGTGTCTTCCCCGCGTCTTCCAAAAGATTCCAGACTCGAAAACTTCCAAAGCTGGGAGGTTGCGCGGTAGCATTTGCACGGTGAAGAACGTGACTCCGCGACCATGTGGGGCACACACTGGGTATATAGACGGAAGTGTGTCCGTTAACTCGCAATGTGCAGCTCGCAAAGCATAGAAAGCGGTTGTCAGTTTGGCGTCCTGCTTCCCTCCCGCTTCACGTTAACGTTTGATCCAAACCAACTTCTTCTTCTTCTTCTTCTTCTACCAATGACGGTGGTGGTGGTGGTAGGGCTTGCCGTTGCTACCAATGACCAACCAACCAACCGCCAACCAACCAACTCGTTCGCTTCAGTACGCTCGTAGCCTTCGTTTTCTTTCTGTTGCAGAAATGCTTGTGCAGAAGTTCGTACATGCATCATTTATCTATTTATTTATTTTAAAGATAACAGAAACAATTTGAATGGGATGCAACAAACACCTTTTTACAGGGAAGATGTTGCGTGTAGCAGAATTAATGTGATATCCTTTTTCTACTCGGTCGATGACGCATACTACCCCCCCCCCTATCCCTCACTGCTTTTTGCTGTCCTCTCTCCATCTGTTCACATCTGTACGCCGCCGATAGCCACAGCTTCTTCGCGACGCATAAACACGGAATTAAAAGAACAAAAACAAAAAACGTTTACAAAGAGTGCAGCGGAAGAACTTCTCAAATGACAAGTGTATTTATGTGTTACTGTTGTGCCTAAGGCTCTTCGCTTAACAGTTCTCTACCAGTTCGTTGATTTTCTTCCGCTCTACTACGCGTGCTTTGCATGATTTTATGTAGTACATGGCTTCGTAGAGCTCGCGCCAATACAGCACACTCCGACCTATACAAGAAGAGGCATGAAAGAGTCGATTTGTAAGAATCGTATTCCTTGGGTATGAGGACCACAAAAAACACAGACACACGGATGATGAAACAGACGAAGAGACGGCTCAACGCTCAACCGGACAACTCATCGTACAACGGCACAACGCATGACAACTGTACAACTCGGCGAGCAACGTGGTTTGTCTATGTTCATTTCTACCCAATACGGGACCGTAGCTAGAGCGCATGCGCAGAGCGACGGATTCTTTCCTCTCTGCAGACGCAACCGACATTAGAGGCTGCGGCGCCCTCTGTGAGGCGCGGGCGGAAGCGCTTTACTGGATGCTTCAGACACTCTTCCGCGGACTCCAGAATCCCACCTCCCACCCCCCACCTTTATACCTCCACTTTACAGCTATATCGCTGTAAAAACTAGCAGATATGACACAAGTTACGGTGGCATCTAGTGAAGGACAGCGGCAGAGTCGTTTAGTTGAGCTCGCCTGCCGATACATACATGGTTCGCCCCGTCGATTATAGTCCGTAGCAAGATCATCTGTCGTACGTACCCTTCCTATAGTGCGGCCCATAATGCCGCTGTTCACTTCCGCATACACACGTAATACCGTCCCCGCTGCTACTGCGAGCGACGAGAAGCCGGTACGCGCGCGGCGCACTTCTTCACATCCTGTGTCATGTGAACCGGCAAACTCCGCCCTCCGCTGTACTTTTTCTCTGAGGAGGTACGTCACAAAACGTCACAGTCGACGTGACTCTCTGAAACTACCAATCCGCATTGCGCGTCTCTTCCTCGTTTCTTCCGTCCATCTCGCGCCAAGGGAGAGAACTGTTGTCGGGGGTACAACGTACGGGGCAGGATCTTCACGAAATTGAGCCCTTAACAGCTGCCAAAGAAATCCGAATGCTCACTGCGGCGCAATCAGCCATATACACCGAGAAAACGCAAGAATACTGTTGTATTGTCATCAACGAGCAGGTCTACGAGTAACAAGAATATGGTATGTGTTGTCAGCATATAGCAATCTTTTACTGAAGACTGAATATGGTCATCACATCGTCAGATAAGAAAATGAATAGGATGACATGAATTAGAAATAAGCTCTGTGCATTGTCATCGAGTAGATCATCAAGTGAAGGTCATAAGAAATGCGTATCATCACCAATTTGGGCACCCATGAAGGTAGTCTGTTTTACACAGACCGAAACTGAATCTTGATAACGAGGGTGGTTCCATAAGTTTCCGGGTCGACCAACTTTTAATAGTCATAGAGACGAAACAAGTGTATCACTTTTCGACATAGTCACCCTTAACTTCGATGCACTTTTGACACCTTTTAACCAGCATTCTTATACCCTTGAAAAAATAGTACGAAGTTTTGTCCGCAAAATGCTGGAAAATGCTTTTGGAAAGACCCAGCCTTTCTGAGATTTCCTTCACCTTCAGACGCCTGTCGCTCAGCACTTCCTCCTCGACAAGAGACAAATTTTCTTGTGTCACCATTTCCACTGGACGACCATCGCGTGGATCATATTCAATGGACTCTCGCCCCAGTCGAAACTGCTTAGCCCAGTCTTTTACCGTTGTGTACGACGGAGAGGCTTCCCTGTACACGTTGTCTAGTCGCGCTTTAATACCTTTAGGCGAAAGTCCCTCTTTTGTCAAGAATTTTATCACAGCGCGGTACTTGATTTTTTCCATTTTAACTGAAGAGTGCACCCTGGCTGTTTGAAATGCCGCTCTCCAACCGACAAAAGCATGGAGAGGGTTGAGGGTGGTGCTCCGGCCCTCCAACAGATGGCGCCACACGTCCTTAATCGCATTGTCAAATTCGCGCGCATTTTCTACCTCGGGCCGGAAACTTATGGAACCACTCTCGCACATGCTGAATAACAGCGCTGACAACCAAGGGGAGATTGCTTTTTTGTACGTGCCATACCGTGCTAAAAATCTAAAACTCCCGAAGAGTCGTACGGGGCCAGTATAGTGCTAGTGCACTTCCCAGAATTTTATTTGCCAATCACCTTGCCCATAGTGGAAACGACGAGCGCGGGCGTTAGCCAGTGACTAGTCACGAATGGTGTGTGTGCGGAGTCCTGCCCTGAATGTCTGGAGGCAGCCCACGTTGCCACAGTCTTGGCTACCGAAAGCTATATAGGCAGCACACAGACAGAAAGAGACGATGATGAGATGGGCTGATACCGGCCAGCAGGCAGGGCGCTGCCCCACTGACAATGGAGAGAGAGAAATGATGGAGATGATGACGGAGATAGCAGTTCAGGTGATCAAAGCACGATGCAGGTGCCATGGCAACTTCACAAGGGCTCTGCTGTCCACAAAGGCTCAACAGGAACAATACAACGTCATTTGAATAAGTGACATGAGTACAGAGGAGAGTATCCTGGACAGTGAACGAAGAAGTCGTGACCCCGAGCATCTACACATATGCACAATAACAAGAAAACCTGACGAAGCAAAAATGCAACAATAATATTAAAATAAGACTGGTTACCGGTTAATGAACAACTTCCGAAGATATGTTCTACTATGATTGGTTACAATACTCCTGTTAACAGTATACACATTAAGCGTTACTGGTAAGTTGTACCGAAGCATCTGATTCCCAAAGTTTGTTCAGCAGAAAGGGACCTTCCACTCCATAGCGCCGCGAACGCAGATTGGGGTGTTAGGGTTATGCCGTTCAATTCCAGAGAGCGATGTAAAAAACGAAAAAAGAAAACGCTTGTGAATGTTATTACCGAATATATAAGCACAAAGTTACCTGCAGGTGTACATATTGTGTATTTTAATTATGCCTAAGCGCCTTAAATGAGCATTCTGTTGTGTGTAATGAGATTTCCTTGTTATGTAACGAATGACTTTCTTTTGTGATTCTGGTAGAGGTGACATCGGTTGATGACAGAAAATCTCAAAAGTGACAGAGATCTTGATGCATATGAACGGGACTGGACCAGGGGCCTAGCGCCCAGTCGAGGGTTTTGAAGGGCCACCGTCGCATCTGCATGCATCCCGCGCAATAGGCGCCACCTTACACACACACACTAAAATACACATGCAGGCGCACGCTAGAAAGTCTTTGGAAAACTCAGAGAAAACCTCAGACAGCACAGCCGGTGGTAGGATTTGAACTATTGGATTTTGAGATCTGGGATCTCGAACGCTGGGACATCGCAGCGTACCCCAAGAGCACATTAGATTACGATGGAACTAATCCTCTCCTAGAAAGAAACCTTGGTGAAAACGGTTATTGTGCCCGATGTCCAAGCGCACGATTGAATGTGTGGTAAAAGAATAGCCGACACTGACAAAATAGCATAAACGCAGGCGCACTGGTGAAGGAACATCATACTGCAAAAGAGACTGAATTTCGGCACAAAAAACAGACGGACGACACGACCTTCTGTGTCGTCCGTCTCATCTTTGTGCCCAAACACAGTTTTTTTTGCAGTATGAAGAACAGCCGATAACACGGTAATAATACTGCCCTTTACCTGTGCCGAGGAGAGGCAACAGTATGACCGCCGTCAAAGAATACACTCAAGTGCCCGCGGGATTGACGGACGACAGCAGCGTACTAGTACGGTTTTTCTTACACTGTACAGCTCATGACTCAGACTCGAGAGCCAAGTCGCACTCGGGAAAACGGCTGAAATTCAATTAAATCAATCAAATGGGTACAATATTTTTCCCCTTCTAATTCCCCACAACACGATGCCTGTTTCCCAAGAGACACGACTATAGGCTCCACGGTCGTTATGAAATCTTCCACCGTCGCCATCTTCGTTTCCCTCCACGACACTTCCCCTTCCATCACCTTCGCAGTACGCTCGTAGCTCTTGTCCATCATTATTCGAGGCGTATGTTTGCTTCACCGTCAATCACGATTGCAGCGTTGCGTCCTTCCACGAACGAACGCCCAGCAAGCCAGAGACGAAGCACCTTGGCCAGCAGCTAACCCCAAATCAGAACAGAAAGAAAAAAAAAAAAAAAAAGACGGAAAGCACGATGGTAGGAAACTCAACGAAGGCACAACGAAACTAGGGGAGGGAATAAAGAACACGGAAGGAGCAGAAGGACGCAAAAGAAATCAAAAGGAGTCGTTGATAAAAGAGAGTTGTTAGAAGCAAAGCGGGATGATAAACAGGTGTAAAAGAAAACAGGAGGGCTGAAAAGAAAAATATCCTCGTCCTGGTATACGTGAGCACGAAATGGTTTGGAATACTAGCGACTCGAGAGAATGAATTGGTGTTAGAGGACATTCAGAAACAGGGCCTGCCCTGACGCCAAAACGAAAATAGGGTAAAAACACGGTGGGTGGACTACAGTATACCAAGAAAGGAGATGAAGAAGAAATACTCGGAGAGATGCAGTAATATAAGAATGCAAGGACCAAAAAAAGAAAAGTAAAACACCGAAATCAGTAAAAAAATATCAGAGCAAACAACGGCAGCAATCGATAGTACTGCCTGCACATATCAATGTAAAACACCGGGTGGTAGGAGAGGCTGGAAAAATGTAGAAGAAAGGAAGAAAAATGTTGAGGATAAAAATATACAGTCGACAGTGCTGACACACGTCAGATGCAAAAGGGCAGAATCGAGGGAATTTCTCGCAGAACGAAGTAGCGAGGGAGCGAAAAACGCCGAAAATGGGAAACGGAGGGCGGGAAAAAAAATGGAAGAGGAGTGCTGAACGTTTTAGATTTTCTGCCACGTCGTCGTAGTCATTACGAATCCGCTGTGCCGCGTGCCTGTTAAGCCTCCTCGCTGTTTCCTTGCATCTGGTTCCTTATTATATCGCGTTCCCTACATCCGATAATTGGATCGTAGGATATAAGCTAGACAACTTAATTAACGTTCAACAATCTTAGACATATTTTCAGGATTACTGCCTGCACGAGGGGCCTGCTAAGCCTGAAAAAAAAAAAGTATCACGAAGCTTATCTTAGGCATTTCTGAGGTAAGGTATGGTGCCACTTGTTTGGCGGTTCACTTACAAGGATTAGCTTTATTGTTTTGCGTGAAATTTCTCAACGACGCCATGCATTGTACTTCATCAAGGCCAAGACGTAAGAATATATATATATATATTTAACATCCTAACATCTCGATGATGGTACAACTTTGCAACGCAGGTTTAAGTGTGTGCATTTGTCCAAGTAACTACGAGGCTGTTTGTTCCGCAGTCTCTTCACAATGTATTTGTACTTCATAGCTTTCCCGCCTTGAGCACGAACGCGTACTCAGTAGAGTAGTCTAAAACCACAACCTGTTTTGTTTGCGGAGGCGCGACTTCACTGGAGTGAAACCCCGTTACTGCAATCATCATCCAGGACAGTAAATACATTATGTGTGAATAGGTGAATACAGCTACGTAAAATATTTGCACACGTAGGAAAAAAGAAGTTCTCGCAAAGCACGTAGTATTCCTGAAGAACAGCTACCCACTTCTTGTACGATGTGGTGTGGTGCAGACTTCTGGTAAGAAAGGCAGAGGAAGTCACAGTATGATGCTAATTGTTTTGCTAATGACGTAAGTGCTTTCCCACTGCATCGTTAATGTCGCGAAGGTAATAAATGTATACTTAATTATTTCGATCCGAATTGGAAATTTTATATCTCTAGCCCGAGAATGAAAGCGGTGTATACACTAATGCGACGCTAACACGTGTTGCAACGACCTAACCCTCGTCGCATTGGACACTGAACACAATGACATTAAGCGAAGTTGCACTTCCACGCGGGTACCTATACCGTACCTCTAATTAAGCTCCATGCAGTTTCTGCGGCACGTTGCATGCACAATCCACCAATTAGACAACAGGCCTCAGGTGCGCATTCATAAAAGGCCTATTAAGTGGTACGAATTTCATTACACTACTCTTTCCGAGCGGCAATTCCCCGAACTCTTATAAACGAAGCAGGAAGAATCGGATCGAAGCGCCACCTAAAATATTTGCACCACAGAGTCCTGCAAGATGTCTGTAGTATCTGCATCAGCACTCATTGGCTTCCGCTTTCAGGTGCCGGAAGATTCGGAGGACAGCGCTTAGGATCTAGACTAGCCGGCGTAAGGATCCGCTAGGATGTTCAATCACCACCATCGAATGTTAGCTCCGGCCTAGATCGAACCTACATCGAGCTCCGTGTACGGGTCCTGAGCAGCGACAGCAGCCGCATAGGACTGAGGACCAAAGGAGACTTCATGTCCGATTCGACTATAAGGGGACACTGGGGACACGGCACGGCACTGGGGGACGGCACGGCACGGACTGGGGGACACGGCACTCTTAAGGAATCTGGCCCAAGCGCTTGCATCGCAGGCAGAGTTGAGGCCGATTCTTGCACAGGACTAGCACTTGACAACCTTAAAAGCGATTTTTTAAAGAAATACAGTGCGCGGGTGAGACAAGGGCGGAAGAAAGGAAGGACAAACTGCTGCACTCAACTGCCAACCATAAATATTTGTTTCCCAAAGAAGGTGCGCTTATTTACTAGTCCTTGTCTCACCCAAGCACTGGGGTAATTTTATAGCTTTTAAGAAGACTCACAAACCTGCTCAAATTTTAACTGTGCTTGACAACCTACGTATACTGACTGGATAGGCAAGTCCGCAGGCGTAATATCTTCCGACGGATATTCACAGTGCGGGAAAGTGAACCAACGTTCTCCAACTCAGGATCGGACCCTCAGTTCGTATGTCCTGCTTTTTCACAGCAGTAGAAACCAGTTCAGCCGCAAGTGAAAAACTGGATTCGAGGCCTCTTGGACGAGACACTTCTTCCCTTGAAAGTGAGTGCACGGTGGGACAAGAAGCTCGTTTTCGCTTTATAGGGTTTCTAGACTGCAGGAGCTGGACGTGGTTGTATTTGTACTGAACCATATCTTCCACGTCAGAGAATTGGAGAAGGGAACGAATAGCGTGCTTTAAGTCAGTCCACGGAAATGCAGAATCGAAGGAGGATAACCACCAGACGTGTAGTCACCTTGTAGGCACCGGACGACTGTCCAGGATCAGTAGACAGAGAGTCAGGGACAGCGGGCTGGAAAACCTGGCAATGTGCTCTAAGAACTGCGGAGCTGAGGGAGAGCGTGGCAGCCATGCTCGCGCAATGCAACGATACTGGAGAATGGAATGGACTAAGTACTTCGGTGAAACAATCACGTGACATTTCCTTTGTTCTAAAACAGACTTTTCTTCGCCACCAGAGATAACCTAGTCGGTGTTTTCCTTTCCTTCTTTCTTTTTCGGTAGCGTTAGCATCTATGTTGTTCGTGGTAAGTGTGCAATGTACAATTTAAGCGTGACAACTTTTCTTTTTATGAAAATTTAACGTAAACTTTCGGAGCATATGTCACTTCTGTATCTACAACTGCCTTTGTTTTGGTAACTATGTACTTTTCTCACCCGCATAGCAGCAATGTTTTTCACAGAAATGCCTGTTGTACAAAGGTCGTCCAAGATTGAGCGATACTTATATTTCTTCAAATACAATGTAAAATTCAGGAAGCGCTAAACTTCGTCATTTTTTAAAGTATCTGCCGTGCGCATCAAGATACAGCTACCATCGCCGTGGCAACTCTTTGGTGTCTTCTCAGTAAATCTCTCCCACACAAGAAGTGGGTTGCTATCGCAGCCACTGCACGAAATCTTTCTGGAGTTCTTCCTATGTTTTGAACGTCTTTCTTCCAAGGTGCTCTTCAAGGAGCCGAAACAAAAAGTAATCGCTTGCTAGCCTTGCTACAGTAGAATTCACCGCGTGAGACCGGGCACTGTCATGAAGAAGAATGACACTGGAAAAAAAAAGTGCAGGATAATGTTTTCTTCATTCAAAATTTCAGAAAACTATCTAAGCGTTATGCGAAGGTGAGGACGGCACAATATCAGATATCATCAACGAGTTGATTGTCGAGTGACTGTTGAGTGATATTGTTTCATAATATCTCTCTGTGTGTTTTGCGTTACGGAAAGGTAACTTCAATACAGAAACGATGAGAACAGATTGAGTACATAGTTTCCAATTACGATGATCGTTTGAAAGGCACGTAACTGTACAGAGACAACGGACATCTCAAATGAATCCATGCATATTACGCCACGCGTTGTGGAACATGTTACTCCGCATCATCTGGCACGCGTAATGATCGACTTCACTTTTTACGAGAGCAATGGCTAGTATGTTTTTTTTTTAATTCCGTATTAACGCCACGAAACAACTGTAGCTGTGAGCGGCGTTCAGATGTGGATGGAGAGAGGAAAGCGGGAAGGAGTGGGGGGGGGGAGGACAGGGTGTTAGTGTGCGTCCTAGGTCGACTTCAGGGGGAACTGTGCCGACATTGGTCTGGAAACTCTGCCGTAAAACCCAGGGCAAATTTCAGACACCACAGCTGCTAGTAGGATAGGTACCCACCACCTTCCGGTCTTCAGCACACCCTTGACCATACCATCAATGAGCGGACGCCTTAAACAGCTCGACCATGCCGCTGGTGATCACCGCTATGTAATAGACCTGTCCCTGTTTGTAAACAAATGACGTCATAGTGTTCGACAGCGCCACCAATTTGATAGAGCTGAACTACGCTCGAAGCTAGAGGCGAACAAGGTAGCGCCGGAAAGCCACGGTCTTGAGGGGATTACGGTGGTCCCTGAATTGGACGCGACCTTCGGTCCTACTCTTCTTTCAATAGAAGGCACCGAACAAGAGTCCGTTCGTGGAACCCAGCCATGCCCTTCCGATATTTTTCGGTTTCAGTCTGTCTACCGACGTCATGATGACGTTTTGCGGGTAAGATGACTATTGAATCATCAACCCAACACAAAAAGATTGCAAGACGAGATTTTGTCGCATTAGAGAGTCATAATTGAAGTCACGTGCATTCCCTGAAAAAAAAAATGTGGGAGAGGTTAGCTAGAGGTTAGTTAGAGTTTAGTTTAGTAAACCGGGATCGGTCAACCGAATCCGCGAATCCTTGAATGCTATGCAGGGATTCGAGATTCGCGATTCCGAATCCCAGTGCCCAAAACAGCGAATCGAATCTTTCGAATCCACCAACCACGTTTGTTGTTTCTTTACAAAATGGGTGCCTCCGGACTCCGCCGAAAGCCCGCCTGGCGTGCGGGCCCCGGGGCGCACCAAAACCACAGCAGAAAGCTCCGACATTACAAGTTTAAAAGTGACACGGATTTGCTTTTGATTGTTTCCTAGTTTTATGAAAGAAATCCGGAATCGAGAGTTTAAGTATTTCCTGTAGTCGATGAACAACGTGTTAAATAAATTACACTTAGGAAGAAGTATATGGGTATGTTTTCTCCTGAAAGCGAACTATTATTTAATTTGTTTTTCATAAAGCAAATATATGAAACTCTGCTTCAAAACACATTTCAGTAGAAGCGCCTGTTCCGTGGCTTTTAAAACTCCTTTTTAAAGAAGGATTCGAAAGATTGGAGATTCGTAAGATTCGTGGATTCGCAGAACCTACCTATAGGATTCGTATTCGAATTCGGGAAATTCTGCATTCGTCCCATCTCCAGTTTAAGGTCAGTTTAGTTTAAGTTAAGGTTAGTGAACATCAATTCAGAGTCAATAGACTACCTGCCGCGACATGTGCACGTTGGTGTTGCCGTACTGTAACTTCGTGGTTTTTGGCGTTTCATGAAATGAGGGTAGCGTCTGCCTCGAACATGAAGTTTTCCTCCGTATCTCTATAGCGCAATGGTTTCCATCGTCGGAAACAACCATAAAAACATCGTATCTGATCGGTGGCTCCCTTCGCGCGTCACTTTCTTTTGCCAACGACGGGTCGCGACGTCTGGCGCTGTGCCTTCAATTGTTTGCAAAGAGCCAGTCGTCTATTATTTTGCGGGATCGTAGCTACGTAGAACATACGTATACGGAAATAAGTGGCGTACGAGAGCCGATTCTACGCTGCTTCGTTGTCTCTGCGCCAAAAAAATTCAAATCATCATCATCATCATCATCATCCTACGCTGCCACATATGAGCGCCGAAAGAAATCTTGCGATTTCTCCACAGAGGGCGCTGCATGATTGTCCTATAGATGTTCCGGAATTAGCGGGAAACACACGCTTTGCGCTGATCACATTTTAATGCAGCATTAGCCTGGCAGTTTTTCAGTGTTTATGAACGAACTAGCTAACGCACTTGAACAGGTGCACAGCCGCGAGGCACGTTTCATTCTCATTAAGTACCATCACACCGCCAGCGTGACGTTAATGGAGCAGCAGTTCTCCCTCTCAGACATAAGAAACAGGCGTAAGATAGCTAACCTCTCCTCCTTTCAGAAAATACATTTTCATAACCATGTACTAAAACACTCATTCATATCCCTTCCGCAGTATATTTCAGTGCGAATGGATCATATAACTTTGGTGCACTCAGCCATGCGAATTCGTTTATCCCACACACGTCATTAAGTTCGAATCACCTTCCGTCACCAATTAATAGTATTGTTTGCACTAAACATTTGTACGATATATTAGATGACAATTTTTCGTATGCTGCATAACAATATGTATGCATCATTTACCGTCGTATTTCTATGTGTTTCATGGTTTTCCATCCTATGTGTATATCATTGCATTTCTATTTATTTTGTTACCGACTCCCATCTGTTAATTACATTACACATAAATAATTAAAGGAATGTCGAAGATACGCAAAGACTGCGCTACCTGTGTCTTCTCTTTCGGGTGTTCCAGCATACATTTAAGCGTTGTCGCTCCTACACCTTTCGCACGATTGACATTCTTCAGTTTGGCAGAAATGTGCAAGAACCGTATTGATAAAACTGAAACTCATTGACACTCGAAGTGTTTTAGAGAAGAGTCTCGAGTAGACTCCCGAACCTTCGACATCGCGAAACTCTTAGTTCCTCAGTCGTCCGACAAGGCGCTAAAGGCACTTTACGATTTTCTATGTACAACCGGGCTTATGAACATTATGTGACTAGCTGAGTGTGTGCTGTGTGTATGTCTCCAGCTATTCCGATATTTTGCACTCACTTGGTTGAATCTTTTGAGCTACATGTTGAACAACATCACTTTAACTCGTTCATCTGTTTGTATTTTTTGTGTGTAAGCGTCCTGGGGTAGCCAGTTCGACTTCTTCGCGACTCACATACCTCCCCCCCTTTTTTTTTCTTTATAATATCACCATCACCAGTACTGAAACGATTATTGCGGAAAATTCAGCGATCCGGTGAAGATAGATTGAAGCAAACCCCTCAGGTCTGAAGCCACCAATATTTCGAACAGAGACCGTTCGAACAGAGACAGAGCCCAGTAGAAGGATAGCCTGTGTGCGGAATAGTGGAAGCTCGCAACCGAACGCTTTCCCTTTAGTGAAACTATTAAATATCTGTAATAGCGCACGAGACCATTGATTTATGCACTCGTGGCACATATGTGAGCGATGTGACGCAAGCACTTATAGGCGTAACGATTGTCAGCATAATTTTTAACCATGCACGACACACTTAACAAGCGTCGTTTCTGCTTCGTAAGCGGAATTCTATTAGTATTCCATTAATCGCAATTCCATCCCCTTGAAAGTCCTCGCTCAAGTAACGGTATATTTTAACAGCTATCGATCTACTAACAACCTGCAGTACCTAATAATACAGTTTAGGGAAACACGTATAAGTGCAACGCGTACTTTTTTTTTTTTTTGCGTGCATTTTCCGTAGGTCTCTACTTCGGTTTTTGTTGCCTGCCATTCGTCCGTTATGTTAGAGCAATTTAGGAACTCACCCTACTCACAAAAAGTTTGAAAAATTACCCCAGCCATTAGGCTGAACACAACGTGATGGATTACATACGAGGTTTTTAATGCACTTCACGATGGGAAAGGCAGTACAGTAGTTACAGGAAAAGGAAAATAACATATGGGGATCCGTTTTGTTGGGCGCGCACGCACATTGAAGTATAATGTAAGCAAGCTATAGTACAGGGTAGTTGTTGGTACGTACCATATCCGTGGGTCCAGGGAAGCCTGTGCTTGACGCGTCTGTTTGTGTCTGTTCGTGTACACACTTCCCCAGACTCAGGTGGATCTTACCCACAACCGTTTAGTTGTGGAGCCAGCGCAATCCTTCCTGTTTACCGAGTATACAGGGTGTCTTTTTTTTTTCGACGCTGATTTTTTATTTAAAAAACTATAAGGGCTAGAGACATGCTGTTTTCACTTCTACCATCTATGGGCTGGAGGACGTTCTTGGCCATCTGTTGCTAAACAATCGAATGACTAATTACTTAAAAATCGTTAATTTACTTTTTAATTATAAATGCTACGAAGTTGTCCCAATGAGAACATCTGTTTCTTTCGATCACCTGATATCGTTGCAGTTTTCAGAACGCGTCTTTCCTTCACCTCCAATGTGAGAGGGTGAAGGAGCACAGTGCCGCCTAATGCTTCGAAGATGAGCTTTAACTTGCGGAAACAAAACAAAAACGCACGTATCGGGTGACGCTATCGGAACGGCCCTTATCTTGGGTTGCATTTTCCGTTTTCTTTTAATTTGTTTCCAGGACACAAGAGGTGACAGTGTGCTCTTTCACCCACTCATATTGGGGGTGAAGGAATCATTTTGGGAAAGGATGCTGCGGACGGTAAAGGGTTGCCTTCGAAAGACGCTAGGAAATGACCGGCTTGGATACGAAGAACGAGGAAACGTCCTCCAGGAAGTGGAAGCCACTGTTAACTCGCGCCCATTGACGACCCTAACGTCTGACGTCGACGAGATGAAACCGCTCACGCCGACTGATTTCCATATCGGAAGGAGGATGACAGCGTTGCCACCCTTGACATACACTCTTAAAAATTAACTTCACCGCATAGCACGCTCCTAGCCATCCATCATCCCAACAACCCGTTTTCAACAAATCAGGGCAGACAACGATATCATTCGACATGATGGTTGGCTAAGATCGTGCTATGCGGTGAAGTTCATTTTTAAGAGTGTACCGCACATCACCAGCCGCGAACACAAAAGATTTGACCCTCGACTAGCACAGAGACAGCAAATTATAAATCATTAGGGTACTGGAAACTGGAAAAGGCGTAGGGTACTGGAAAAGGCGGCGCCGTTTTTTTTTTTTTTTTTTCAGAAAAAAAAAGAAGAGAAAGCAGAACTTTGTAGTATCCCGGAACCATCCTTTTTCAATGGCTATTATACCCAAATTTGGATGACGGGGTCGGTCGTATCAAAACTTGTCGCCCTTTACATCATTGACCTCTGCCACTGATTCGCCACGAGCACTTGCGCGAGCCAACCAGAGGGGCTTTGGTAGGCTCGCGCGAGAGATCGTGGCGAATCACTGGCCGAAGTGATGCATTTAACACGCGCTATGTAATAACGATAAGTTGAAGATCGGGCCTCAGGTGAGACAATTCTTACGATAGGGTGTTTTAGAAAAACGTGCAAGTTTCACGATAACGTATCCGAAAACATGACAAGCCAATCGCCTGATTCCTTTGGGGTGGCTGACATCACGTTGCTGATATCTGATTGACTGACAGCGATACGGAGTCGGAATCGGAGCGCGCTTACGATTTACTAAAACTCCCTAATGAGCAAGTCTTACCATTTCACCTTTATGCGTGCGTACATGTGAGCGCGTCCTTCCTGTCTTCTTTTTTGTTCCTACTCCGAATGTGACGCAAGCTGCACGAAGAAATAAGCCTACAATCTTAATATAAACTTCACCACATCGCACGCTCCTAGCCAACCTTCATCCCGAATGACAACGTTCTCGCTCCTGATTTGTTCAAAACGGGAGGCGGAGCCTATTCTGTGCCGTGCATAATGGCACAAAACAGGCCCCGCCTCCCGTTTTCAACAAGTCAGGGACGAGAACGTTGTCATTCGGTTTGATGGTTGTCTAGGAGCGTGCGATGTGGTGAAGTTTATATTAAGAGTGTAGTTAACTTGGGGCTGGCTACTCTAGCTCGCAATGATGAGAGAAACGAAGGAGGGCAAAGAAAGTGGGCTACCACTCCAAAATGTAACAACCTCCGATAACTTGAACCAGCGGACGCTTAGCACTGTAATGTCGCCGGAGATAACTGTGCCCTCGTGGGATCTGTATTTGAAGACCCTCGTCATGACATCCTAAGGCTGACGCACCTACAGCATATGTTCCGCAGCGCTACATAGCGGGCCAATCAACAGGTAACATCGCTTTCCGCTCCTGTCAACAAATAAGCGTTCCTTCTCTATACATGGTGGTTCACAAGCGAAAGCGGTCACCCGTCTCGAGGGTAACACGCAATCATTTTTCCTTTTCCAATACCAACTTTGGTTTTGTACTGACTTGTAGCGACGCTTGTATTGCCTTCTGACTTTAATGTCGCCTGCGTTCAAGCTATACCGACCAAATGAGAGGGTAGCAGCTGCGCCCACTAATCTGCAACAACTGTGGGTAAGCGGGGCCTATAGCCATGAACGTTTCCCCAAAAGAAGCACGGGAAACCTTCCTGGCACAGCTGTCGCCACGAATGGCTTTTCTCGGTTCTCGTTGTTTTCCTCGCATGAATAACAGCGTATAGGATTTACGTCTCCACCATGTGGCATCGGAGCAGCGTTATGTCCAGAGAAAACAAAACATGGTTCCTTGTTCGCAGCAGACTAAATCAGGGGGTGCCAAACTCATTTCACCTTGGGAAGTGGTCGAATTGGTCGAAGGGGTTGGGACACATCGTCTCAAGTTTTCCCCGATAAATGTAAAATGCAATTATTTGCATCGATGTGAACCTGCATCCCAAGTTTGACAGCAAAGGGGGTAATGAAGCGTACACTCTTAAAGATGATGGTGGTGGTGGTGGTGGTAAACCGGCTTGCCAAATGCTTGCGGTCTGCTTTCTCCAGGAATCGGGCCTCGCTCAAAGGCTATGAGCACTGCTCGGACCTCTCATCAACTCTGGCAGTCATAAGGCAGTGTCTGCCTCAGATCGTAACTTCCGGCCGTCTTCATTCCTTCATCTGTTATCACATCATCTCCACTCTTAAAGATGAACTTCACCACATAGCACGCTCCTAGCTAACCATCATCCCGAATGACAACCCTCTCGCCCCTGATTTGTTGAAAACGGGAGGCGGTGCCTATTTTGTGTCATTATGCACGGCACAGAATAGGCTGCGCCTCCCGTTTTCAATAAATCGGGTTCAAGAACGTTGTCATTCGGGTTGATGGTTGGCTAGGAGCGTGCTATGTGGTGAAGTTGATTTTTAAGAGTGTAGAAGACCGGCGCCGCGAATAGCGATACTCACGCGGCTCCGACGTCACAGCAGGCGTCTCCGCCAATCAGGAAGCGCGCAACAGGTCACGCGCTTACGACTACCAATGGGAGTGCGATGGGAGGAGGGATGGGAGGACCTCTGATGTCAGAGCTTGATGAGTACGTTTGCCCAACGGTGTATATTTCGCGAAGTTCGACACGTAGAAAAATTACTCACTTTGTCCTCTTTTGTGTACAATGCAATGTGTGCACGGTATTATGAACCACATAAGCATATCAAGGTGTCACAACCCCTTTAACGAACATATACAAGTGACGTTACTTTTGTGTGGTTTCCTTAGCAATTTACACTTCTATCCGGTTGCCGTTATTATCTGCAATTACATATCCCAATTTTTCCCTTTCCTTTTTTTCATTATACCCCTTCCCCAATAATATCCAATGTCCAATTAATATGTGCTTCTGCGTCCAAAAATATATATCCATCGTACATTGCATGGAGACAATAAAAGGAAGTACAGTTCAACATCTGCGATATGTGCAAACGCGTCCAGGATGCAAAACAGATGTCTCTGGTAAATCTACACCGGAACTTGGTTTCGAATGGTTTGTGAATAGTCTTGCTGCTGCGCACAACCAGTGTCAAAACTAGAGATGGAATGAATCCAGAATTTTTCGAATCCGAATCCGGATCCGAATCCGGATCCGAATCCACGGAAGGTTCTGCGAATCCACTAATCTTTCGAAACCTTTCTTTAAAAAGAGTTTAAAAAGCCAGCGCAAAAACTTCTACGGAAAAGTGTTTTGAAGCAGAATATGATAGATTTGTTTAATGAAGAAAAAATTAAATAATAGTGCAGTTTCAGGAGAAAATTTACCCACATAATTCTTCTGAAATCTAATTTATTTAAGATGTTGTTCAGCGACAACAAGAAATGTACATAAATTCTCGAGTCTGAATTATTTCCATAAAACTAAGCAATCTAGCAAAAACAAAACCATGTTACTTTTAAGCTTGTAATGCAACAGTTCCTGCCTGAACTCTTTTTCAGTCTAGAACAATGTAAACAAACAAACAAGAAAACACCCGTCGGTCAATGACGCTTTCGGCGGACTTGTCCTGAGGCGCCAATTCGAAAAAGAAAACAAACGTGATTGGTGGATTCGAAAGATTCGATTCGCCGTTTTGGGCACTGGGATTCGGATTCCCGAATCTCCAATCCCTGCCTAGGATTCGAGGATTAGAGGATTCGATTGGCAAGTATTGGGTTCTGTTCGCGTCCTCTGCTAGTCGGTAGCAAGAGCATTTGAGCAAAGTCAATTGAGTGAGCCTGGCTTTTTCCCCGAAATGCTAAAAATAGAGCGCTCTTTAAACGAAAATATTCATCCATGCAACATCCGTGCAACGTCCATGGGGGACCAGGAATGATACCTGTTGGAAATGGCATGGATGAGCTTTTTGAACCAGTACTTTGAACCACTGCAGTCGGACGAACGAATCCTGGTGTATTCGTCACGATATCCAGTTCTTCGCTATACTGTCTGCACCATGCATACGCTTCTCCCGTTGTCACCGTTTGTTCCCCATGTGCTATGTGTGTGATATTTGCAAAATCTCAGCTGCTTTGCCGTTCTCCTTGAGAAGGAAATTGATTATCCATCGCTGTTCCCCAGCTAAAGACACACAGCTCGCAGGCATGATAGCTACCGCTGCTGCACGTCCTGCTCGTGTCGCCGACCCGAAAACGATTGCACTTCGTCCGCCGAAAGTTTTGTTCAGTTACATTTACTCACTAGTTCTTTTCCAGCAAAAGTCTCGGTCAACCATGAACGACCCTTGCGCAACACCTTCATCAGGAAACCTGCATCTGCTCTGCCAGCTTATATCTGTTTCATGAAACCTCACGCTAGAGACGTCAGTTGCGTGATTATACACGCATTTCTTTCCTTTTCGTTTTACGATGCACTCTTGCTGATTTTGCATGGAAGCTCTTCGTGCCCTTTATCCTTTTAAAGCATTTTTTAAAGCTTTTTTTTTCCTTTGTGTCTGTTCTAACTGTCGAGCCTCAATCGAAAGTTGGGTTAGAAATTGCCGTCCTTCCGCAAAGGGAATCATACTCACCTTCTTTCTTTTTCTTTGCTCATTTTATATGCAGAGTCGTTCTTTATTATTATTTTTTTTTCTAATTCTTGCTTCTTTTTTTACGCTTTACTGTGTAAAAAAGAAAAAAAACGCAAGCGGCATAAAGGCGGTTTAATACCCGAGAGACCCAGCTCTATCTCTTCGTCTTTGTGTATCTCAATTTTATAAGGCTAATACGGAAGATTAGGAGGTAACTGTTATTCGATTGGAACTAATGGAAATTGCTTCTCGCGCTCATCTTTACCATCTCTGGCTCCATCGCGATTAAAGCCGGCGTGTGAATACTTAAGCAGTAGGATCTCAATTTAATCTTAGAAATTAACGCCTGGAGAATCTTGATGGGAACGGACACCGACTTCTACTGAAGCGAAACGATCCATACTTTTGGATAAGGTCCTCCTTGAAGCCGAGAAAAGCTGCGAACCATGTTGATAAGGGATGAGGACCGTCGGCAACGCTCGAAAGAAGGCGTGAGACATCGTCTGCGTTCTTGAAAATTCGGAGTTAATCGGATGAGCTCGAAAACGCATAAGTCTAAATTCGTATTCAGTATTCACCCGCATTCATCAGCACTTGCATGTTAGAAACTCTGACATTATATCGGCGTTGCACCTTTTCAGCGGATCCTTACACTAGGTAGGAATTAACTTTCAAGGATTCAAGGGTGCGAGGGTGTGCGAGGGCTTTCGACGTTGCGAAGACTCATTAAAACAGCTGGCAGTTTAGGAGCAGAGGCATTAGGAACACCTACCTGGAACATCCATTACTAGGCAGATGAAAATACACAAACACGCTCCAGTTAAAACAAAGGAAGAGATAAAGGCTCCAGACTGGAAATAGTGCAGTTAACCGTTTCTTTGTGCCTGAGGCTTTTCTAAATGCACATAGATAGCTGGAAGAGTTCTACGCCAGTTTGAACCGTAGAAAGGTAAAAGTGACATCAGTTGACAACATTAAGGCATTAGAGCACCAGTATAGCGCATTTGCGAGTAAAATGTTCTGAGACACGCAAACTCCAAGTAGACGATATCCTCTCTCTGCCATTTTAAATTTTCCTCCCATACCGGCAAGAGAAAGACTCGTTTTGACGTACTGCTTATATGTGCACTCTTAAAAACTGAACTTCACTGCATAGCACGCTCTGCGCCAACCATTACCACGAATGATAGGGTTATCGCTTCTGATTCGAGGATAGAGGGAGGCGTACGCCGTTTTATGTCAATTATCGTATATCCAAATTGACATAGAAAGGCGTACCCCTCTCTCTCTCTTCTAATCAGCAGCGATAACCCTATCATTCGTAGCAATGATTGACGCAGAGCGTGCTTTGCGGTGAAGTTCAGTTTGTAAGGCGTGGAAAGCTCCCTTTATTGGTACGTGACGTTCGTTGAGATTGAGGAGGCCTTTAACGCTAAAAAAGTGCACCAGCTAGAACATCAGGAACTATTCAGACATAAAATAGAATCATATATCAGTTTTTTTATTCCGTGTTAACGCCGCGGAGCAAATGTGGCTATGAGCGCAGTACAGACGTGACCGGATGGAGATGGGACAGCAGGAAGGAGAGGGGCATATGGGGGAGGGTCAGTATGCGTTCTGGGCCGACTTCAAGGGGAACTGTACCGACATTCATCTGGAAAGTATGCTGCAAAGACCCAAGGAAAGCATCAGACAGTACACAGCCGGTGGTGTGTTTCGAACCCAACACCTACAAGTATTCATCACGACTTTGGCTACCACCAAGGAGTGGACCGTTGGTGGCTTATTGCGACCGTTGTGTCACTGGTGGCTATTGTCGTCAATCGTTAAAGGGACGGTGCCATCCCCAAATACATCTACGAAAGCGATACCACTATGCTCGGCATCGGCCGACAATCTATCCGGCCAATGTATTAGTCCGAGCAGTGCTTAGGCATTAAATAAGCACATTTAAAAGATTGGAGATGCTTCCGCGGGCGGCAGAAGCTCCGGCTGCGTGACGTCACTCCGTAAGCGGAGGAGTGAGAGCGCGACGCTCAGAGGAGGAAAGACGCCGTCCAGATGCCCTGTAACTCCACGAGACGTTCGCCCGGCCCCGGCCGCAGGGGTGCCCTCCAATGTATTGCTCCACGGGAGCTGGTGGGAAAATGCGACGTTATGCGCTTTATACATACTAGTCGACCAACCAGGAGCTTTCCTGTTTGGCTCGCCTTTTGGCTGGTCCTGGCTACCATCGACTTCTACCGCCGTTATCCGGTATTCAAAAGCTACTTTCTGCTAAAACAGACGTTTCTTGACACATAGTACTGATCTAAAGATCTGATAGATGTGTGTACTGTGCATAAAAAGGCCACTACGTTGCGCATGCTAACACACTGTGACCAAGTTGGAACTTGAAGCAAAACGAACACACTGTTGAGTTCCTAATAACGAGCGAGCGTCCTGAGTGCGCACCCTTTGATGATGACCCTCTTCTTTTGCTTCTTGCAGTGCATCGTAAACTACAACGAAACGGAAAGCGCTTGTGTCGCACGTAATCCTGCCTTTGTTGTCAGTCTTTGAAAAGCGACGGCGGGCGAACGTTTTCTTCACGCTCCCTCGTGACATCAGTCAGGTTCAGCACACGATAGACTCTTTGTATGATAATAATTGTGTCGAGAAACAGCACAACACGCGTAGAATCACCCTACAACAAGAATAAGCACGCGAATGGGCTTCTACGAGGGGTGTTCAAGTCAAACCGGGACTTTTCATTTTTCGCAAAAGTAAAATGAACTTACAGGCGAGAAATTAGTTTTATTCTTCAACGTAACCTCCAGCTGCACTAATGCACTTGTCCCAGCGTTTCATGAGGGCTTGGATGTGTAGAGGACGATGGTCTTCCTCTACATGAGTCCTGACCGGCGATGATGGAATGTCCCAGCGGGCAGATGGACGTGGCCTCACACTAGGACGGTGCCGGTAGAACTGCTGTGCCACGCGCTACGGCGCTGGCACAGCAGTTCTACCGGCACCGTCCTAGTGTGAGGCCACGTCCATCTGCCCGCTGGGACATTCCATCATCGCCGGTCAGGACTCATGTAGAGGAAGACCATCGTCCTCTACAGATGCCAGCAGCGTAGAAATCCTTACCGACGCGTACCAGCCGTGATCGGACCTCATTCTTGACCTCGTCGTCGCAGCTGAAGTGGCGGCCCCCAAGGAACGCCTTCAGTGGCCCGAAGAGATGGAAATCCCTGGGGGCGAGGTCAGGACTGTAAGGGGGATGTGGCAGCAACTCCCAGCCAAGTTCCTGTAAGGTGCGTGTCGTGAGATGCGCGGTATGCGGGCGTGCATTGTCCTGTAGGAGGAAGACTCCTTTGGTGGTGAGGCCCAGTTTTCCGAAACTGGAGGTGTTCATGAATGATAGTGTTCAACGTTCCCACAGAAAGGTCCGTCTTTCCAGCCAGTTCGAGACATGTTGTCCGTCGGTCCTTGAGGACCAGGCGCTCCACAAGTTGGATGTTCTCAGGAACTCTGACACTGGGCTCTGAGCCGCCCCGGCCGGGATCGTCTTGCACTGATGTACGGAACCGTCTCGGAACCGTTTGCACCACTCAAACGCTTTGCTGCGGCTAAGTGTATCGTGGCCATACTGAGCCTGAAGTCTTCTGTGAATTTCAGATGACTTTACGCCTTCATTCACAAGAAACTTCATGAGAATTCGCTGTTCGAT
This sequence comes from Ornithodoros turicata, assembly GCF_037126465.1. Taxonomy (NCBI): domain Eukaryota; kingdom Metazoa; phylum Arthropoda; class Arachnida; order Ixodida; family Argasidae; genus Ornithodoros; species Ornithodoros turicata. The sequence continues at coordinate 132,787,935 of NC_088202.1, read as the reverse complement.
GTGCGCGCTCAGCTCGTTGTCGACCATCTTGTCTAGCACGTGTCTTCTGTTTTGCACAAACGTTGGACCACTACGTGGTGAACGCGGAGGCCTCTCGCGTGTGAAAATGACGAAAAAAAAGCAGCGCGAGCCATTTGTACACTCAGGGGACAGAAAGTCCCAGTTTGACTTGAACGCCCCTCGTACAAACAGTACTGTCAACCGACGTCAGCAGAACAGGGCACACAAGTGGTGTTGCTAAGTCACGTATGCGGAAATTCAGAAGGTCGACACCAGAAGATTCAGTAGAATTCAGTAGATGTACTAAATACAACTTTATTGCAAAAGAAAAGAGGGAAACGCTCCTCCGCGACTTGACTAGTCGGCCATATGATAAATACAGTCGACCCCCGTTTATCCGGACGGTGCCGTTCCCGGCGAAATCGTCCGGATACCGGGGCATCCGGATAAATGAAACGACCGAATAGAAACGTCCTACAGAGCAAGGTTTAATTAAAACACAGAAATCTCCTCAATGACAGCTGTTACATAGTAGTGTAGGCACTCGATTCCTGCAAACTTTTGCTAATTGCATAGAGTTGAGCCATGAGCCATGCTGTTGAGCTGCTGGAAGAATGTCAGTGCGGTCGCAAAGTGTCAATGTCGGAGCCTTGTTTCTCACTGGCGTCATCGGCACCGTCTTGCTGCACATCATCGGAGGCAACAGCAGCAATCACACCGTCATCAGTCATAGCTGCACACGCGTCATCATCCTTATCAACGTCAACGTAGTCAGAAACCGCAGCATCATCTACGGCAGTCGCAGTGAGCCTCTGCATCAGGGATCGCAGCTCAGCTAGGGGAATGTCTTCATCGGCCAACGAGCCGTAAGCAGCAGTCCCTCGGGTTGGAGTTCTCCCCTCTAGAACCGGACAGTTGCTCGAGATATTTCCAAATGACTCGACTGGCCAACGTGACCCAACGCACACAAATAGAAAAAGGGGTCATCGTGCACGGTTGTCTTCCCTACGGAGGAATGTAGGTCCCTGATGTGTGACGGGAATAACCCCAAAACAGCGAAAAGGGTGACGAAGCGGGGTCAGCGTCTCCTCTTACTCACGGTAGTCCGGATAACTGAAGCTGGATTACTAGAATTTTCGACTTTCGTTCCCTGGAATTCTTGTCCGAGTCCGGAAGCTGAAGTCCGGATAAACGAGAACGAAATACATGGAGGAAAATCCGTTCCCGTGCCTTTTGTCCGGATACCGCGGGATCCGGATAAATGAAGTCCGGATAAACGGGGGTCGACTGTACTATACACGAAATATCACGATGTATACGCTATAGAATAAGCTTAAAATATACCTGTTATTTGGTGTACATATAGTGAAGACATGCTTGCACACCGCCATTCGCTCACGAGCTCTCGCTCCTTTAGCTTCCACTAGGTCAGCATTCACAGTAAAGTTATAGCAGTTCTCGTCTCCTATCAGTCAATTGGTGTCAGCCGTCCGGTGTTAGTTTCTGTCGAAAGCTCGTTTCGCACGTTTTCATGAGGTTAACCTCAGATAATACCTGTTCCACGCACGCGCTTGAACGCGGCAAGCAGAGGAGGCTTACAACGCAATTGAATTTCCTAACGTCGGAAACATAAGCTCGTCCGAACTTCACGTTTGCTATGTTACCGGGTGTCCTGTAGAAAATTCATACTTTTGCAATGTCTTTACTATAAATTGGGGATGTGGTAACCGAATCCTCGGATCCTTGGCAGGATTCTTGGGCAGGAATCCTATGATTCGAGATTCGGGAATCCGAATCCCAGTGCCCAAAACGGCGAATCGAATCTTTCGAATCCATCCGCCACATTTGTTTGTTTCTTTTTAAAATTGGCGCCTGCGGAGTCCGCCGAAAGCCTGATTGGCCGGCGGATGTTTTCTTGTTTATTTGTTTACATTGCTCTGGACTGAAAGAGTTCAAGCAGGAACTCTTACATTACAAGTTTAATAGCGGCATGGTTTGCTTTTTTTTTTTTTTTATTGTTCCTTCATTTTATGGAACAGTTCAGACTCCAGAATTTATGTAGTTCCTGTGGTCGAAGAACAACATGTCAAATAACTTACATTTAAGAAAAATATACGGGTATGTTTTCTCCTGAAAGTGAAGTATTATTTCATTTTTTCTTCATTTAACAAGGATATCAGATTCTGCTTCAAAGCACTTTTCAGTAGAAGTGTTTGTCACCCTAGGTTTTTAAACTCTTTTTTTTTTTTTTTTAAAGAAAGGATTCGAAAGATTCGAGAATCGTAAGATTCGTGGATTCGCAGAACTTTCCTTGGATTCGGATTCGGATTCGGAAAATTCTGGATTCGTCCAATGTCTAGTCGTTTTACTTGGGCAGCCGCTCGTTCTTTTTTTAAGGTGACTGTCTGCAGTTTAGTTGAGTTGAGTTAAGAAGAAAAAAAATAGGCACTCATTACGAGAGCCGGCTACTCCAGCCGCCTGCAGCTGCCAAATGACACGTAGACCTCTCACTATGTCAAAAATAATTATTTAGGGGATTTGTGAAGCACTCAAGTAGTGCTCCCAGCACGAACGGCATGATTTTTGGGCTCGTATGCGGTCCACGATGCATCCAGACAGTGTCCGCAATCGTGAACTGGAGTTCGCTGAGTAAAACCGTGTTTCAGGCCACAAAAAATCAGTAGATTTAAGAGCATTTTGATTTTTTTTTTCAGTATTTCAGTGGACCGACTTGAAATCCACTAGACCTACTGAAATTTCAGTAGATCTGGCAACACTTGACACCGTGCTATTTTGAAACTATGCCGAAACGAGCGAGACGCTGCGCGCACATGCGTGCGAATAAAATGCAATTTCAAAACATTGTCAAATCGGAGCGCGCACAGCCTCTTGGCTAGTGTGCGCGTGACGTGGTGTCTGGGCGCTGTGGTACATTTTTTACCGCAGCGACCGCGAAGGGCTCAGGAGGAGTGGCTATACAGCAGATATTTCAGATTAGTGCCGGCTATCCACCCCATGTTGTGTGACTACCCTTAAAAGGACTATCGCATCCGTCCCGATCGATTCCCAAGCTATAGTTGTTTGTTTGTCTGTATGCATTCCTGTTTGTCGGTCCAGGTACCTCGTCAGGCTCCGCCTTTTGTACCTGGACCTCATTTCTGTATTTTTTGGAAATGAAATGAAAAAATAGAAATAGTGCTGTTTTACTCCGCGTTCATCACTGACAATAACTCCGAAAATCCGACGTGAATAGGTGTTGTTGTTCCTGTGCAATTTGATGTAACACATGGCAAAAGCAGACGAAGCATATTGAGAGTATTTCGGGATTCCCTGTGCGGAAACGTCACCCGTACAAGGCCAATCAGTGAGCTCCCTTTGGCGCGGACAAGGCCAATGAAGAAGCGTCTGGAGTGACCGCGGTAGCCTTGGTAACAGACCGACAGATGGGAGGGCGAGCAGAAATACGTCGACACGGCGACTGCTGGTCGCGGAAAGTCTGTGATCGGCTTGTGGAACACTGTTTCTGGTCAGCGTCCCACGTATTCGTTCCACGCAACATGATCACGTCACAATACACAATGGTAAGCGAAAGGCAACCGTATTTACCGAGGACTTTTCACTTAGTATATTGCGATGCGTACGCAAAGCAGACGACCTCGTAGACAATCGCCTGCGACGCGCTCCCATTCGCGTGCGCGCCTTACGTCATCATGGTATTAGTTGCAGAGGGAGTCCGAATCTTTAAAACTCGTTTAATATGTAAGCTGTTTTCGACTAATAATCCGCCTGTCAGTCGGTCGGTCGCCAAGACTAATACCGAGGTCCCTCCAGCCGCTCCTTGATTGGTCTCGTCCGCGCCAGAGCGCGCTCACTGATTGGCCTTTTCCAGGTGACGTTTCCAGACAGGGAATCCCGAAATACTCTCAATATGCGTCGTCTGCTCTTGCCATGTGTTACATCAAATTGCACAGGAACAACGCCACCGATTCACGTCGGATTTTCGGAGTTATTGTCAGTGATGAACGCGGAGCTAAACGGCACTATAGTTTTCAAATCGACCGGAACGGATGTGATAGTCCCTTTAACATGTCATTCTTAACCCTTCCCTTTATACACCATGCGATCACTGAGGACGGTGCCCAGAAGAAGAACAGCATCTGTTCCAACTATCGGTCCCGCTCTCGTCCTGACGCTCTTCTCTTTAACATCAACCAGCCTCTGTTTCTGTTCTCAAGTATAGTCTTAAAACATAACTTCCCCACATTACACTTGGAAGATCAACCATTGCGCTGAATGATATCGTTATCGCTCCTGATATAGGGGAAGCGCGGTAAACTTACATTTTGGTATTTGCGCGCCTACTGCAAGCTGTTGCCACCACCGCCGCTCACTACCCACCTAGAGACAATTAACATAACTGCGTAAGCGTCACAAAGAGACGTATGCCACCTGTTTTCAACAAATCTGAGGACTGAACGGTGTCATTCGGGATGATGGGCCAGTTGGTTGTTGTCGTTTTACGAGTGTAGTAACACACACTTATAACAGCGAGCAACATGGTACGTTATTACCGCAAGCAGGGCGACAGATATATATCTGGAGGTAGGAAACTCAAGACAGGAATGGCGAAGCACACGAAAGCAAAGGCCAGATACTTCCACTCTTTCTCAGCCATAAAGGAACGTCATCGACGTCGAATCCCCAACAGCTTCCTGTGATTCTCTCTTCTGTACGCTGCATCTCGTTTCATATACACTCTCCAACAGGAAAACAACGCGAGCCTGTTCCCCCTTTCAACAATTTCACGGTCAACGTGTGTATCGTGCTACGGACACCCTTTACGCACAAAATGCAGTGTCACGAACACGCCGAGAGTGGAACAAAAGTATTCCGAACGCAGCTAACACTCTTCCTCCTCGCAAGGTTCACTCCAAAGGAAAGGCTAAATCTCGTTTCCAACAAACTCGGTATAGCCTATAGAAGCACACAGAGATGACATGCCCTCCATTCCTAACACCATTTGCACGTGAGTGTAGGGCAAAACCCTGCACAAGCAGCAGCAGCAGTGGTTCACGCACTTAGCGGATGCTCCGACGCTTCCATCTCGCATCAAATAGGGAGGGTCGTTTCCTATGGCTCGAGACCAGTGGTTTACCCAGAATTTCGTCCATGGGGGGGGGGGGGGAGGTTTCAGCAAGGGGGTGTATTTACATGCTTTTCACTCAATATTGCGCAACCTCACAAGATTTTAGGGGGTCTCCTCCAGATTTTGGGGGGCGTTAGGGGGTGTAGGGGGGTCTGGATAAATCACTGCTCCAGACCACATCCCACACGCATCGAATCGTCGTTAGGCGGCATTGCTGCGGGATTTTTGGCGTAAGGCGTCGTAATCGGATGACATGTTTATTGTGCTTGCTGCAGCATAATAAAAAGCGTAACATTCATTCAGTACTACCACAGGGATGCCAAGCAAAACTTTTTAAAGCGACTCCTCTATGGGGCCCACCAATGTCGACTGCTGTGTATGTGCGTCTGGAAGTGATTTGTATAGGGCCATGTGACCTCTCACGTGATACTGTTATGTGCCAACACCACTTGATAGCCAGACTGTGTTCGCGGTAGTCTGGAATTGTGTAACTACCACAAGGTAACAACGCGGAGAAAAGTTCATGATTTCGATTTCTGAACACGATTTCGCACAACATTAAAAGGCTTCCAATTAATACTAAGAGTATTTCAAAAAGAGTTCCGGCAAAAATTTACCGTTAACGATGGCTCCATAAAGCTACTGCAGTTAAACGGTTTCTACGGTTAAACGGTACACAACGCCCAGAAACGCATTTTTGCGATTTTTTCAATTATCATTTTTCTTTCATTTTGTTGCGCCTTCAATTAGCACCCAACTGCCACAAACAAATCGAGTGTTGTTTATTTTCTATCTTTTTTTTTTTACTTTCGCTGACGCTAATCAGGAGCAGCAAGTGAAACTCACAGTTGAAGAGATCGACAACATCCAACCGTGACGTATCAGCCACGGCACATTCGCAAATATTGGCCACCGCTCTCAATCAGGCCCAGTGCACGGGTTTCATGAGTCAATAGACACATACTTGTAAGAGAAGTCGCGAGATTGCCACGAGTGTTTGCACACGAGGACTCACTTTGTTCGTTCTGGCCGCGCTAACTGATACTCGGAGGGGGTACTTACAAGAGCGCGTGACAGTCGTACCCTGCCACCGCAATTGCTGTAACCATATAGTCAGTGTCTCTCGAGATGTTTTGCTTTTAAGAGCTGTGCGAATAGTGTTCTTAGAACCGAAGCAATTTCGCACACAGCCTTTATGAGTTACATACCGACCTTATAGCATGCAGCATTCCCCACTTTGTTTTATACCCTCTCTTGCGACTTTTTCGAACCTAGCTTCGCAACTATGCGAATATCTTCGACTTGAAAGAGAAGTCGCTTCGATTCGAAATTCGAATATAGAATTCCATATTCCATTTGGAATTCGGATCTAATATACATACATACAGTTTTTCGCATCCGTATTCGAAAAATTAGAATATTCGCATATTCCGTCTTTTTTAGGATGCGCTGCGCAAACAGAAACACAAAGTTTGTAGCCTAAAATATGTACAGGTGAGGCGTGGCGTCCTCACGTATTAAGAGAAAACGTGATATTACTGGTATGCGATGGAGTAAAGAGGCGATAGACTAAAACGAGTTTCACCTGCCGCCGAATGGAATTTAAATATGTCGCAGAAATAAACGAGGCGCCTTGTCGACGATACCCTGTTTTAAACACACACACGCTACACACTATATGTATATATATTTGTGTGTGTGTGTGTTAAAGAGGTTGATATATCAGATGGCTGCGAAGTTGACATGACGAAGACAGTGCCACTATCGAAACGTCGACCGTCCCTTTAAACGTCCCATAGCATATTATAATCTTTGTGTTTGATTACCCACTAAAGAAAGTAGTTTTTGTTAACTTTCCTGTGATCTGTCCTCCACGTCTTATTATTTTACTTATATATCTATAAATATACAAGAGGAAAAAAAATAGCAGGAGCTCTTTGGCTGCACGTATAGCATATGTTTGTAAGTCAAACGTCGCCATGCCAGTACTGGACAGCTGTTTCGGCCTTCTTGGGCCTCATCAGCAGTACGCAGGCAGGCAACGTTTGAGCAGATGGCGTCAGAAGGTCACGTGGCACGTGATGCCTCCCGTCAGGGTGTCCTAAGGCAACTCTGAAAGCTCAGTGCAAAGCCAGTCAAGTGTATAAGAGGGGAAAAAATAGCATGAGTTCTTTGGCTGCACATATAGCATATGTTTTTAAGTCAAACGTCGCCATGCCAGTACTGGACAGCTGTTTCGGCCTTCTTGGGCCTCATCAGCAGTACGCAGGCAGGCAACGTTTGAGCAGATGGCGTCAGAAGGTCACGTGGCACGTGATGCCTCTCGTCAGGGTGTCCTAAGGCACCTCTGAAAGCTCAGTGCAAAGCCAGTCAAGTGTATAGGAGGAAAAAAAATAGCATGAGTTCTTTGGCTGCACGTATAGCATATGTTTTTAAGTCAAACGTCGCCATGCCAGTACTGGACAGCTGTTTCGGCCTTTTGGGCCTCATCAGCAGTACGCAGGCAGGCAACGTTTGAGCAGATGGCGTCAGAAGGTCACGTGGCACGTGATGCCTCTCGTCAGGGTGTCCTAAGGCACCTCTGAAAGCTCAGTGCAAAGCCAGTCAAGTGTATAGGAGGAAAAAAAATAGCAGGAGTTCTTTGGCTGCACGTATAGCATATGTTTGTAAGTCAAACGTCGCCATGGCATGAATATATATTGATCGCAATGATGTCAGGTAAAGATTCTTGTAATCCTTGTTGTCGGTTGCTTTGATATTCGGACGACTGTATTTAACGACGCTATATATTTAACGTTAGTTCCGTGTTACTCCACAACGTTCAGAATTACTGTCCTTTTACCACAACAGATTGTCTTTTACGTTTCTCCTATGTTTTATGAAAGTAACAACTTTCTTGAAGCCAGCCTTGCACAATTCGATCATCAGCGGCTCTCTCCTATTCATAACTCTGGAAAGGCTACGACGCGCACATATCAGCCTCCCCATATTTTGCGCATATGTTACGCAAAATGCCGGCAGCTTTCATATAGAGCGGACCATCCCCCATTTTACTTTTATTATGCAGCGACTACGGAAGAAATTGAATTTCATCGAGGCATGCGCTCTTCATGACAGCACGGCGTGAACACGGCGATGCACTTTGTTACTCTCACGAAAATGTATTTGTTTCTTTCTGCGCCGTTCTCCCGAGAGAGGCGCTCTTCGGTCGTCATGAATGCTATTGATATCTCAAGTAGCCATCCGCACCGACATACATTTTCCTCAACCTTAATGTAGTCGAGCGAATATAGAAGAAGACAGGAATCGATGACTCATCGTATTCAAATTCGGGCTCTTGAAGTTAAAAAGGTGCGCTATTGATTTTGACTGCCGCATAGTTTAGTGCCGTTACACCGAAGACCAATCTCGAAAAATGCTGTGCTGCGTAAATGGTGTCCCTCTTGCATGCATACGAGGATCCCAATGTTTCGGTAGTGCGTACTCGAGCTGCGCATCAAACGCTGATGCATTTCTGAGCTTGTGATGTTGTGGTTTCTCATGTTTTCGGTTTGTCTCGATTGCTTCCCTCCTACTCCTTTTGTAATGCACTGCAGAGCCACCCGTGGAAGCCAGCGGTCTGCTTTTACACGCAGGCTATATAGCACCTCACGAAACAGCACGACTACACGTTGTAACGAAGTCGCGCTGCAACAACAGACAGGAAATGTGTTGTTGAAGTTTTGTCAGTGCTCGACATGAAGAGAAAGTAGCGTATACAGCATATAGGAAGCGAGATGCAACAAACAAACAACAAAACCTCTATTTCATGATGATTATTGAAGCGAAATGCGAATTGACTTGAACTGCGTAATTCGTTCAAAAGTACCTAACAGGACGACGTGTTAACAGTTGTTAATATGTCGTCTACGGAACGTTTATTCCGATATCATAGAGAGGGGGGGGGGGGGGGGTAATGGCAGGATAGGCTGCGCCGTTGTTGGCCGCACAGGAGTGGGCGTCGTCACGGCTATAGCCAAAAAAAGGAAAAAAAAGAACGCAAAGCAAAAACAAAACACAAAGGAAGGACGGACGGATGGAGGATAGAGGAGGTTGAAGGATGGGGATGCGGTGAGGTGCACGAGTTCATCGGGGGGGGGGGGATATGTTTAATGATGAGAAGGAAGAGGAACGAGGGAAAGGTCAGCCAGACAGGGTGTCGGCTTGCTATTCCCCCCCCCCAAAAAAAAGGTAAAAGGAAAAAAAGGAAGAAAGGAAAAAAAACACAGAGAGAGAGAGTACCCAGGCGGGCACATTCCTCACAGCACATCCGGTTCACAGGGCATTCCTCACAGAACCGGCACATCCGGTTCACAGGGTGACCAGTAGGTCGGTTGCAGCGAGGTAACGGAGGAGGAGTTCATCGGGACATCCTCTACCCCACTGGTTCTTCTGCCGAACGTTCCGCCAAAGCAAGGAACCTCATTAATTCTCTTCCTGCTGAAGACAGGCCTTGCTCATCGACCCATCTAATACTCTATACTCTCCCCGATATCATAGAAAATCGCGTATTGCAACGGTTTTAACGAATGATAGAAACATGAACGCAAGAATTTTCTATCCCAAAGTCACTGTGCGTTTCGTCGTTAGTTTGAGAGGGCAGATCATGTGGGGATGGGAAGGCAGCTCAGGTTCACCTATTTCTGAACGTAAGCGAAACTAAATAAAAGATTGACAGTATGAAACTTAGGACGACAAGCTCGTAACTTACTAGCGGGCAAGTTTCGCGATAATTATGTCGCAGTTAAAGGTAATATCACAAAATTACACAAACGACCCCAGATTGTGCCCCACGGCATAAAAATGTTCCAGCAGATTCCAGTAAAAGCTGCTTGGTACTTGCTCTACTTCGCCGTTGTGCAGTGCTAGATCGCACCTATAACCTAACACCCTGAAATAAGGCAAAAAAAAAAAAAAGAAAAAAACAGGACAAGTGGAAAGTTTTTTTTTATGAACAATCATATTCATAGGCTGAAACTAAATAGCATATAAATAGCATATAGGCACCGTTGAAATTCATTAGAAAGAACTCGTTGCAAACACTGCATTTAGGCGTTATCGTTTGCAAATATTATTCATTGCTGATTTCACGAGCACTCCACAGCGGCTTAAAGGTATGATGAGGAAAGACAGAACTTGGGCACACACTTTTTGTGTGTGTTTATTTAGTTTAGCTGCCCGTATAAGTATGATTTTGTTCCGCGCGCTTGATGTCAAACGAAGCCATCAGCCAGCGCGGTGATTCCTGCGACTGAAAGATTGTGATGAAGAGGACCATAGTGAAGAGCATAAAAATCGTGAGCACCGCACGCCAGTTCAAGCTGAACTGTCCCATGACGGTGTACAACACTGTGGCTATTACGATACCGACTGAAGCTGCAGGAGTGCCGTATATAGTATGCGCGATGCTCAAAACTGGCGATCTCAAATAGCATCATGTAAGTCGTGCGAAGTAAGATTCTCACGCACGCAGACGCATGCGAAGAGGACGAAACTGGTGACAAATCAGTTGCAGAATCCTGAAGACGCATAGCAAGGGCCGCCCCGTCCACTATATGTTTACGACCTGCTGCCAGACTTGTACGCATTCGGAGTATTGTATTTAAAATACTGTATTTTAAATACAATTTGCGGTATTTTGGTACTCTACTCAATACTTTTTGTTTTGTGTATTTGTACTCTATTTAAAATACATTTTATGGTATTTTCTACTCAATACTCAAATTACATATTTTGGATCTCCCTCTCAAACTTTCTGTGTCTCGTCTTTCCATTATCTTGCGTGTTCAGTGGAAATTTCCTGAGTCCCTCGGACTTGACCCGGACATTGGCCCTTCTTGGAAGTCTCCATTTAGAGATCTTGCCCCGTATATACTAATCCTTTGCGGATGAAGGTTCTATTATGTGTGGCCTAATGTGGTAACGCCGAATTCGGACCTCGCCGAGCAGGGACCTGCTAGAAGTTTGATTTGTTCTGGGTCACATATACTTAGTGGAGCTATATGATATCTCTTTGTCGTATTTTTGGGACTTCTGTTTAGATGACTCCTATCATACAGGGACGGCTTGCATAGTACGCGGGTTTCAGGTTATTCATGTCACATAGCGGCGACTCGCCGCACTGACCAGTAACTGGTGACTTTTTGAGTTCAAGGATAAATATTATCTTAATTGTATTTCAAATACTTTTTGAAGTATTTCGTACTCTATCTTAATTACTTTAATTTTCATGTATTTATACTCTATCTTAATTACATTCTAACGTCAGTATTTATTATCTTATCTTAAATACACTTTCGAGTATCTTGTACATGTCTGCAGTGCTGCTGTTAATGACAGCCTCCACACCCTATTGCGGTGTGGGTTCCAATGTTCAATGATTGTGAAATTCGTCTGGAACTCCCAAGCATCGCAGGGGACCACATTGCGATCGCCGGCGTAAACGTAATCGTACCATTCACATGGCAACCGTCGGCTTGTATATGGTGTTGTTTTCAACCACGCTTCAAGGCTGGTTTTGTCTAAGTTGGCTGGCCTTTCGCACCAATTGGTTGGTGGTGCGATTAGCGTAAATGTGACGCAAGGTTGTGCACTGCAAGACGAGCATCGACAGCACACTGCAGAAGAGCATCATGTGTTGGAAGCGGTGTTGGGGATTTGAGTAAACAAATCGGATTTAAATCAACCCCAAATGAAGTCCGGGAGTAAATCAAATCACTTTAAATCCATATTTATTCATTTCCAACAACCCAACCCAAATCTCTTTTTAAATCAATCCGCATTTTCCAAATCCATCACAAATCCGGAAGAGGAACTAACACATCTGAACAGCTGTGGAACGGTTTCAGGATCGACCGCAGTTTTCGAAGCTCCGATTTTACCCAGAATACCGAATTTCTAACAGTTGCGTAACTAAGAAACACAGAAGAAACATGGAAGACATCACCTTCAGTGGAACTACATTAATATATAGTGCTACAAAACGAAATGGGAACTTGACTGCGGGACGAATATTGTGCTGCGGGTAACGCGGTGCTTATTAATTCCTTGTCGTTGGTCCTGGTGCGGTACAACTGCCACGTGATACATTCCTTGCTGTGCAGTATGTACGAACGAATGTTATGTACGAACGGGTGTATCTACGAACGAATAACTATGTGAAATAAAGAGATGGGGGGGATATATTTATTAGACGAAAAGGAAAATAAAACGGGGGAAAAGTCAGCCAAACGAGACGTCGGCTTGCTATTCCAGAAATAAGAAATAATAATTAATAAATAATAATAAATAAAAAAGAAAATTAAGAAATAAGTTATAAATAAATAAAGAAAAAGAATTAGGGTGTTAGGGTCATCTGTCACACAGTACCGAGTGTCTCTGTATTTTGGGATGGCATTGAGTATCGATGACATTCGTTTAACACCCTGCAAAAATAAATAAATAAATAAATAAAAATCAAGAAAAGAAAAGATTATTATGTATGGTCTACTTATCCATTGTCAAATCCAGACTTCAACTGCTGTCTCCCTTGATTCGTAACTTTTTTGCTTTTCATTTTTCTTTTTTAGCATTCGTCTTTACGCTTAAATTGGATTTTTCCAATCACGCTTATGCTATGCTTAGATTTAGTTTCATATTAAAAGCGATAAAAGCGCACATGAACAGACAATGACGACATGCTACTACTCCTACTCTCATCTCGCATTGAAGTTGTTGTTGTTTACTTTGAACACGTGACTTCATTCAGCGTTATTTTTAAAAGCGTTTTTAGGCGTTCAAAATAAATAAACGGTTTATTTATTTCCAACAGCGTACATTATTATGATGTGCATCTTTATCGCTTTTAATATGAATGTGCACCAACTCGCCCAATGTCATGTTCGTCTTAAGTGTATTTAGTTTCTTTTGCTGGTCATTAGAGATATTCAAAGTAAAAATAAGAGGGTTGAGAGCATTGATTTAATATACAAATATATGAATAATATACGATATATATCAAGATAATATACAAAACAAGATTTTAGTAAGTAGGCTGCACTTCTTGAGAAAACCTGATGCATACCTGAAGTAGTGCAGCCTCGTGCACGAAAGACTTGTTTTTTTTATTAAACAGATGCTCTCAGTCGTCTTATTCTTACTTTGAATCTTTCGTCGGCAATTTAGCATTGATCTTCATACGTTTGCGCTGTCATTAGAAAGCATAAAAATACGAGTAAGAAGATAGTGACTTACAGTATCTGCCCTGTATGTAACATCTGCAAACAATCGTAAAAAGAAAATCATCCTCTTCGATTCGTGAATGACGAACCAGTACCACTCAGACAAATCGCAAGAGCAAATGAGCGTTTCAAAACGGCGCGGAACATCCATCTGAGAAGCTTCTTTGACATTTCAAGTGGGTTTGCAGTCTTTGTGTTTTGAAGTCGAGCCTCGGTGCAACGGAAGATCAAGATAGTCTCCGCAAACAAATCTGGGATGGAGGCTTTCCAAGTAATTGGACGTATGGTATTTCGTAACAATTTAGCATGAGTGGGTCTTCGAACTACGTCTTTCCATGCAGTACGCGTAGGGAGTCGTGACGGGCCATGCCGCGTCACGAATTTGGTAGTGATTTTAAAGGCTCTTAATTTCAAAAGTATCGAGATGAGTGAGGTGGCGTTGTACAGATAACACATACAAGTTAAATGTAATAATGCACGTGTTACCAGCGTTTTACCGCGTGTTACCGCCGGTTAGCATGGTATGTTGCGCAGTTCAGAGCGCGAATGTCGGCTGTCACACAACAATCACGGCGCGTAGCACACGTACCGTGTCTGGCACAACAACAAACTAGGCGTCAAAATGCTTGTCTTGCCGAGCTCTACCTTTACTTGTAAATAACTTTAAAACGACTTCGTATTTGAAAATTTTCAGGAAATGTGTGAGTATTCTAACAACATCGCTTATTTGAGCTGCCTGTTCTCAGGCTCTTCACGTAATGAAATGAAATGAGGCGAAAATACGATCAAAATCGCAGAAACGGTGTCCTACCGACTATGCGGGCTTCCTGGAATGTAACACGGTGCCACTCACTTGTGCAGGAACTCTTAGACTTCATAGAGAGTATCACACACCATCACTTCATAGAGGGCGAAAGGAAACGGATGCCGCTCGCGCCAACAGTGACATTACATCACCACTAGAGTCACCAAATAAGCTTCGCTTCAGAGTACCGACAGTGAGTTCCAAGAGCGAGCATGCGCCATCTTCTTTGCGAGCCACGGTAGCCACGCGCACTTTAGCGCACGACGCCATCTATCGTGCGCGGGTGCAATGTTCATTCCTCTTGCAAGCAGCTCATCAAGGTTGATGGCCTTGATGGTTATCATGCGTTGGTGGTTACCATGCGTCCTGGGCCGACTTCAGCGGGAATTGTGCGGACTACCGTCTTGAAACTGCCAGAAAAACCAGTGAAAACCTCAGACATCACAAAAGGGTGCGGTGATTTGAAACCGCGTGACCCCCAGGCGATCGTCCTAACCACTACGCCACACGAGCTGGTGAGCGCACGTAATATTGTCTTCCCGGCGAGCAACACTGGCGGAAGTTCGCAATACTAACAGAGAAAATGCACAAAAACATGCGAGTGCCATTCAAAACCGAGGACGGCGATCTTCCGCTGACCTGAAAGCGAAGCCGAAATCGACGTTGCACAACAAGATGCGTGAAACAAAATTCCGTTGGAAAATTTTGTAGTTTTCTCTCAGTTTGAGCTTGCAGAAATAATTGAAACATAAAGAAAGAAGAAAACATGTTCCGAGCACTGAATCTCTATTTCAGACTGTCGACTAGGTGATACGTTACCTCACGTGAATCTTTCAGCGACTGCGATTGGATTGAGTGCAAGTGTTGGATTGCATTGGCGGCTTTCATTAACTCGGATACATGGAGCATACTTCTGCTACGTAACGTGCGGGGGTGGAGAGGCTCCGCTCAAACTCGTAATCATTTGAAGACTCTTCGAGTATGTCGTCGTACTGCACTAGTGCATGTCGTCGACGTTCTACATCTGCTTTCTCTGGTAACTGTGCCTGGCGAATAATTGTGGTGGTAGTTGCGAGTACCGTGTGCTGGTAACTGTGCTGATGAGGTCTGACGTCAAATTAAGGTACTGTATACGGGGTGTTTGCTCTAACGTGTCCAAAAATTTTATTTAAAGCGAGCGATAAAAGAGAAACGAGCGCTTCCTTTCAGTTACTTGACTAAGCAGTACCTGTTTCTTACTCAAGTAGCAGAAAAGCACCACTTGATTGTCTTGCTTTAAATATAATTTCTGGACAAGTTAGAGCAAACACCCTGTATAGCATTCTGGGTCAACAGTACTAGTACGAACGCACAAACTTCAAGGAGTGATATCGACGTTCCATGACACAGAACTGTAGGATATTCTATGTTTTGCAATTTTACCAAATATAAGGAACGTGCTCCGCAAATTTTTCGTCATCAGTGCCTCCACGCCAGAAACCTCGAAAATAAGTTGACACCTTATAACCATGCTACGGCTTTTGTGCCATACAATTTTATATCCGCATAGTGATCTCGAGTCTCTGTCACCCGAAAGATTGAACGCGACACAGCGGGGCCAGATGTTCAATTTCATTGGAATTAACAGCCAGATAATGAGCTCCAGCTGCTTTATAATTTCGATGACGACGTAACATACGTTTGAAATCGAGCAGCAAGTTTTTTCTTTCTCTCTCTTAACGTAGTTCTCATTGTTATCTTTCTACTTTATTTTGGAAGAATGTCCTGTCATCTATATCCGCTCCTTCTCTTCGTCATTGCTGCTATTTTTGTCTATAAGTTTCGTTTCCCTTGTTTGTATACATACGGCTCTTTCCATCCTTCAAACTGATGTGTCAACTCAGAGATTTTTTTACTTGATATGTTTACCGTCTTTTTACAGCGTTCTTCTCTCTAAGCACACTTATTCGATATCCTGCTGTATCCTCTTTCTAAACCTTTTTCCCTGGTATGCTTCATGCTGTCAACCTCGCACTTTGGCAATTTTGCTTTCAACTTTAGTGTAGGACTTGTTTTGAATTTCTTCCAGCGCAGTTCACTGCATTGCAATTCGCTGCATTTCCGAGCCATCTCCTTCTCGGCCGGGCAGTCTCCTCTCTCTCTTTCTTTTTCTCTTTTTGATTTGCAGTCTCCCTGCTTTTCTCCCGTCGCTTATCTTTCTGCGTTGCTTTCTGTAGGGATCTCCTTTATTTTCGACGATGCCAACGTGTTCTTGTTTTTATTTTTCTCTCTCTCTCTCTTATTTGTTTTTCACCTGACGGTATAGTACTTATGTTTCTTATAAGTCCCTTCCTTCTGTACTTCCTCGCTTCCCGTGAGGGTACACCTATGCCTGTTTTCCGCAGATTATTATTTACCAATGGTCTTCACCGAGAGCTGGCTTCCGGTCAAGAATCGCTGTCAGTGAATTGGTCAGCGTATCCTCCTGTGCTTGTAGGAAACGATGCAATCATAATCGAGATTTAACGTACGACAAGTAAGGTCCCACGACAGCGTGTATTGTCATCAAGGAGGAGAACTACCTACGGAGGTAGCTACAGGCACTAACTTCACGAGAGTAAAGATGTCTGGCCATCACAATTGAAGCCCATGTGCAGGCAAAAGGCAGGGAGAGAATGCTTCGTGCAGAAAAGAAGCTTCATAACGACTGTGATGTGCGCGAGTTACTACCTTGGTTGCCAACTAACGGCTGCCAGCGTTAGTTCGGCTTGGTCTGCAATTTGATTCCGGTGTTCACCTTTAGAGGTAGGGTGAATCTCTTCTGCAACCGACGCTACCAGACTGAAAATCCAAAGCAGGATACTCAATAACACATACAAATGATCACCTTTTTTATGCCCGTGGCCAGTACCTTACCTTACGACATTACACATATTTCTACGCTGCACGTAACTGTTGCGCACTCGTGTCCTCATAGCTTGTTTACCAAACTGCAACTAATCTATTGTGCAACACTGTCAAGGAAGAGCTGTAGCATTCTGGAAATACTTCCCTCATGAGGAGCTGGCGTTGGGAGCGGAACAAGATTCCTAAATTGCTGAAGCTGTCGCTCGATGCCCGCAGACAATTCGGGGACATCGACGTGTGTATCGCGGTTTCAGAGACTGCGGGAGTTTGGTGAACGAGGACATCCCAGAAAAGTGTGCGGTGCTCCGTTTCGGTGGTGGCATTAGCCGCATATTCTTCAGAGTTTACGATTGGTTACTCCCGGCCAGAAGCTATGGCGAAGAAAGGGCGTAAGATTCATGGATTCGTTAGCTTAGCGTAAGGTTCATTAGTTTGTGAAATAAATAGTGTGAGCTTATGAATTATGTTTTGAAATTACAAAATCCGTGTTTGTCCGTGGCCAAAATCGATACCCGTATCTTTTTCTCTCGCGTCCTCTGTGCTAGTTCGGAGAAAATTGCCTATTCCGCAACAAAATGAACATATAAATTAACATTAAAATATAACGGTTGATAGGAGATTCGAGACCGTTGGCCTACGTACGGCTACAAGAGAAATTATTACGACGAATAGGCTAAAGCGCGGATAAATAGTAAGGCAAGGCGCCAACGGGAAGCGCAAGCAAACAACTGTGCATTTAGTCTTAGGATCAGAGCAGATTATAGAACAAGTGGGACTAGTCTGTCGTGTTTCAAGAGCCGCTCATAGGGTATAATAACAGCCTTGTGAACTATTCGTTCGAACATGCTTTCGTCGAAGGAGCTTCGTTAATAATGTCTTTATCTGAGCTACGCGCTCTGCTGAACCAGAGGGCCCGCTGAGGCGTTCAATCATCGAGGAGATAAAGAGTAATGGACCCTGTCCTCCGCCTTTTCCCTCGTTCTGTCGTCGTTCGCGACCCGAACCTAAACATAACAGAGTACATCGCTGCACAAGCAGAAACATCAGAAGGAGAAGGAAGGCTGTGTCTTCACGACAGGTTATTCTTATTATAATTGTATCGTGATAGAACACCCTAGGTGTCGACGGGGTAATCTATTATGATGCACAAAAAAAAACTTCCCCAAAGAGTTTGGTAGAAGTTCAATCGTTTAATGGCATAATGGCTAGACTGAATGAGCTCGCAGGAGCAATATCACGGATCCCGAATTGAGATGATAGCAATCTCGCCTCCCTGAAAGGAAAAGTTCGCTACCTAGAGTAATTGAGATAAATATGTCTGTCGGGATAACGCTTGAATCCAAACAACTCTCCTGTGAGCACATTTCGTTCGAAATCGACGTATTTTGAGAGTTACGCCAATTTTGTCCGGTAACAGTGCCGCACCTATGGGGATGAGCAAGCAGGCGAATATCCTTATTAGCACACGTTACGTTTCCTTGAGGTTTCGCACGGGGTGATCACGTGTGCTCACCCCTTTCCCGCATGTCCTCCTCAAGCATGGTCCACGGCAGAGGGTCGAACCGAAACGTTTATCGGTTCGGTTCGGGTTTAGGTTCGACGGTAAGGGTTCAGTTCCGGTTCAGCTCCCGGGAAGGCAACTATAATGGTTCGAACCGGTTTTTTCCAAACGGTTCGGCTCCCGAACCGGTTCAGGGCCACGGGTTTGCACAGCAGGCATAAAGCACAACAGGCATGTTAAATCACACTTCCGTTTGTGTGGTATCCCAAGCAGCACAATGTACTGAAAGTCGAGTGCAACAGGGGTGGACGGGTAAGTGAAAGACCTTGAACAGACTCGAAAAAACTAAAGAACATTGATAAGACACATACCGTCCACCCCTATTGCACTTGACTTTCAGTACATTGTGCTGCTTGGGATAGTGCATGAAGTGGACAGGAAGGCCTCAACAGTCATTCGAGATTTTGAAAGAGTTTGCGCGATATGAAAGACATGACTAGTAGTGGTTACGATAGGAGCATAACCATGAATTACCAGTTTGGGTTCACGTAGCTCGTGTCGCGGTAGTTAAGTAACTAACGCACCAGAATATCGGCAGGTATATAACAGTCAATTAACCAAGCCTGCTCTCTTAGCCTAAGATTTTTAAGTCATTGAAATTATTGATTAGCAGTCAGTATAGACGCGAATACACGTTAAGCAGAGAACGACGCTTCATGACATTTCATGACAGCCGCTACTTTCGGTAGCCGTTACTTCATGACACGACGTTTCATTCTTTCGACGCTTCATGGTAGTTGGATTAGCTCATTTTAGCTTCCAGGCATGGGGGTTGACGTTTTTTAATTAAATTGGATTGGAACGATGTCATTCTGAAACCGGGGTCCTTAGGTAAAAGGCGCGTTAACGTGTTAACACAGACCGCCGCCGTGCTACCATGTCGCCGTAGCGTGAAGTGTCTGTGGAACAAAGACAGTACGGGCAAGAGTAAGTGCAAACAGAGAAGATCGACCCATTTTCGACGCATTGGCGATTCTTAAATGCGATGTCAGTACATATATTTGTTTTCACCTCTTTAATTTCAAATGCACAAAGAAAACCAACTTTGGTATGTACATGAGACACCATGTGGGTGTCTAAATTGTGGGTTCGTGTCCTACAGCTAGCTAACCTTTCCAGTGACTTCCATCTTTCATCAACTTTGGTATGTTCTTAACTTTAAATAAAGTTGTTGTTCATTCTGACCACCATGAGTGTGGCAGACCCATTACTTTGTAAGTGGCTTATGTAAGCTCACACGCGATATGTGTCAACGATCAGTTCTGCAGTATTGCATTTTTGTACGTTTTCCTAATTATAAAACAATACTTCTTGGCGACTTCAATATCACTGGTATCGACTGAAACAAACCATGTATCATCCCCGGTTGTTCCTCGCTTACCAAAGATTTTTTTAACCTCTGCCTAGATTTTCATCTCCACCAAATGGTGTTAACCCCCACTCGTGTAACCGAAAATACGGCAAGTGTTTTAGACCTTGTACTCTCACCAGTGCCTGATGTATTTGGTACCTTTACATATATGCCTGGAATCAGTGATCATACTGTCATCCATTTTAGTCTGCATCTTGATACCGCAAAGTGTCATACCACGAAAAAGCTTATTCGACTGTACGACAGAGCGAACTTCACTGCCATTAACGAGGCTCTTTCCTTGTCACTCGATTCATTTTTATCAAACATGCCACATCGTTCCGTCCAAGATAACTGGCTTTTCTACAAATCTCTATTGTGTTCCCTTGTGACCAAGCATGTGCCATCCATGACCATCACTGCTTCATCTCATGCTCCGTGGTACAGCAAATCCATCAAGTCATTACTAAACAAGAAAAAGGATTTATTCAGAAGAGCCAGAGCAAGGAATTCCGTCGTGCTGTGGAGCAGATATCGGTCGTGCGCTCTGTTGTACAAAAAAGCAATAAAAGACGCAAAAAGAAAGTTCTTCTCTCAGGGCATTTTCAACATCCTTGTCCAGAACCCTAAAAAAATTCTGCTCTGCGATTAACCCATCGCAAACCACTGGTACAATATCACTGCAGGACAACGGAGATCCAATACCACCTGACCAATGCGCCGAACTGCTCAGCATCACTTTCGCTGGTGCCTTCACTGCTGAAGACTTGAGCGATATTCCCGAATGCCCAGCAGCTTCTTGCCCTCACATGAACCCTATCGTCATAACTGAAAGCGGAATTCTAAGGCTCATTGATTCGCTCCCAATCTCTTCATCGTGTGGTTTCGACGGTATCAATTCAAAAATTTTAAAAGGCACTAAATTGGTTTCTGCCTCTTATCTGACAGCTATCTTTCGTCAATCGCTGTCACAGGCGGCGGTTCCGGATGATTGGCGTGTGGGTAAAGTCATCCCCATTCACAAAAAGGGTGATAAGCATTCCGCAGCTAACTACCGCCCAATTTCTTTAACCAGCGTCCCATCCAAAATTCTTGAGCACGTCATCCACTCAAACATAATATCATTTCTTGAAAACAATGAACTCATCTCTGCGTACCAACACGGTTTTCGCAAAAGCTTTTCTTGCGAAACTCAATTGGCCTCCTTCATCCATGATCTCCATACCAACCTTGATAACAGATTTCAAACCGACGTAATATTCTTAGATTTCTCCCGCGCTTTTGACCGTGTTCCGCACGGGCGTCTAATGTCCAAGCTACGCAGTACAAACATTGATCCTACAACGCTATCTTGCATTTCTTCCTTTTTAACATCCCGGTCCCAGTCAGTGTTTGTTAACAGTACCTTCTCGGAATCTCAACCTGTATCATCAGGCTTGCCTCAGGGCACTGTCCTAGGGCCCCTTTTGTTCTTAATATTCATCAACGATCTCCCCTTGTCAATTCAGTCATCCATTCGGCTATTCGCTGACGATTGTGTCATTTATCGCCGCATTTCTTCATCAGAAGATCACCGCATTCTCTGTGAAGACTTGTCTTCACTCGATAAATGGTATACGAAATGGCTCATGCCGCTTAATATTGACAAGTGTTGTTATGTTCCATTCTGCAGAACAACACCTAAGTACTTACACTCATACTCCCTTTGCGGTTCTTCAGTTCCATCTTCCACGTCCTTCAAATACCTGGGTGTTCATCTACAAAGTAACCTTTCCTGGAACACGCACATAACCTCCATTGTGAAAAAGGCTAACCGCACTCTAGGGTATCTAAAACGGCATCTTTCTACTGCTCCTCCTCACGTCAAACGCTTGGCCTACATAACACTGGTCAGGCCTCAGCTAGAGTACGCCTCTGCCGTATGGGACCCGTCCACTGCCTACCTCACCCAAGATCTTGAAGCCGTCCAAAATCGCGCAGCCAGATTCATCACCAATAACTACTCACCTTATACGAGCATCTCCTCACTCAAGGAATGCATCGATCTCGCTCAACTGTGCGTTCGTAGAAAGGTTTCGCGTTTATCATTATTTCATAAATTCTATCACTCTCCTGCAATACGGTCACCCTACATCATTCCTGCTCATAGATTATCTTCACGTATCGACCATCAACTCAAAGTAGCACGTGTCAAATGTAACACTTCCACGTTTTCGAATTCATTTTTTCCTAAAACCGCCATAGAGTGGAATAACCTCCCATCTCGTATCGTCACCATACCTGACCCATCTAGCTTTCGCGTGTCTGTTAGTAATGTATAACGTCCGTGGATAACCTTTTATGCTCAGTTTTTTTTTTTTTCGTTGTTGTTGTTGCTGTGTTGTTTAAAATGATCCTTGTCGCTTTTTTTATTTTTATTTCCTGTAACCCACTCCTCCCATGTAACGCCCTCCCGAGGGACTCTTGGGAGTAAATAAATTGATAAATAGATTGATTGATTGCAGTTAGGGTGGACACCATGTATAGCTGTGTATGTCACTTCATGAAAGCCACCCAACGCTGTGGTTGATCCATAATCCTTATATACAATCACGTCTATGTCCTAGACGTTAATAGTAACACTTTTGAAGTTAACATATTTGTATATATTTCGCGACTCCAGCAAATCTAGAGCATTCCTGCCTGGCACGACTTTAACAACAACAACAAGCAATCAACATTAAAGCTACGAAGCTAATAAAAGAAGAAAAAGTAGTTTTATGTTCATGCACCATATGCAAAGTTCCGCCCTTACCAATTCAAACATGTCCGGGCGTTTGAGGCTTACTTGTCTGTGTCGGCCAATTCTCGTTGTTTTGTTGTTTCCGCCTTTAGTTCCGTATGAACCGTTATTTGAACCGGTTAGCGGTATTTTTTTAACGGTTCAGTTCCGGTTCAGCTCCAAGATGGCGTCGACTGTTTCGGTTCGGTTCAGTTCCGGTTCAGTTCCGGTTCGGCCAAAAATAACGGTTAATAACGGTTTTCGGTTCGGGTTCGGTTCGACTCTCTGGCACGGTGGGACGCGAAGGATTCCGCGGCAGGCATAGAGGCAACAAAGCCTCTCTAGAAGGCGGCTCGCAGCCGGCGCGTAGGATTGTGGGGTAGTCCTCTCTACCCCGTAATCCCACACGTGATCCAAATAACACAGCGCCCTCCCCGGACGAAAAGGAATCTGGGCATGAATGCGGGTGAATCTTGTGTTGTCCGGGGGTCAAAATAGAATATGCGTATAAAAGGTGGCATAGAATTAATTACGCGGACACCGATGCACATAACGAAGCGATGCAAATCGAAACTCAAAATGAAGTCACGTAGTGGAACAGGAGGTAATGGTGGTTTCGACTCCAGCGACCGTCTAAGGAGTCCCACACACATCTGGTGGAAACGGCCGCTCCTATGTTCCCTTCCTCCGCGGCGACCGAAGCAAATCAAACGCACAGTTGAGGTCACGTGAAAGTGGTGCCAAGCGACGTCATCGTGTTGCCATGATGTAGTCACGATTACGTCGCACGTACGTCTCTCTGCGCGGGAATTTCAAACCGTGTGGACTCTAATGATTTATAATGCCAATGGTACACTATACGCAAGTAGGCGAAAACTATTGCGAGGACTCGGAAAATTAGGGAACGCATTTCCCGTCGAAGCAAAAGTCTACACGCACTGATGTTTAGATAGCAAACCATGCCTTCAACAAGTGTGTGTGTGTGCTGCCATTTTTAAGATGTTTAAAGAGTACATGTACCATAACCGCTCATTACATGCCAAGCTAATTCTTATGGGAGACTTTAATGTTCCATCAGTATATTGGGATCGTGACGCTCTTGTAGGACGTTCATTGATTGACCTTGCAACCACTTTTAATTAAGTACAGCTGTTAACTTACCTACACGTATCATTGGTGAATCATCACTAATACTCGAAATTGCGCCCATGAAGCTGCATTCGAGTTAACATTAAGCTTCCAAGGGATAACTGCAGTGTTTTTCGCGTCGTTGACTATTCTATAGCCAATTACGTCGCAGTCATTGACGAATTTTTCTGCCTTTGATGGGTATGTGAGCCTTAGTGAAACAGCTGACGTTGAAGTGGTGTATGGAGAATTTCAGATTGATTGCATCTTGGATCACTGGATTTGTCCCAGTTAGGTTTTCGAAGAAAAATATGCACCAGCCGTGGATAGACGCGGGTATTAAACGCTCAACACCGTCTGGCAAAACTGAGGAGATCTCAGCATTTACATAATTTATACTGTACTTTTAAAGAAACTCTTAGATACACGATGCATGCTGCTAAATATTACTATTAGCAACAATGTTTACAATGTTTCATGAACTTTTTGACATAGTATTATTCCTAAGAATTCAAAAATGAAATTCTTTGTAATTTATGGCACTGGTGGTGGAGATGGCGCTGAAAGGGCTCACGGAGGTGGGCAACGTCACGACTAACGCTCTGGGAAATTGTGCGTCCTGGGCCGGCTTCTAAGGCACTCAGTGTTCCGATGCACTTGCATTGACCAATCACTTCAATGCAAATTTTTCTTCGGTGTATCATGAAGGTAATGAATAAAGTAATTTTGTAGTTAGGGACAATATTCCGGAGATGGAAGGTTTAATATTCTTTGCTCCGGCATTTTTTTATATATATTTTTTACTGAGGGTGGGTGGTAGTGGCCCTCACACGGTTACAAATACGTTTATGATTTGCTCTGCTGAATGGGTATCTAAATATGCTTGGAAGTTATCTTTTTATAATTCCTTCCAAAGAGAGAAGATTCCAGAGGTAGGGAAGAAGTATATCATAATTCCTATTTTTAAGTACGGTAACAAACAACTCTTAACAAATGACTGACAGCAGCCACATGTAAGCTTGTTGAGCAGATAGTCATATAGTTCGGTTCCTGGAAGACAATTCACTTCTTGCTGATTGTCAAAACGGTTTCAGACGAGGATACTCTACTGTTACTCAGCTTATCGAGGTTGCCTTCAGTTTGGCCGCTGGTATTAATGCTAATGATCAAAACGACGTTATATCTATTGACTTCGGCAGAGCGTTTCATAGAGTATGCCAAAATAAACTTCTGTTCAAACTCAAATGTTTAATGAGGAACAATAATATAACTATAGATGGATCCAAAATTACCTTACTCGTGGCTTACAGAAAGTAACACTCAATCAAGTCAAATCGATAGAGTCGTTATATAAGATAATCAACTCGTGTTACAGTTGAGGCATGGAACTAAATGTAGACAAATGCGCCTTCATGCCGTTTACTAATCGTCGGAGACCACTGGTATTTGATTATAAAATGAATGTCAAATTATTAAAACAAGTAACTTCATTGAAATATTTAGGAGTAATTTTAAACTCCAAATTAACGTGGTCTGATTATGTAGATATGATTACTTCAAAAACCCAAACCTAAACCTTCTTAAACCTAAGAACGGCATCTCCGGTGCCGAAGTAGAACTTTATGATAATATTTTTATTATATTTATTATGAAAATAACCTTTGTTGAAAGTAAATATGGCGCGACAAAATTATACATACAACGTTGCTTATCTTGAACAGAATTATAGAGACCGTCCAAAATAGGGCTGTTCGATTCGTTTTGTCTGTAGGTATGATCCATATTTCTCGCCTCGTACCGCCGTTTCCAAGCTTGAAGTTACTCCACTTGATGATAATGATGGTAATGATGATAAGTAATGATAATCATCACTCCAAAACACCATATGAACAATATATTTCCTTTGCTGGTGCTTCCTTCCCAATACGTGCGCATAGATTGAATTGGGTGCAGTATTCATGTGGAGTTGATTGTTTCAATTACAGTTTTTTTTTTTTTTTTACTGTGTATCACTGAAACAACAACAGCTACTACATGAATGACGATGGGATGAGGCGATTCACCGTAACAATTGCGGTAGTGTATCACTGAATGGGACTCCACAGATGGCAGTGTTCGTGAGTAAGTTCCCTCCTGTCTAGTTCTTCAATTCACTCCTACAATAGCCTCTAGTTAAGGCTGCAGTACGTACAAATGAAATAAAATCGATTGATGGGTGAAGACGCACACTAAATCTTTTTACATCCTTCTTCGTGTCAATTGGGTGCGTCATATCACACACCCTTTTGAGTGTAGCAGCTACACCCAACGTAGTGGGTGTAATGAAATACACCTTAACCATGGGGTGTAATAACTAAACTACATACTAAACTTTTTTACACCGTTTTGAGGTTGAGGTGGATGTACCAGAACTCACACTCCTTTGAGTGTAAAAGTTTGCAGGTGTAATGAAATACACCTACCTGTCAAGGTGTATTTCACAACACCCTCAAACTTTCACACCTAAAAGGGTGTGAGTTATGGTACACCCACATTACCTCTGAAAGGGTGTAACATCTACCTAGCGGGTGTGAGTCTTGTTGGTCTACACTGGTAATTGGACGATACCATGATTGAGTTTTTGGTATAAATAAACACGCTTAAGCAATGGCGCGTGTGCAGCTTCCATAGTCTTTCCACAGTGAGTGTACCATGCATATTAAGCAAAGTAAATGAAAAACATGAACCTGTAATGCATTGTGCTTTCCCAATACAGCAAATCCGAACTGGTGCCATATTGGACCAATATACGCCCTGATATACGGATAAGGATATACGCGCTTAAATTTAGAGGTAAATGTGAAACATTGCATAAATGGGATGACGAAGCAAAAGCTTACTTAGAAAGGCATTTCCCTTCTAAGAGAAAACAGATACTATATACATTGTCTGTCTTGCAAGCGTCTGTAAAGTCGATAGCCCTGCTGGCATTCTAGACAAAACGAAGGGTGAGGTGTCTAAGTTTAATATGAGTATATACACAAAAAACACTGAAGTGAGGAATTGCTTGGCGGATCAACCCACCATCAAGATAATGTTGGTGTTTCTTACTCGTTTTGGTATGAAGGAAAATGAAGACTCAGTGTACACGCCACTTATATTCCTCCACACAGTTTACTCATTACACCCCATTGTCAGGGTGTATTTCATTACACCAACTATGTTGGGCGTAGCTGCTACACTCAAAAGGGTGTGCGATATGACGCACCCAACTGACACCAAAGAGCGTGTAGAAAAGTTAAGGTGCATTTCATTACAACCATCTGGTGGGGTGTAGCTGTTACACTCAAAAAGGTATGCGATATGACGCATCCAATTTACACCAAAAAGGGTGTAAAAAGATTTAGTGTGCATTGTTGAACATCTTAGAACAAGGTAAACACCCTTAAACCATTACACCCTTAGTACACCCTTAACACACCAATGTAGATGTGCACCCAATTCACACCCACATATGCGAGGATCATTTATGAAATGCGATAAAAAAAACTCCCAAAATAAACGGCACTGCACAGTAAAGACAAATGTGTTCTCTTTCGGTGGCCGCAAAAAACTGCTGGAACACTCCATGACAATATGAGTGTAAGAAAGTAATTACCGGTAACTGGGCAATTTGCCCTGAGCGAGACAAAGCATGAAGGCTCGCGTAACCTACAGAGCAACAGCGAGTGTTGCATGCTGGAAGAGCTTTGGATGCTCTCCCGCTTCTTTATCCCAGTCTGGCGCCAACAGCTTTCTCATTGTCACGTGCGTCTGGCTCCAGGCGACCAAAGGGGTTCCTTATTCTTGTTTACGATTCTAGAGGGAGATAAACTAATTAGGAGGAACGGTGTCTTACGTTGCAAATGAACACGAGAGAGTCTCCTTTTAGGTGACATTGGTAATACATAGTGCTTAGTCCACTGGAGGACGTGATGCAAGATTGAACATTATCGTTTGAGGAGGAAGGCAGATCGGCCTGGTATGAGGTGGCTCCCTTGAGTTGATTCAGAATACGAAAGTGTGATGTGGATGTCGCCAGAGCTGTCCCGAGGCGAGCTTCCGCCTGGGGCACGATTACGCGACCTAACACACACACTAGACGCTCTGTAAAAAAAAGAAAAAAAGAAAGTAAGTGAGAAAGAAAGAACGCTCATGTGCAGTTGTGCAGTTCCAAGCTGACAAACCTGCCGTCAGGTGCCCCCTCTTGCGAAGGCACCTGGGGCGGCTGGGGCGAAAGATGAAATGAAATTAAGGATTACCAAATTTAACTGCAGGTTACCGGAGGTAATTAAACGTAACTAAATGTAAATAAGGTCAATTAAACGGAATTGAGAGTAATTACAGCAAGTAAACGGAATTAAAGGGAAGTAAATGAAGTTCAAGAATTTCCTCACGTAACCTACGGTTACCTTCGGTAATTAAAGGGTTTTTCAGATAATTGAAAGTAATTGAGGCTAATTACAGGTTAATTAAATGGGATTGCATATAGTAATTGAAAGTGTCGAACCGAAAGTCAAGTACAGACCGGAGGAGGACAACCGTAAGTCAGGTTAGACCGCAAATGAAGAACCGGAAGTCGAGTTAAACACGAAGAAGTGGATAACCGGAAGTCAAGTATGGACCGGACAAGGCGCTTAATGCGAACGCATTTCTCTCGCATTTAGCGCTAAATCGCCACTGAATTTTCCATTTTGTTTTGAAATTGTAAGCATCACAATCAAGTTTTGAAATCCCAAATTGAAACTGTAAGCAAAGGCAACAATAGAGCGTGTAAGTACGAGATAATTTCAGAGCTGCTGAACATTGACGTAATTGTGCGTGAAGGGCTACGTATCTTTCCCGAATCGTTTCCCATATTCCCTAATTAAAAGGCGGCTTGGTGTGTGAAGCGGACTTTTTGAGTAACGATTCTGCACACCCCATCCCGGCTCCACAATAACTACACCACTAATGTGTGTGTGCGTGTTTTTTTTTTTTTCGTATATCTTTTGTTATTGCATATCAGGAAGCAGGAAGTAGCACATGGAAAAGGATTACCCAACATTCGACATGTCATTCACAGAGCCAACCGCAGATTTCGCTGTAATCTCAGTCGGCGGCCCTCAAGCGGATTACGTCCTGTCAGAATGTGGGCAGGCGCAGCAAGACTTAGCGTTAGGCGGATTACGACAGGCTGTTGTTACAGCAACATTACTGTCATTGTCACATTACGCCTTAGTCACCATGGTTACTCGTGGATTACGTTGATAACACGATACTTTTCCAGTATATTGACTACTGAGCTTCATGGAGGATTATGCCAGCTCTGGTGGTTTCCGCGGCAGGTAGAGCTCGTATGACAGGCCGCTGCTAGAAGAGCAAACTTCATTATTCTCTTACCACGGTCCTTCGCTCGGCGCCGCTCTTACTGCATTTTTCGCTAAGCAGTACACGCTCAAGTAGTACTTTACGTGGGAACAGCGTTAGCGGATGATGTTGTGGTCGTCAATAGTGAGTTTTAGTATAGCGTACGCTGTCGTCTTCGCGTACGTAAGATATCGCGCGGTGTTTCTGCGCAATGCGCAAAGCTCTGCTTGTGCCCTGTGCTTGCGCAGAGCCACCAACGCTATATCCCTCACGCAAAGGCGATAGTGTGCGATATACTAAATCTCACTAAATGGCTTTGTCGTACTATGAATGCGTGATGGTTTTCATTAACAGCCTGTCTCTGAGGTATAACAACAGAAATTGCTATCATAAACATTCAGTCTGTAGGATGGGAAAAATCGGGGATCTAGCATGAATATGGTGGTCGAAGCATCATGGATGAACCCTTACTTTCGTGTTTGTCACCCATATAGCAGCTACATGACTGCAGACGATTAATGAAGCTCCGACCAAGTGATGACACAGTGTGTCTTCTTATTCATCTCATTCTTTATTAAAGGTTTACCGTGCACTGCTCGAAGGCGTACAGCAGGGACGTCACAATGAACAAAAAGAGATGGTTTCATTCAACAAACACACTTGCTCTTCAGACAGCCTGTTTCACTGTACAATGGTCTTAACTAGAAGAGTATTTACAAACATGCAAATCCTGATGAAATTCTCTCTGATCTATAAAGACCCACAATATATGGAGCACTGACATCGGCAAAGCATCCTTTATATATGTGAAACATAAAGCTGACTGCGTAGAAAAGCGTGGGCCTGCTGCGCCGGATCGTGCCACTATGGATCCGCCGATCCACACTATGGATCCGCCGCCACGTCACCTACACTTCGATATCGCGAACGAATATGTGAACACACAATATGCCGTTAATTGTTTCAAGTTTAACTGTCTTATCTATCCGGCTGTCTCATTAAATAATTAAGTAGAAACATTTTAGCTGGAGCTTTTTTCCGGCGAGAAGCAAGCGACTGTCATTTTAATCCTTGCTTCATGCAACTGTTTCCAGCCCTGTGCAGACTCGGAACGAGTCTGGCTGCTCTCTTCTGGATTTGCTCTAACTTCTTAAGTTGTCTTAGGTATAGGGACCGAGACAACGCAACCATATTGCAGGATTGGGACGATCATAGGTTAATTAAGCAGATCTGTGTAAGTTAGGAGGTGAAGACCTTAAGTTTCTTCGAATAAAGTTAAGTGCTCACCCTGCCTTCACTACCACGTTATTCACATGTAAGTTCCATTCGCAATCTCCGCTTATGTAATGCTGTCCCATAATTGTTTTCTTTCGTCTGGCAAACGAAATGTGAACCCACTTGCTGGGATTCATATGGAAGGCTTCCCTGTACGACTACTAGATTTCGTTGCAGATGGTGTAACATCGATTTCACTCTGGATATCTCTGTACAAACACAGTTGTCGGCAAACGGAAGACGAAATGTCAAATGAAATGTCATATAAACAAAACAAAAAAAATAGAAGAGCTCCTCATACAGAACACCGCAGGTACAGCGACGTGACATCTATATAAGGAGGGCGTTTACCGTTCAAAACGACAGACTTAAGCTTGATTCACACATGCGTTTTTTGAATGCGTTTCGCGTTCGCGGCGCCGCGAAGCGCGAGCCGCGGAGCGTTTCCAGCTGCTTTTCGTGAACCGCTCCGTGCTGCAGCTTCGGAGGGCAGAAACGCGAACGCTCTTCATCCAGCCAATCGGAGCGCTCGGAGGGGTGGAGGTGGCTTCCTTTTGGCGCCGGCGGGCAATGGCGGGCCTCCCGATACCGCGCTGGGATCTTTTGTCGTTTGTGCGTGTGTGTGTGTGTGTGTTTGGTGCTACCGCATGAGTAAATTCCTTGTCACCAATAGTTGTTTGGTGTCTGAGGTATCAAAGATGAGCTGGGAATTTGCGCAAACTGCGGAATCGACGAAAATAAACACGACTTGTGTGTGACCGTGTGTTGGTCGTCGGTAGGTAAACATGTGTCTCGCTTCTTCTGCCGTTCTTTCTCTGCTGTTGTGTCACGTCTGCCGTTCCAACGATTTCATTCCATGATAATTCCAGCAGAAATGCTTCACGATAATTATAAAATGGATTACATGCTTCACAATGTAAATTTTGAGGAATAGAGCTGGAAGTGTCGGTACGATCTTGACGTAGCAACAACAACGAAGCGCGTTTTCAGGATGGCGGCTCGGCTATGCGTGACGGCGCCGCTTTTTGAAACGAAATGTGAAATTTTTGAAATGAACATGTGTAAATGAGCCTTAAGAGCGGTGTATCAAGTAATTCTCACAATCCACTTTGTCCCGGACGAGTCTCCATCGAACATCTTGAGTTTGTACAAAGGGAGTGAGTGCGATACGGCATCGAATGCTTTGCGGAAATATGGACAAATGCAATCCGTCGGGCCCCTCCGTACACATAAGCAACTAGCTCGTGGTAAAATTCTACAAGTTGCGTATTAGAAGATAAGCCCCTGCGACATCCATGTTGTTCTTTACTTAATAAGTTGTTGCGCAACAAGTGGCCCGTTATCTATTTATATAAAGTGTGTTCCATGTTTTTGCACCAAAACCGAAGTTAGGGATATTTATCTATAACTTGCGGCATCTTTTCTGGAACCTCCTTTGTAAATGCGAACAACATTTATTATTTATTTATTTATTATATACTGCTAATCGCCTTTTGGCCACCGTAGCAGGAACAGGCTACAATGTTTTGGATGTATAAATGAAGAGCAAACAACAACAACAAAAAAGATTCAAACACAGTAATACATAGAATAGAGCGTTATGAAAACCTAGAACAAGCACCAGAACATATAAAGAGGAAGGGCTTTACAGCTACTGTGGGACGATGGCTGATGAGAACGCATGTAATGATGAAGCATTTGTTATCTCGTACGCTAGTGCATTCCAGTCTGTTATTGTACGCGAAAAAAAAAAAAAAAGAGAACCTGAATGCATTTATTCGAGAAAAAGGGGCAACAAACGTGTTGTTATGCCGGGATCGCACTGACCTATTTTCGTTACGCGAGATATATTTGTTGATGTCGATATGTCGATACCGTCGATATGTCGATACGATACCGTAAACAGAGCAATATTCAAGTCATCTGGCAAAGGGCCCGTAGATAATGACTTTTCAAATATGAAATTAAGATATAGCGAGATAGGTCGTAGCGCAGCACTCTAGGAGGTATAACACTCGGATGACTCGTCCCACCCTGTCCCACTCGTCCCACTCATCAATAATCTGCAATAATGCGTCGATGCCGCTTACTAGCAGGGAAAGGTAACGGAATCTTTTTCGTTTCCGTTACCACCTCCGTTACTGGCCCTTATTTGTTTCTGTTTCAGTTTCGGTTACCACCATTGTTGCTTCCGCTTCGTTACGTTTCCGTTTCGGTTTTCGGTACCGCCCCACCTCCAGCTTTTTGTTTTGCTTCATTCTTTTCTCTCCTTCTTTTATTAAAAAAAGACAATTGAGACCGTGACAAAACCTACTCCCTCTACGTTCTGAAGTCTATTTTGAGGACTCCAGAGACACATGCATACAAGAGGCAAGGTTTATTCAAAATACACATATAGGTACGTTATACCTGTGAACAGCTAATATGAACATGGTTTCCAGGAATGTTACTCACGCTTGACACTTCCAGCTCACCGTAAGCGTATAAGAACTATGCTTCTTCTATTTACTGTATACTAATTACTTTAATGCTCCAGTTTGATAGCTCATTTTAGTTTTAGTTCTTCAGTTAATTTTAGTTTCCTTCATTGAGGTTTATTTCATAAATTTATCTACATGATATGGTCAAGAATTGCAATAATTCGGGTCCTGCGGTACCCGAATCATTATCGTAAATTATTGTCGTTTCCGTTTCTGTTTCAGGTATTCTAACTGTGCGATATCCGTTTCCGTCTCTGTTACCGCTACCTGCTATATTTCCGGTGTAATATCGTTTCTGTTACCGTTTCTGTTACATTTCCCTGCTTACTAGCCAGTCCAACTAGCTGTATTAGCGGCACTGTGCTCACACATCGGTGCAGCCCGGCATTGCCCTTTGGTACAGACCGAGTCATTTAAACATGCTGCTCTTTCGACTGAGCCATATAACACATGGTATTTATTAGTAATTTTCAATGGGACCTGACCCACATCCCCTCATAGAATTCCAAAACGGTTTAAAGGTGCAATAGACAAGCGTATACGAGGCGCACTTTTTTTTAAATGCATTGTGATATACGTTGCCGACGGTGAACGTTTTCAAAGAAATTGTTGTCGTAAAACAAAAGTAAATAATGGCTCCAAACCGACTAAATATTCACTACACTCTTTCGCCATCATGCCCCGCCCTGCGATATCCTGGCGACAATAGCGGCACGTCATTTTGACGTCACGCATCATCAGCCATCTAGAGTGCGGGAAACTTATACATTAATTTTGTTGTAATATCGGGAAGTGAGGTCAATTCTAAGCATATTCCCACTTGTCAAATCCAAGATAGCCAGTTCAAACCGCATCAAAAACATTCAATATTCTACGATGAAAGATAAAAGTCACTGAAAAGGTTATCCAGTTGTAGGACTCGAACCCGCATCTTCTCAGCTGGCTAACCTTTTCAGCGACTTTCATCTTTCATCGTTAATTTATTAGGCAATTTGAGGCTTTGTATGTATTTGTCCCTTCTATGGGTTCCAGCCTCAGAACATCAGTTCTGTCATGTTCAATATTCTATTTCACGTGTGCACTATGTTTCCAGTGCTGTATTGCTACGTGAGGTCACCGCGATGTTCCCGCAACCGGTTCCCTCGCGAGCTGCAGCTTGTTCCAGTTGGATCCGTCATTGGCCAGGAGAGCGAAATCTCTCCCACGGATAACGAGCCCAATAGCGACAGTGGGCGTTCGCGACATGCCTCCGGAAGTGAAAATGTTCAGCGGGATGAGGAACAGTTCGAGGCCGAAGATGACCCCCTTTCTGACCTCCTTTCTGACCACCTTTCTGAAAGACTGGGAGGTACCCGGGTTCGAATCCCGGTGCCGGCTGTGCTGTCTGGGGTTTTTCCTGGGTTTTCCTCAGACGCTTTCAGACATGTCGGCACAGTTCCCCTAGAAGTCGGCCCAGGACGCACATTTCCCCAGGGCGTCAGTCGTGACGTTGCCCACATACGTGAGGCCGACAACGGCAAGCCCTTTCATCATCACCACCACCACCATCTCCCACCTCAAGCGCCTAGAATTCGGTGTTGCTATACGTGATGACGTGACCCGGTTCCAAGAATAAGGAGAGGCTCACGCCGATTATACCATTTGAGTGACAGTGTTTCGCGTTAAAGATGCTCGCTAGACGCAAAAGAACTTCATATTTGGATACCGTGAGCTGCGTTCTTTCATGGAACATAATAATTGGAGAGTGTTCGTCGACTTGTTTTGTGCCCCTTTAAGATTCACGTTCATGGGATTAAATATTGTGTGCGAGCAAGTTTGTGTATACTCAAGGCACATTAAAGCTATGCAAAGTGCTCATCCCTGTGTCGTTCCCTGTTTGGTCTAACCATCGAAAGTAGCTGTCACATGGTTAATTAACCCTTTTCAAGGCAAAACTGCCTCCTATATCCTGATTCATCAACGTGAGATCCAGTCTCCCCAACTGTGCCAGCGTCTGCTTGACAGCGCGTTGATAACACTGTGACCGACCGGCTCGCCTCAACTACAGCTTTCCTCAAAGGGAAAGTCTTGCACTGCGTTATGTCATATTTACTACAAGAAAACATGCGAATGATTCATCACGATCCAGTTGATCCTCTGATCCATCTGGAATACATTTGGCGATGAACGATTCTTCCGATTTGCTAAAGAATTCTGACTGCGGCGCTTCCTATTGGCTTTCCGAACCGACAGAACCGATCGTTTGGTTCGGACACAAATGCCTCTCTAAAACTCCCTATTTACTTCCTGATTTTCCTCGAGCAACAGCCTCGGTCAACCCTGAACGACACTCGTATCTACATCCGCCTCACACTATCCCATCGTTCCACCACCACTCGGCCTCCACTCCACAACTCCAATGGCTGCAAGACGAATATTCTAATACCAAATACATAGTACAAATACACGTGGGCGAATTAAATAGGTGAACACCATATCAAACACCGATGTCCTACGGTGAGTTCTTTTTTCCATTACCTCCGACATGGCTTCCTTGAAATACGGCAATCCGAGACACTCAAATGCACTCAATACCTCTTGTGAGTATTTCAAAGCCTTGCTATGGAGATAGCTGTGCCTCATGACTTTGGACGGCGCTTCAAAGGGAGACAAGCGGGGGCACGACTGTGAATGCTTCCATTACATAGTTCATGAATGGAGGTATCTAACACGTAAGCGGAAGGTACTTCAATCGAAACGGTGGAGCAGGGCCTCTAGTCATAAAACGAGTAAATATTTCGCGAGGAAAAAAAGTTCTGAAAGCGTCGATCGTGCCTGATACCGAGCTTCGCGCCTTTAGAATTCGACCTTAGATTCAGTTCGTGTAAATTCATCCCATTGTGGTTGCTACACGGTGGATTGTTTACATATACGCTCCCATACTTTAGCAGGCTGTCGAAGTTTGGACGTTTCCGATGTGTACAGCTCTTTCTTCTTTGTGTGTGTGTCCCACGCTGTCTTGCTGGCCCGACATTCAGTGGTTTGGGTCTCACTTCAAAGGAGTTCTTAAGATCAAGGGCATAGTTCTGGTGCGCCTTCTTCTAGTTCTTCTTCCTCACAATCAGTAGCCATGGCCAACGAAAGCAGATTGCCATCTCGTAGGGCTCGGTAAGATTATGAAACTAACTCTTCCGTACACTTTCCGGACTTAGTCCGTCGAGACGAGAGAGGCCAGGACACACTACGCTTGCTGAGTATGACCGATGAGGATGCCGAGCACGCGTATCTTTTACAGCGATAGCTGTAAAGTGGAGGTATAAAGGGGGCAGAGATTCTGGAGTCTGTGGAAGAGTGTCTGAAGCACCCAGTAAAGCGCTTCCGCCCGCGCCTCATAGAGGGTGCCACAGTTTCAGTCTCAGTTGTAATGTCGGCCGCGTCTGCTGAGACGACAGGGGTGGCATCCAATGTATTGTCTCCGTAGACGAAAGCGTGCTGGGCGAACGAAATGCATCCTGGACAGGTCCCGGTCGCACGTCACAGCAAACGTCAAGGCACACGTGACCTTAAAGATGGCTGCGCCCGTGATCGGCGGCCAAACCGTTTGTATATAATGCAATTGTTGTTTCTGCACGACGTTTCGGATGTCTTTCGATCATGGTAATTATTTTTGTCCGA
Source organism: Ornithodoros turicata (assembly GCF_037126465.1). Classification (NCBI taxonomy): domain Eukaryota; kingdom Metazoa; phylum Arthropoda; class Arachnida; order Ixodida; family Argasidae; genus Ornithodoros; species Ornithodoros turicata. The sequence goes on along the minus strand of NC_088202.1, from coordinate 132,751,263 downwards.
TAATATCGCAGTAATACGCGCAGCCTTGTACATAAGGCCTCGTACTGTTGACGACTCCCAAAGATGTGATGACGACGGCGCCTTAAGACACACTGAGCAGATGCGATGTACTTAAACTAAGGAGAAATGGGCTACCCTGTTGGTTAAGAAGCACCGAATAGCTTACACTAGCAAAATACATTAATCTATTGGCTTTATGACGACGGAAATATGTCGGTAAGCCGCAAAACGAGATGTAAACAAAGTCACATGACCTCAAAACTACGTTTTCTATGACGTGCGACCAGGACAAGGTGGCAGTTTTGCCAAAGGCACCCGCTTGAGGGTAGTTACAACAATGGCGGGTTTGTGTCACCCCTGTGGATGAGGTGAAAGAATCCGTTGCTCTGCGCATGCGCTCTGGTTACATTCTCGCATTGGATAGAAACCAAAATATAGAAGCCACGTTCCTCGCCGAGTGGTGCGGTCGTTGTGGTTGTGCGTTGCGCCCTTGTGCGATGAGTTGGGCGTTGAACCGGTCTTTTCGTGTGTTTCCTCACCCGTGGGTGGGTGTGTCTTTTCGGATTCTTAAAAGCCGACCCCTTTTTGTATAGTTCGAAGTCTGCCGCATGGGCGGGAGATCTACGAAGCCATGTACAACATACAATCATGTAAAGTATGCATTATGTAGGGCGGAGCAAAATCAACGATACGGGAAGTGCCTCAGGCACAACAGCAGCAGTTAAATAGACTTGTCATTTGGGTGGTTCTTCCGCCACACTGTGTGGAAAAGATTTATTTTTAATTCCGTGTCAGCGCCGCCAATCCACTGTGGCTATGAATGACGGACAGACATGGACAGATGGAGAGAGGATAGCAGGAAGGAGTGGGGGACAGGGGGGTTAGTATGCAACTGGAAAAGAATGCCACATTAATTCTGCTACACGCAACATGTTCCTCGTCAACTGGCATCTTTTTCGTGTGTCCCGTTCAAGGATTTTTTGTCATCTCTAAAATAAATAAATAGATAAAGGATGCATGTATGAACGTCTGCACCAACATTTCTACGACGGAAAGAAAACGAAATCTGCGAGAGCACTCATGCGAGCGAGTTGGTTTGGATCAAACGTAGATATGATGCGGAAAGAAGACGGGACGTTACACAGACAACCACTTTGTATGCTTTGTAAGCTGCACATTGCGGGTTAACGCACACAGTTCTGTCTGTACCCGGTGTGTGCCCTATATGATCGGAGAGTCACGTTCCTCATCGTGCATATGCAACCGTGCAACCTGGCAGTTTTGGAAGATTTTGAGTCTAGGATCGATTTGGAAGAGGCGGGGAGACATTGCACCCCGAGCTGTTGTCCACCTATCTGTGACTCCCGTTCCTTTACACACAATTATTATGGTGACAAAAAAAGTGACCTTAATTGAGCAAATTTTGGAATTTTATTCGTAAAAACAATAATCTTAAAGCTGAATGAAAAAGAAATGGAACGCGTGTAATAAAAGAATACGCGCATTATGTGCGCTGAGAAAAGAGCTGCATCCCATGGCGCTTCCCTAACTCCAGCGCTATCCATGGCGCTGCAATCCAGAAAAGCGACTATTCATCCACCCATCCACAGCGCATGCGCAGACGTGCGGATTCTTTGCTCTCCGCAGACGCAACCGTAATGTCTCAGGTGGACCAGACAGCTATTCGCTGCGAGATCGAACTATAGGGGGCGACACCGTCACTTTTCTAGTGTGGATAACACGCCGGCCGATGTTCGGAGTTGATGGTTCTTTTCTGTAATTCTAGTGTATATCCACCGAAAGATCATTTGTGTCGCAATGGTACGGTACTGTTCGGTTCCCCAACGCTCAACCTACTGCACTGAACGCGGAATAAACCTGTAAAAACAGACGACGTGAGGAAGCTATTCACACTACGGTAGTTCTTCGTTTCTCCGCAGCGCGCCGACACCGTTCGATCTCAGAGCGAATCGCTGTTGGTGAAATAGCGCGAAGGATTCGCGTTAATTCTGCCATATTTGTTCAATGAAACGGACAGCATATAAAATGAAAATACAATGCAGTGTGTGCGGCAGAACAAATGAAATGTCAGAGTAGCACTATGGTTCATTATAGTGAGCCGTGGAGCACCATGGTCGCGATAGAAGTACACCATCATAACTAATATGAACAGCTGGTTTTTATTTCTTATTACGTGTTTCACCGTCTTTCGCGAACACCATATCTCGCTGGTAAACCAGATGGTTTTACATGATGGAAAGTAATTGTGCTGAGACTGGGACATACGAGTACATCTTTCCAGAATTACTTTCCATCATGTTCACTAGATGCCGCTGCCCCGCACTTGTGTCTATGCATGTGCGTGAGAAAGGCGAACTGTAGGAGTGAGTGTGAGAGTGAATGCGTGTCCCGTCTGTCAAATGAAGCCCCCATGCAGGTAGTCAGAAAACGCCAGCGGGGTCGAATTGGTCAAGGCGCTCGGCTGGTAATCGAGAGATGTGTGGGTTCAAATCCCGCCGCTGTCTGTTTTTTTTTTTCGGTGACTGTCATATTTCAGACGGTTTTAATTTGGTCCAGTGAATATTTACCAAGCACAAGCTACCTTACTATATCTGACAAAAAAGGAACCTGTGAGTTACAGAACCGTTTTGTAGTGTCTTCGTGGGAGCATTATTAATTATCATCCTACGTTTGTATGGCGACATGCTGCACGTCCCGGCACAAGATCCCGTGGCCTAGGTGGCTACGATGATGGTATGCCACGCAGAGACTGGGAGGTGACCCGGATTTGAATCCAGGCACCGGCTGTGCTGTCTGGGTGTTTTCCTGGGTTTTCCTCAGACGCTTTAAGAAAAATGACGGCATAGTTAATTCCTGTGAAGTCGACCCAGGACGCACGATCCCCCCGTGATCCGTGGCCTATTGCCTTTGTCTGTGTACCACACGAAGAAGTAGGAAAACAAGAATAATTTCACACGGTCAGCATTTCTGAGGAAGCAGAGGAAGAAGCATATTAACCCAAGTGACAGTTGCGGATACGGTGTCATGTTGTGGTGGAGGCTAAACAAGAAGTTGGATCACAGTTCCCTTAGAAGTCGGCCCAGGACGCACATTTCCCCAGGGCGAGAGTCGTGACGTTGCCCACATACGCGAGGCCGACAACGGCAAGCCCTATCACCACCACCACCACCAAGAAGTTGGACGAAGAAGAGTCATAGACATCGTAGCGGCCTCATCGCCATTTTGCGTGAGGAAGAAGAAGAAGAATCACGCGAGAAGTGGTTGGGTGCACGCAGAGGGGCACGCTCTGTAACGAACCATACTCGGCAGTCCAGGAACAGTTGTACTCCTCTGGTGGGTGATTCTGGACATCTGCAGGTTATCACGGGAGTCTCTGTAGAGGACAGCTATGGGAGACCGAGCAAGCACAGGTATGGGAATAAGTTATGTTTATACGATTGTGGGTAAACGATGCGCACTCCTCAGCCCTTTAATGTCTCCAATATTATGTGAGCACCTTCGTATGATAATTTTGTTGCGCCATCCATTCGATAGAGGTACACCAGGCAGTTCCTAACGGTTGCATGTAACGAACACTACACTACACACACTACAACACTACAACCTTCGTTCTTTGTAAAGTGACACTCGTTCTTTGTAATTTCGTTCTTTGGCTGTCCGGTGTGAAAACCCGCCAAGTATGTAACACAACGAAGTTTCGGGGATACAACGTACGTAAGATTGCATTCACTGATATGCCTAACCGGAAATGCACTCGCGGGTACAGCGACCGCCCTCTATAGTGTACGTTCTCCAGGGCCAATTAGAGAGACATGTTAGGGGAGACGTAGAATTTGTTTGACACTTTTGATTAGGGGTGGCGTCGTCTGGTGGCGTGAATGTAGGGAACATCGTGTTCAAATCGATCTCCTCAGAAACGCTCGCTGGAACCATATTTTAGCAATGGCGATCTACGTCTTTGCTAGGTCCAGGATCTACCCTATAAGACGAGGGACGTAGAAATTTTAATGTGCAAATGCCTGCACAACATTTGATAACATGTCGGTCTTGCTAAAACGACGTGCATCTTTGCGCTGTGTAACACCATGTGATTATTCGAAGCTACAGCATTCCAAGTAATCCACATATGTAAATAATCCAGCACCCAAGAGAACGGGCATGCTCAAAGGTCTACGGATGAAGGCTCAGGGTGGATACGCACACCTGGGCTACTTCCTTCCCATCTACTTGTCCCCCATCCTCTACGACGGGTCCCAAGTAAGCTTATCGAGGATTTACCTGCTCGCAATAATGAGGTGTCTCATGTTGTATTTCTCCAGGAGTCAACTACATCTAAGCAGAGCATTAACGATTATATTCCATGCAGTATTTTTTCACTATTTTTGCATGCTGGCCCTTTGTTTGGTTGGAATGACAAAATGTCTAATTCACGGACGTGGCATGCAAGTGGCATACCATGGCTAAGTGGACAAAAGGCAATGGCATTAAGAAAAGGCCGTAGCTGAAATATGGCTTTAAACCCTGGGAGGCTGCCAGACGGTATCCGTGAACGCGTTTTGCCACTGATGTCTACACAGATAAACACATCTGCGAACGTTGAATGAAATGTAGTTAAATCACATTGGTTCTCACTGTGAGTACTCCGAAACAACGTGTGGCTTGCACTTAGCCAATTTGAAAAACAGCACGTGATATTTGTTTTGAAGCAATTTCGAGGCTTTATTGTGCGCGCACAGTTTTGGATGCAGACGACAAGGAGTGCCAATATACGAGATATAATGCGAGATATAATGAGAAGCAAAGTACAAATATTCACTAGAAAATCCCAAGGCGTTTTGAGCACGAAAAAAGTTCGCATTACGTCTCATAAAAACATTTGATTTCGAACTGAAGGAGATGTGCGCCCTCTTGTTCATGGCGTTTGGTAACGAGACTTCGACAGTTTCGGGGGAACGCTGTAAATTGTCTTGCGGGAGCTCCATTGCCCTTACACCTCAGTTTTGTCGCAAAGGCCGTATAACTCACCGTCTGGCAAGAATTTAGTGACCGTATGCACTTAAGACCTTAACCGTTGAGGCCGTAAGTATACCCATCTGACAGCGGTATAAGTCAATTTCGTCAAAGAATAAATAACTGAGGAAGAAGAGGCTGATCAACACATGCTCAGGATGCCCGCTGTAACGACTAGGCGACAGCTGGTAAAACACGTTTCAAGTAAAAAGACCTCGCAATGTTAAGGTAAAGTCACCAGTGTAAGTGACATGTTCGCGTGAGAGTCCCCATAGTTTGCTCTTCAGTCTCTTCAGCTGCTGTTCTCGAATAGAAACGGACTCTCACAAACCCAACATAACACATCGCCATCGTCAGATGGGATAATATACATTGATAATGCTTTGTACTACGAGACAACGTTACTACATTACTGCGTACGTATACGTGTATGTTCCAGGAAAGCAAGTATCTCTATTTCGTGCTGCTTCTACTCTTTCTGTGGGCGTTCAACTCTATTCCAAAACCCATAACTGCTTTCCTGCCCGTCGTCAACTACCCACTCATCGGCGCTATGACGCCGAACCAAGTCGCGGCTCACTACCTTTCGGTAAGTATTGCGATTGATGAACGAAAAAAAATGTTGTACTGGAGACTAATACCTTTGTACATGCCGTGGAGAGTAAGAATGTCAGAAGGGCTTCACAGCGGGATAAGCTGCCATGCGATTGAAGGCACATAACGCGTTGCAGCGAATACAGCAGCTATGTCAGCGGCCACGATCGGGTTTGATGAGCTGCTGTGGAACGCACTAATGCGACTTCAGTCGCGTTTGCGTGACAAAACTCCTCCAGGTGGGGCCCTAGGAGCGCCCTGAAAACAGCAAGGCACTGAAGCATTTTTGACGCCGTGGAAGACTGCTTGAGCTCCAGAGGCCCATTGGAATATTGTGAACATGACCTCTGCCAGCGACTAGATCGTTAAGGGGCTGGCTGATTACGAGGTACGAAGGAATGGTTGAAGCTTGCGGAGTCTTGGTTGACCTGGACATTCCAGTTTCGGTACCAGCAGATGTGAGCCAACAACATAAGGAAAGTTGCCCAACTCGCACTTTACAATGAAAGATGAGTCACTAAAAAGGTTAGCCAGCTGTAGGACTCGAACCCACATCTTCTGGATTACCGGTCCAGAGCTCTACCAATTGAGCTAAGCTAACACGCCTCCTCAGCTACTTCCAGGGTCCGTCATCTGCGTCATCTTCTTAGGCAACTTGAGGCCTTGTATGTGATTGTCCCTTCTATGTTGTTCTAGCCTCAGAACATCAGTTCTATCATGTCGCACTTTACCACGTCAACGGTGGATCACGTATAGTGGTGGCGGGTCTCGAAAACTTCGGAAATGTGTAGTACGTCACACTGGATTTTTATTTATATATTCACATGCATTAAAAGCCTCGCAGCATTACAGAAGGGGGCATAACGATGGAGAGGATACAATGATTACATACTTCCACACACCTAGGTGTAATCTGTAGGACTACTCAACGTTCCAACATTTTCTGGTAAGGAATTCTAGTGGCTTATAGCTTCCGGCGGAGATGAGTGCCTGAAGTGTTGGTTGGTTGTGCTAAATGTGGTTTGTAACCTATAAGCAGGACCAACACGGTTTGAGCGATGACGGGTATCGTTCACATACGGGAAACAGGTTTGGCTGAGTTTATAGGTATGAACTAATCTTATTTTCTAACCGTGGGACTGCAACAATAAAAACAGTGGGCAGTGGGGCAGCCTTTAGTTCTTTGACTTCGGAAATGCGTTCTCGATCGTATCTGTTGTAGATAAAGCGGGCTCCTTTATTTTGTACGGACACAAATTGATTCACTAAGTATTTTTGTCAGGGTTTCAAGATAATGGATGCAGATTCCAGTTGACTGTGGAGAACAGTATTGTAGACACGCAGCTTTGTGTCTATAGAGACTTAAGTGTAGTACTCCTTTTAGCAACCCAGCGTTTGACTAGCTTTTTGGGAGACGTCATGGATATGGTAATTCCACAACAAATTGCCTGTTAATTCCACATCCAGATACTTGTCATTACACACTTGTTTCCAAAACAAAAGAATTGCATATGCAAGCATGCATAACCTGGTTCCTTGCTTTAGAGAACTAAACCCTGGAGCACACCATATACAACGGAAGAGTTGGAGGATGTTTCTGCGTTTTACGACGGACTATGTCGTGTGTTCTCGTCCTGTGTTTTACCTCAAACTCAAGGCAACGTTAACGTCATCAAGCTAGCAACATCTATTCTGCTACTCCTGTTATGTTCAGCAAATTCTGCTCGTTCGCAGGTACAGCTTTACGTATTCCCGCTCCCCTGCGCTTTCAAAATTGACCAAACCACCTTAGGCTTCGAAGGTATATTAGGGAGGTCGTCGTTGTAGAATACGTTTAGCATCGTTTACAGCAACTATTGAGCAACAACGTTTTGCCTAGCCCAGTAAGGCTGTTTAGGCAGTAGTTGTTTAGGCCAACCAAAACCACGTTTCTACCTATTAGCTAGTCGATTGAGCACAGAGGTATACCACGAACCATTAGCAGATTCCAGCAATGGATCTTTGAACAAGAATCAGTTCGCCTTGAAAAAATTATATGTTCATTGCTAAGAAAAAGCAACATACCTCTGTTAGTTCTATTGTATTGAAGAGACAGTTCGCTCCCCAAGCATCAGCCCGCAGATTCCACGCGTGGTGTATTCCCTGCTTCAGCGAATGGCTGCTTTGCGTTTTGCCAACTCGGGCTGCATAATTTATTGTCGGCATTATAAATCATTGGAATTACGGTTTGAAATTCGCGCGGATAATGACATGCGCAACGTCAGTGCGTGTCCTCGCACTTCCTTGGCTATGGGCATTCCCTTGGCACCGACTTTGTTCACTGCCTGCTGCTGCTGCTGAATTCTTTACACCCAGCTACAGAGGCTACAAGAAGGAGGTGTGGGAAAGGGCGCTGACACGTAACCGTTTTGTAGAGAATGTCAAACGAGGCGATGAGGACAGCTCCTCAGCGTTGGTGCGGCTCGACCGCCGGATGTGAGGACAAAATAGAATAACTGGAGATACGTGCGTCGAATTTGAACGAAAAGAAAGTTGTATGGAGCCAAATGTTACTACCAGAGCGAACTGCTCATTTAACATGTTTAGTATCTGTGGTATACTTTCACCAGTGTTTACCATTCCATGTTTACTATGAATCATTCACATTTTACCCATAGCAACATATCACCTGTAGTTTGGCGCTCTGCGGCCTCTGTGTCATCGATACGCGGCTTACAGATGGTACACGGGTAAGATCGCATGTGCAGGTGGAAGTGTTGAGCACAACAGCCGTACTTCTCCTGGTGTCAGCAGTGGATTCCGCTACAACAATCGTGCCTCGCATCGGGCTCAAACTCTGCTCTCACTATGGACTCCGTAGAGCAAAGCCTTTCCTGATCCTGTGCCTGTTCACGTTCCTCGCAGCCATGTTCTGCTCGACCACCACACTTGCTGCTCCGCTGCTTTACTTCATCGATAGGTGGGCTCCGCTAAGTTGGTGGCATACTGTGTTTCCATTTGCGATGTAGCTTTTCCCGGTGTGTTGTGTGGCGAAATGCTTTCAATGTGTGGATCATCAGAACCACTTTAATTCACGACTGTGTGTTTTTTTTTTTTTTTTGCATGTTCATCTTTGTTTATAGAGTGTTGCAATTTCTGCATAACGAACACTTGGACACCACCTCCGAGCATTCTGCACGCTATCGGTCCCAGGACAACACTAACGCATCCACGGGAAAAGACGCAGATGATCTTTTTGATAAACTTGCAGAGGTAACAAGAACCTTCTTTTTCCACCTTTGAAATGCTTATCTCTCTCAGCGGTATCCACAAGTATCAAGCTTTTTTGCTTCAGGCCGTGATTCGCATGAGATCTGCAAGGCCTTCTCCACGAAGACAGCGTGGAAGACGTGGCAGAGCCGGACACACCGATTATACTGACGCCAAAGAAATCCTTAGTGATAGCGTGAGTAAGCGGGCCTTCGCAGGGATCTCCATAGGTATTGAATCGATCCCTATTGAACAAGTTAGCGTCTCAAACCACCAATAGAGTAACAAGGGTAGACCGCGTGACAAAAAGTACAATGCAGGGACCGTGATATTTGCCTGAACTGTGCGAGCGGGTATGGTCGGTAAGCGCCATAATTCAGCACAACTCCAGGGGGAACGAAATCGAAAACTGTCTCGAAATCCATTACTGACCTGAACAACAGGCCGGTTACCTGGGTCATTCCGCGTTAGCGTTCTGGCGTCACATTCCTTATCAAATTTCTGTGTTACAGTGCGATGCGCTCACTTCTACCCCTACCCCTACCCTACCCCTACTTCTACCCCTAGCATGGAGTACTGAGAACGTGAACACTCCACATAGCTTTCAGATACCCCTGCTGCCGAAAATCATGTGGGTTATTTCCTTGCCTTATGTAAGCATGCTGACTTGAAAACCTAGCTAAACAGGCTAGTACGTACCTTACACGCGATGTTCACTGCGGTAGCAGCCACGCTGAAAAAATGTGCAACATGCAGTTTCTAACCCGAGGCCCTTCTCTAACAGTGTGCTTCTCCTGACCATCGCACCCCTCTCAAACGAAGACATTCTTTAGCGTCCACACGAGAATTCTCAAGCATGATCATTGGCGATGAAGCAACGAGTCCAGCGGACGTACGGCGCACCGAACGGCGCATGGAACGGCGCCCTTCTATCCTGAAGTCCACCCCGTCTTCTGCAAAGGCCTCGAGGCGATCGTCCGTGGTCGACTTTGCGCCTGTAGAGAAAAGTGCAAAAACAGAAACTAATCAAAATAAGAAAAGGTTAGTTCAATCTTCACCTAAGCTTCTTAACCGTAGAAATTATTCTTCAAAAACAATGTTTACTAAAAATGTATATTATCCGGATCGCCGGTGCATGAGCTACCCTACACTGTGTTCAGCGTAGTGCGGAGACGTAGTTGAAGTATGTCCGCAAACACACATATTCCAGTGTTTATGTCGAACGTAGTGAGCTTTGTGTTTTCCATCCTCTCGTGACACGTGGATACGAAATCTTCTGAAAGCCTCACAGGAATAACTCAGCGCGGTGTTGACGTTACTGCGTCAGACCTCAGAAGCGCCGCTGTGATCACGACTTTTGGAACCGCGGTGACACCGCTAAAGCCGCGTTGCTAGATCACAGACGGAACCCAACCCAAACGGAAGCGACAACTGGTATACGCAGTGATGACACTTATTCACGCTTCTTAATGAAAAAAATGGCGTAGGCTGGACGTGAATAATGTCAGTGAGTTATTATAAACATATTATACACACACATGTTCGTCCTGTCCGACTGATCTGTGCTCTGTCAGGTGCTTTTAAACGCAGGTCAATTGCGGAACATTGCGACACTATTCATGGCGCGGGAGGGGACAAGAACACGACACCCGCGCACAACCGCCTTCTACTAACTGGCTTACTTCGTCAAGGATTAAGGACTAAGTGGGGGCGCTTAATCACTAAATGGAGGATAGAGGGGCGGGCTGGTGATATAGATCCATAACGTAAAAATCCGAGTCTGGGGGACAAAAAAGAACAGACAAGATTGTCACACATATCTTGTGTTTCTTTTTAGTTTTTTTTTTTTTTTTTGAGGGGGGGGAGGTTCTTTTGGCGTGCGCCGCAAATCACCGACGCACTGTGCTGGAAGCAATATTTACCTCCCCCACATTGCTACCGTCCTCGGTCGGGATTGAACACGCGGTCTTGAGCTCAGCTAGCAAACACATTACCGACTGAGTTACCGAGGTGTGAACCTGGGACCTAGAAACCCCAATTCTCCCTTGGTCAACTCAATGAACGGCGAGCTGACGCAGGCTTCTTATTGATGAGTCCAGCTTCTCTTATCTTCCTTCCGCGTTGTTTGCGGAAGGCGACGCACATTGACGCACAGGCGGGCAGGATATTTTTTAGGGAATTCGCATGTTCCCTAGTTCGGTCGTTCACGTACCTGCATGATTGCCCGATGTATTGCCACCTGCACGAGAACGGAATCGTATACACTCCTGCTGCGAATACACTCATCCTTGTGTGTGTGTTTGCTTTAGGCGAATTAATCTGTTGTCGCACCGGAAGATAACCTCAACCTTGAGTTCGGCCGCTATCTTCCGAATTTTATGGGATACCCGAGGCGTTTTGGTGCCTTTCTTGGTGTATGTCTTTATCTCTAGGTTTCTTCACAACGTGGCCTGCCGCCTAGATGAAGACAAAGTTGGCGTCGTATCTCGGGGGTTGGAGGTCCTCCCTTCGAAGGATAAAGGACTCCATGACAGTCCACCCAAAAGACGAGTATTTAATGTAGTTGAAGAGCTGAAATCTAAAGACCTCTTTCTGCTCGAAGCAGACAAGGAGTCACGATTCGTGATTCTTGACAGGGTCCTACTACACGAGAGCAGACGGGATGATTGGGAAAACCTTTGAAATCCTTCCGAAAAATCCCGCCAATAGAAACAGAGGAAGTCCGAGCGACCTTTGACGTTGCAGGCCTGGGAAAAAGATAAATACGTATTGGAACAACAAAACTGTCCAGCCTGTACTCTTCTTTGTAATCACCAAATCAAATCAGCAATCTGCAAAGACCAACAAACGACAACTGCTGTTCAGAGCAATCGTTTCAGGGTGACACATGGCAAAAGGATTTGGCGGAAAAACAGCCGTTCCCGATTAAAGCTCCAACACCCTCTCGAGAATCTCCCAAGACTAGCACGAAAAAGATCGGATCCTTCTCAGTAGTCGTAGGGGACCTCCACTATAGCTTGGACTCCATCATCCGACTTTCCGCTGCCAGGGATGCAACTGAAGAACATAGCTTAACAAGGCTTCAGAATCATACCGGCATTACGATCACAGACTACACCAGGCTCGTCGAATTGTACCTCCAATCCACTGTCATGGACACTGGAGGAAAAGTTCTTCGTCAGAAATCAGGCATATGCATTGGGTTATCGCTGGCCCCGGCGCTAAGCGAGATCTACCTGTCAAAGTGAGACAGTTGAACGTATATCAGGGACACGGTTATGTATAGCCAGATACGGTGGATGACATGATACCCCACGACGAGAGCCATCACGATCAAGAACTCTGCGATCTCCTCCAACAAGCCCTATTCAAGCTTCACACCAGCACTGAGGGGCCAGACGAACAAGGCAGCATCCAGTTTCTAGACAGCAGGCTTAAAGATGTCGGCAGCTCACTTGTTGAGAGTACCGCCAACGAACCGCCAAGAGTCTCCTCCCCTTCGACAGTGCCCATTCTCGATTCGTGAAGAACGCTTTTGTAACTACGGTGACGACGTCCGCAATCCTACGGTCGTGCTGTCACTTGATTCCTTCAGCCTTCGGATTTCAACTCGAAAGGCTCAAGATGGCGGACCCGGAAGCAACTGTGAAATAATGTCCAAAGAGGACCTACCCAGAGATGAATACAGTGAAGACCAACCAGCCAAGAAGAAAGTGATGATCCAACATCACCATCGGGCATCCGATAAAATTCGGAAGATAGCGACCAAACTCGGCGTAGAAGCTCTCTTCCGGTGCGACAACAAATTAGCTAGCTTTCCAAATATGATAAACAAAACCAGAGAGACTTGCCCGAAGAAGACTTGCCGAAGTACACAGCATGAGTGCGTATACGAATTCGATCTCGTGCGGACGGCAATACATCGGACAATAGCAGCTGACATACAGCGGCTCTGAAGCCCGCCTTCTGTAAGACCATGTGCGTAGTCTTCCGCAAAGGACAAGAAGAAAGGGAGACAACAGAAGCTCGACTCGTCAATCAGAACGGAGAAGCCTCAGCCGCCTCAGCTCGCCGTCCATTGAGATCACTAAGAAGGACTTCGTGTTTGTAGGTCACGGGCTCACACGGAGCTGCAGTCGTCCTGTCTGCACTGTTTATTAACCCGTGTCCTACTCTTTTTGCTGCAGTTCTTTCACCATATGCATATACCGGCTTCCCCTGTACAATCGTTCGTTGATGCGAGTTAGTGTCCTAATAAGTCTGTAAGCTCCGCAGCACGTGGAAGTGAAGGGTGAACATGTATCCTGGGCTGGTTCTGGATAGCTATATACTCCTTCATCTTATAATGTTAGGCAAACTACGTAATTTGGTTAATATTATCGAATAAATCAATGCATTATACTGCATATACTGCTCCCATTTGCACTTGCGTAGTCCTGAAGGCACCAGAAAGGCTGTGGTACAACACGAGAGCCTATTATCCGACTCTCCGAAGGCCCCGAGTCCGGAACCTATGCGCTCAGTGGATCTTCGCCCCAGAGGCTCACGAGCATCAGTGCAAACGTTATCAGGATCCCTCAACACTACCTTCTACACGGTACGAGGAAGTCGAGGGACGCTGGTCGAAGAAATCGAAGGATACGGATTCGTCAGGCGCCACAGCTTGGCAGGGACGCGCCGAGCTTCGATGGGTAGAGCTTCTAGTGTCTGTATGTATGCCTTTAGAACTATAATTATTACAGGGTGTATTTAAATTAATTACGGGGGATGCCTTAGCGTCGAAGCGCAGGGGATGGAAACCATGCATTGGAAAACTAGTGCTTTGTACAGGTGTGGACAACAGTTTACGGTTTTTCTTCGGTGCTTTCTAGCGCGGGCTGAAGCGGCGGAATTCACTGTTTCGGAGGGGTGTAAGGGTGAGATACCGCGGTAGTTCCGCGGTGGAGTGGAACGTACCGCGGTGTGTCGCTAGCAGTGATCGGAAGCACTTGAAGTACGAAGCACTCAACTACAACTTAAGTACATTTCAGTTTGTGCACTCTTCTACGGGACTTTCCTTTCAAGTACTCAAGTACCCAATTGCCAATATAAACACAAAGCTTGGTCGCAAAATCATTTCTTTCGGTTCATGTTAATGAATCAGCTGTAAATTATCAGCGTTTTCTAGCTAGCATTTGTGAAGAATGCTAGCTAACAGTTTACTAAAGATAACAGTCGCAACATAATTACCTTACATTTTATCACTACCAAGTGTTTAAACGTCCAGCGATATGACCTAAATTTGTAATGTACTTGAGTACTTTAAAGTACTTTAGAGTACTAGAGTACTTTAAAGTACTGCTTCGACCCCTGCGAAGCAGTAAACTCGCCGGCTTCCGCCCACCGTTACGGTGTCGCACCGAAGAAAATACACACCGCTGCTCGCGTGTTTCGCAAACTTTTCTCCAGACCCGTACGTTTTTCGTTGGCTGTGACTTCTTTCAGCTTCCTGGCGGGAAGCGGGAAGACGACAGATGTCAATAGGAGCAAAAATGTAGTAAAAATAGCAGCAGAGTGGCAAAACTCATATGACAAATGAGAAAATATATTTACCTGATCCAGTATAGATAGATATAGCCCACCAACGCTTTGCCCTCAAAGCTCTCTTGACTTTTGGACACCATAGGACTTCGATCCTTATTGTGACAGGGCTCATTATTTCATTCCCTACATCACCACCAGCAATGGGGTGGAGTATCGCCCATTCATCATCTCAATAAAGTTGTTGTTGTAGATTTACCTGCACGTTCGTAAGACAGCCCATGGGGTGGGCGAGAGCTAATGTTTTCGGTGGTTTTCGTTTTACCAAACTGGTTCTCAAAATTTTTGCTGAACGCAATGTATTTCGGGATTCCTTTATTTGAACAGCACCTCTGTTTCTATTTTTTTTGTTTTTTTTAGTAATACAGAACCAGGACCGTAACGTTTTCGGTTAACATAGCGACACGTAGCGAATTCTAGCGCTGAGATAGCTTGATTGGCTGAAGAATTTTCGTCAACTTGTTCACCTCGAAAGGAATAATACTTCCGATAGCGAGACTTGTATTCTACGTATACCATCTTTTTTTGTAATGCAACACTTCCGTTTCATTTCTAGCTCAAATCACTGCCCTCAATGAAATGGAAAAGGCTACGAAAGCACGCGAACGGTAAGGACACACATACTTTGGTCCATTTGTCTAGCACTGACACATAAGGACTGCTTAGCGCTGCAGTTATGCACTGTGCCTGTCGGTGCACGTACTTGCTACAGCAACGTATATTGAAGGCGCGGCGAAATAAAAATTTGCCATCCCTTTTTCCCGCGTTATGCAACAATGTTTTCTTGAGAAGCAACAACGAGTGCAGCTAATCTGTAGCCCGCGAACGAGGCCCCTGATCTGCTCAACCTGTAGAAACCACCCACAAGTGGCGGATCCAAGGGTCCGAGGATCCGAGGGTCTGGATCCGCCCCTGCCACATCATTACAGAGCGTGTAAACTAACGAGGTAGCTCGCAGTCCTTTCTGCTCCTCGCACAGGCCTGCTGACGTCACGCGGAGTTTCTTTCACCGGCCGTCTTCGGTAACTTTGATTGCACAGTGACAAATACACCACACACCGGAAATATTGTGCGTGGTGGGTTTCGAGCGGTGTTTCGAACATCACTCCCATGCCAGCCAGTGGAGTCTAAATGGGGGTCAATAGTAAACGTTACACACGCTATAATGCAATGACCATGTCTCATAGAAACGACGTAATGTGACTACGCAGGTTATTGAGAATTGTCGCTTTGCAGGAGACGCTTAGATATGAGAAGCGCGTTCCTCATCGCACCTGCCATAGTCTGCATGCTGGGCAGTCTATCCAGCCTCGCTACAATACCTGGGAAAGAAGCTATCGTGGCCCTACTGCAGCAGTGAGTATATTGCTCTTGCACGAACTAGAATTCAATGAGATCACGAAATGAACTGAGTAGTGACGGTGCTGAAAGGTACCTCACTGAAGGGTAGTGAGTTGCTTACACACTGGCATGATGTCATTTTGACGTAGAGCTACGTCATAGGTAGATATCGCAATCGGTGAGGCTGTGCTGTATTGATAACGGATGAAAGTTTCGTGTGATCACGCATAGATCACCGGAAATGGTGCGGGCAATGGGTGTCTGATGCGCAGTTGAGGGCACGACCGTGGTCAGTCGCCCAACAACCACCGCGGGTAGCACGCCTACCGTGTCTGGCAGGGCAATGGCTCCTTACGATGTTGGCATATATGAGACGATAGTACAACCCAGACCACAGAAAACGTGTCAATGAGTCAAAAGGATTTCAACTATCACGGATAACATGCGCGTAGTTCCACGTCAAACCCCAACGACAGTGACCCGAACGCAGCCACCACCGTGATCGATGTTTTTTTTTTTTTTTTCAATTGCCTAACCAAAGAAAGCAAAACAGCAGAGATTTTTGTGAGGGCGTGCAAATATAGACCGTTTTCTGGTGGACGCCGCCATATTGAAAGCGCAGCGCCGTTTAGCCGGGGGAGCACGTTGAAAGCTGTTTATCGCCCAAGCCAAAGAGGAGGAAAGCATACGGACCGTGCGCTTCCTCCCTGGTGTCGCTTTCCTCCTCTCTGGCTTAATCCGGCTGCAAAAGCGTTGAGTGTGAGGCTGACTGGAAAACGATGTAGACATTGCGGCTGGAAAGGCGTTTCCACGTTTCAACAAGCTTCATGTTTCACGCAGTGTCCAAGAAGTCCGCAGGAATCGGACGCTTGCAATCAAAATGGACATAGTTGAAATAAACCTTTGGACGTGGACTGCGATCGTTCTTCCGGCATGCCTGGTCGTCTTCGCCTTCTGCTGCTTGTATTTCTACATGACGAACTTACGCCCCTAGTTAGTATATATAGTTTTCATGCTGGTCGCGCTACAGAACTGTCTATCGATATATTTATTCGTGTAGCGAACTTGGGGAAGCGGACCAGCAGGAAACAGTAACGGCCTCCGCAAAAACCAGGCTCCGGGCGATGGGACCCCTATCGTAAGTTTGACACATTTTGAACAATGTGTCCGTTTCATGGTTTTCAATATTCTTGCCAGAGGGCTGGACTACTTGTTCCTCTACTGTCTCGGAATATACGTCGCTTGTACAGCTGTGGTGATGTTCTCCGGTCTTGAGAGATTGTGAGTGTGAAGTCTTGTCAATAACGTCATGGAAGTCATGTGTGTAAGATATGAGGTGGTGGTGTACTACACCGCGACTGCCGCCGATATGATCTACCCTATTCGCATTTTTCGCCAAATCGACGCCGCAGAGCGGTGAAACCCTGGACTAGCCGATCCAGGTACAAACGGCCGACCCCGCGTTCACTTGCGGAGAACTTGCTGCTTTTCGCATGGGTCGCTCAGCTGCACATATATTTTGCTGTTGAAATCATGGATGAAGGAACCAGTGCAGACTACGACCAGCAAACAAAACCAAACGACGTTTGTTCTGTGCCACAATGTGACTATGCGCGCCGAGGGGACAGCAAAATGAGCAAACCTGTTACATCAGCAATGCTTATGTGTGTATGGCAGAGCTCTTGGAGCGGTACAGCCTACATATCTGATGAACGTTCTTTTTCTTTTCTTTTTTTTTTGTCTGAAGCAGACCTCTGTGCTAATCACGTCAGGAAGGAAGCAAAACCTAGTCTATAGGCAAAACAGAACAATATTTTTCAAACTTGAGTAGTCATTATGTGCAATAAAGCGCAAGGAATAGCGCGAAACCTATACCAAGTCAGTTTTGTAACTGTGCATTTGAGTCAGCGCGTCAAATCACTTGGGAAAGAATGCAGAAATAACGCGACGTTTCGTTAAGGTTTCCCAAAAACATGCGCACCAGTGACACACGGATGTGACAACATTACTTTGTAATATCTTATCTGTAAGGGAGCATCAGCACAGATATCATGTTCCTGACATTCCTGCAGCGCAGGACACTCGCTGCTTGCTATTTCGGCCTCGCCGAAAAACGGTAAAAGACTTCGGTAAACGTGAAATTCACCTTCACGAAGTATGGTTGATCAAACATGCCGGAACTTCGCAATTAATACGCGACAACTGTATCCTTCTCTTTGGACAACGGGGTTACGCCTGCCAGAAGTATATGAGCAGCGTTTAATACTCGTTCGCCTTCAACGCATCAAGAATCAACATTGCAGTTCAGAAATCTCAAAATCGAAACTAAGCGACAACCTGGATACGTCCGCCATGTTGGAGTTAAGATGCGCCACCACCACGTCGCGCAAAACGCAAATAGGGTACTTGTCCTTGTGCAAATTACGAGTAGGACAGTGGTAAGTAACTTGCAACGAGCATATGTTGTGAGGTCCTTGTCATTAACTTGCTTGTAACTTGTAGTAACTTTACATAATATTTATAAAAAGTTACCAAGAGCAGCACAGGTGTCGTTTTTGCAATTGAGTTATGCGGCCAGGCGGACATCCTCTGGAAGAGAGTGTGTAAGTATAAGATGATTAATTACCTAAACTCCATTAACAACCTCTTTCATTAGGAAATTTTGGGCAAAAGCGAGATAGCAGAACGGGAGACAATCTTCGTTGAAAGCCATTCTAGCTTATAACCCTGTCACACGGGCGGTCTCCAAAGACCATTGAAACCAACGACCATTGAAAATGCGCGTATCGCCCTCAAGTAGGTAACGCATCAATTTCTCAACGAGCATTGGATCCAATGTTGCCTGATAGCTTGACGCCTTACACGCTAGGGAGTGCTACCTGCATTTTCAATGGTCATCGATGTCAATGGGCGTTGAAGACGTCCCGTGTGGCAGTGGTATTAGTCCAGAAAAGAGCGCATTCCTGGAAATGTCCATCGCGAACCGAAAAAAGCGCGCCTCAAGAGCGCATCATCCACACCGACGGAGGCTGATCTGGGCCGAAAAGCGGTTTATCCGGCCAGCAGATCAGTACCTACTCCAATCATCTCCATTACTCCGGATCACGTGACCGCTCTGACGTGACATGAGTTTTGTGCTCCCTGTGTTTGCGGTAGCAGCGGTCTCGGCTTCGGCTCATTTGCATATGAAAATTCAGGGATGCACGTGCACCTTTTACGAGTTGTTAGTGGTGGATTGGCTTTCAACGAAGGTAGCCTATCATTCTGCTATCTTACTTTTGGCCGAAATAGCCTAATTAAAGAGAGTTAGTTAATAAATTATAGGTAATTAGTTATCTTGTAGTCGCATACTTTCTTCGAGGGGATGTCCGCCTAGCCGTTATAAGTCAAGCACAAAAACGACATCTGCGCAGCTCTCATAGCTTTTTTATAAAAATTCTGTGATGGATAAAAAAAAAACACCCTGCATAGGTTAGTAGTGTAGGGTTATAGGGTACTTGTATAGGACACAAACCTGCACCTGTTGTACTTGTCCATGTCTTGTTTCACTGATTCGGATACCGCTTTCACATTCAGGCTGCCTCAAGTAAGCCTTCTATCCATCACGTTGGTAGTGGTGTCATTCAAAGTGCCCTGGTCAAGGACTGAGCTCGTCACTGTGGAGTTGGTCAAATCTAAGCTCCCTTGGGGCGCTCTCTTAATGCTTGGCGCCTCTCACGCCGTTACGCAACTTGTGCTGGTAGGATAACTGTTTAGTCTCAGTTGTGCGGAAACACTGTGTGACTCTCTGTCGTTTCAGAAGAAAGATCTCGTGGGATACACAATGCGATATATTCACATCAATAAATATTTTTGGACCCATCAGCCACCCATCGTGAGTCAAACCGTCCTGGCAACGTTCGCATCTCTAATGGCTGAAAGTACCAACAACGCTGTGCTTACTGGTGTCCTTATGGATGTTATCAAAGGCGTTGTAAGCACGTTACTGTTACTGTCAAAAACGAGTAGTTATTGGATACCGGAAAAAGTGCTTCATGCGACTGCACACTGGGCTTTTCACAGGCTATGGACACCAATAGATACGTGGTTTACTATGCAATACCGGTGGCCATCGGTGCCTGCACCAATACCATCCTACCAATGTCAGTGCCATTGGTGTTTCTACATGACTGCACTGACGTTACCCTCTTGCAACTCGTGAGTGACACCGGTGGTGACATCATGAATCAGTGGCTGAAACTCAATGCATTGTAATTGCAGTTGGTGATTGGCGTTGCGGTGAAGGCACTTCTGATTGCATTGGTGATGTTGTCGGTGAACACCACAGGACGCGTACTGCTCAACGTCGCTGATCCTATTGTGCCTTACCATCGCCCAGTGATCTTCAACGCTACCAATTTGACAATCACCGGCGAAGAAGTCCCATAGAATTTGTACAAATGAACGCTGGAACAGCACTGATCAATGCTTTTAATGTCGCTTGGGGCCAATACAGAAGCTCCTACTACAAAATAGTATAGACGTGCAATTCATCAGATTTATCCATGCAATAAATGCGATGTACCTTGGCATGGTGCGTATACCTTCCTATACCTTGATATGCTTAAAGACAACGCCAGCGAGACGAAAGGCTTCTGCTGTCCCCGCTTCACTACGTAGACTTTCGCTGTTCCCCCAACCGCCGGAGACTATTTCAAACACCGCAACCAGCTGCACCCCACGCTTGCTCTCTACTCCCGGTGGTGTCAGAGAACACCGCTGTAGAACCTATCTTTTTCTTTCGATGGGTTTGGGGTATATACCCTGCCAACTAACCAGAGATAGCGCAGTACGTGGGTACGCGCAGAACATGCAGAGTACGTGGACATGCGCAAAAGCCAATCCAGTTTGGGACGCGCGCGATATTTGAGTGCGTATAGCTAACGGCTTCAGATTGAATCATCACTGTCCTTGTTAACGCCAGGTAAGTTTAAGTGTTGCAGGTCATGTGTGTTTCAGTCAAGGAAAATTTACGTAGCAGTATCAGGGGTATACAGCAATGTTATTCCAGATATATTGACCATATCGTCATAATTGAGGTTGTCTGCCTTGTGACACCGGAATGGCCAGAAAGAGAATGACCTTAGCGACCGCAAGAAGCGGGTAAGTTCAACGTTTCGGCGGGGTGGAAGGGTCCGCTGTTAGAGACACACAGAGGTAGCTTCCATCCCAGGCACACCCAAGGGACACCGGAACTACCACTGTGTGTCGCTAACAGCGCACCCTTCCACACCTTCGAAGCAGTGAACTCACCCGCTTCCGGCAGCCGCCAGGCGTCGCACCGAAGAAAAAGTACGTCGCTCGCGTGTTCCGTAAGCTTTTGTCCCAACGTGTAGTATCATGTAGTATTTAAATTGACTGTTCATCGTAGAGTAGCATTTCATCAGTGCCGACTAGAAAACTTTGTGTGCGGTGCTTTTCGAATGTCATCATTGTCCACCATGATCAAAATGTACACTTAGTCACTAAGGTGACAATAATAATATTTTACATGTGTCAAGCAATTGGTGAGTACGGCGTGACGGGTACTTTTATAATTAGCTCCTTCTGTAGTAAACTAACCCTACACAACAGATACTGAAATCACCAGTGTCATTACTCCGAATCGAAAATTTGCTCAAACCATGCACTACATTAAAGAACATTTCTAGTTCTTGTTTCTTTGTTTCGTAAAAGCTGCCTGTATTCCAGCCCTTCATTCCACAAAATGTACAAATATGTGAAATAAACTATTTGCAATGAGCATTGCAATTGTTGTGGCTTCTTGTGGTCTTGTTTGCGTGTTTCAGAAAACACTCACTTGGATGAAGCACTGTTTCGTTCCCACACTGTAGTTTAAATTTCGAGGTATGCAATGAAGGACCGTTTCCTGTGTAGGGTTGGGGTGTGTACTAACACCCTTCAGTAAAAGGGGTGTACTAGCACTCCCTCAGGAAAGGTGCACAAGAACACCCTTCAGTAAGACAGGGTGCATACTGCCACTCCCTCAAGGAGGGTGTACAAAAACTCCCTAAACAGGGGTATACTAGCACTCCTTCAGGGAGGTTGTACAAGAACACTTTCCTTCAGAACAGAACCTTCGTACAGAAACCTTCATTCTGGGGTGTTCTGTGATGCTTATAGGGCGTCAGGTGCGGGACAATGGACTACACCCCAAAAGGGTGTCGTGGCACCTACCTTTTTTCTTTTCTAGCATGACAAAGAGTGATATTAAACGGTAGAAGCAATTATTTATTTACACATGGTAACGAGACTTTCGTGCACCAGACTGCACTTCTTCAGGTTACAAAAATATGAACCTGGTACAGGAACATATATACAGTTGACGGGGGAGTTTGTGCATGAGAGGGTAACAGGGTGATGGAAATGGTGCAAATACAGGTAAAAATGAAAAGAAAATAAGTACAAACGCAGGGTTATCAGAAGCGCAACATAACGCGAGTCCAAGGGATTACACAGGAAACGAGAACGCATGTAGGTGACGTTCCAGGAATTAAGGATAAAAAGGGGGTTATGGCGACGGAATGAGGACACAGGTGCAGAGTACAAAGGTGACCAGTGGACCGTGTGAACGTGAAGACAGAGATGTATGTTGTGTGTGTGTGGGGGGGGGGTTCAGGAGAGTGTGTAACCTGCAGAGTAAGTGCAGGATTGTAAGTGCAGCCTGTAAGTGCAGAGTGTAACCTGAGGAAGTGCAGTCTCGTGCACGAAAGTCTCGTTACCATGTGTAAATAAATAAGTTGCTCCTACCGTTTAATATCACTCTTTGATTTACTCACCACCGGCAACATGACATCGCCTATTTTTCTGCCTTCGTATCTTCTAACAAGACAATTTAATTTTCTAAACTTTAAAATTCAAAAATTCTAAATCTCTAACATGACATCGGCAGAGGTGAGCGCGGATAACGTTGACAGTACTGGCACCATACACCGGCATATAAGATCCGCGACCGCGCTAGTTGGCATAAGGGTATCCGCAACCGCGGATACTGAGTGTATACGCGCATTCGCAGTCATTATATTTTTAGGAAAAAGTTCACATGATGAAAATGTTATCTTAGAAACGTTTTCATTTTTCAAGTCCAGCTGAGGAACGTTACGTCATCCAGAATTGGGCCGTAAAATCCAGTTAAAGGTACGGCAATGCAAAGTATGACATGCGGATATAAGGTGGATGTCCGCGCGGACCGCAGAGGAGCACGGTTCTATCGGATTTCGAAACGTTATATTTCTATCGCAAACCACGATGTGGCGCTGATGTCCGCGCGGATCCGCGGGTATAACCGCACTGGCGCACACCTCTAGATATCGGCATGTATCATGTCCGACCAGGACCCTCGAGGTTGAACTTTTTCTCATCTCTGAGGATCGCCGGAAACATGAAACTTCAGAAAGACATGCCGATGGGCAGAGGCCCTACCTCTGTCCAGCCGGTGACTGTGTTGGCGGACAACGTCCACTCGAGCACGCTTGTGCGAATCGGTGAGCTCCGGAGCACTCTTCGTGGTTTCCCTGACGATGCCTTTCTTATGAAGAATGTCCCAAAAAATCGTCCACTTGGAGCAACGAGGCCCATTTCTGTTTTCAGCTGGTTGGCAGATATCGAGCTGTTGGACACGCGTCATCCGAACCTCACCTCATCACGCGTTGCAAGCTTCCTGGGCCTTCCGGAACTGAACTATCCATGTTCCCAAAGATTTTTGCAGGTTATCTGCGGTGGCATGGCGATGCGCGGAGAACTCAGACCGGCTTCATGAGGGGTACGGGTTTGGCGTTGCTCGTTCTCGTTCAGACTCTGTCCACGGGCCGGTTTTGCACGTGGACAGGGTCTGGCCGAAACTCTGACGACCGACGTGTAAGACCTAAATCTAAATTCAGTTAAGACCAATGCCCAAATTCAGCCGCCACGTGCGTAAGACTTGCGCGTAAGACTGACCCCGAAGGCTTACGCACATGCCTGCTGTAACATTTGCCATTTTAATTAGCATTTGTGTTTGTGGCGTATTCTACATACGTACTCCTACTACTTTGGATCGGTTCAAATTTCAAAAGTTTGCGAAAATTTTGTAGGACAAACGTTGTAGATAATGTACTGCTATTTCCTGCGGTTGTCAACCATGCTGAATCAGTTAACAGAGCTCTGAAAATGTGCAACGGCTATCTGGACGCGACAACGTCACTTTGAGAGGGGTCACTACATTTATGCACTGCACTGTATGCGTAGCTTGTATCTCTCGTAGCGTGTATCTCTCGTATGTCAGGTACGTACATTTTTGCGCGGTTTTAACTGTTGAGAGGCAGGACGAAGCGCTAAACCACCGACCTGTAACTTTTAAGCTAAACCACCGACCTGTAACTTTTAAGCTAAAAAATTGTGTAAACGAGGACAGAACAAAGAGGATGGACGCAGATGAGCTGTTTAATCTCCAAATGTTGATCTAAGAATGGACGTGGATTTCGTCTGACCTTGACCGTATCTTTTTTGTACTGGTTCACGTACTGGTTCCAGCCCATTGTGGCGCCTTGGGGAATGAGCAGGCCAACAGCGCCGTAGAAGCAGCTCTCTCGCATCGGAAGCAGACCAGTACTGCACTGCTAAAAGGAGACCGTTGTTCCATTTTGCGACGCCCCTGGCTTCCCGCCAAAGGACAACCGACATTCTCCCCCCGCCTATATGCTGAGCAGAGTTGATCCAACGCTCGCTTTCTGCATGCCATGAAACACCACTCGTCAATATGCTGCATTAATTCATCGAATACGACTCGATGGGGCTTTTACAGCTGAGTGGCGTTACCGCTTGAGACAAGTTGACTCTCCCGGATGCTGTCACTGCTGTGCTGTAGAGGATCTGGAGCACATGCTTCTTCATTGCTCACACTACCAACTTTCCCGAACCGCACTCTCCGGGTCTCTTAGTCAGCTGGACTATCGCCCCTTCTCGCTATCAAAATTGCTTGGTCCCTGGCCGTGTCCAGCCCACTAACGCTTAGCGTTCAATGCTCTTCTGACATTTCTGGACACAATCGCACTTCGTTATGTCACTTCCGTATTGTGAAGGGGCTGATTGGTTCATTCCCCACATAACCACCAGCAGTGGGGTAGAGCATCGCCTCTGACGATTAAACTCCCCATTCATCATCGTAAATAAATTTGCTGTTATGTAAACGAGCGCAGATCCCGATAAACGTCACTGTACTCAGCGAAGGAGGCGAGTGCCGCCTTTCAGACCATTGCTTGGGAGCTGGCGATGTTTGCGTGGCATAATTGCACGTGCAGTTTCTGGAAGTTGCTTCAAACTATACTGATACCGATGGCGCTCGGTTCGATATGACAGTGAGAGCATAAAGTTTCCAACTCGAGGGAAGAATAATTGGGAGTAGATTTACACACAAGGTGAGCCAGCCTATGTTTGGGGCGACATGCTGCGAGTGCCGCAGGTTAGGACTGCGGATATAATTTGGGCCACCTGGAATTGTTTTGATGTGCGCCGGAAATCTTCGACACACGATGCTGGAAGCAATGTTTACCTCCCCCACATTGCTAACGTCCTAAGCCGGGATGGAACCCGCGATCTTGAGCTCACCAAGCCAACACGTTACCGGCTGAGCTACCGCGAAGCCAGCTGTGAAAACGAAGGAAGACTGCTCCAGCCCCAGTATGCCAGGTATCTACTGGGTAGTACGAACTACAGAAGAGAGCTCGCCACCATCATGGCAGGTAGGACAATGCCGTCTCAGTCTCGTGAGAACCCAATGCTACACTACGTACGTCGCTTCTTCGGAAACTGCACTCGTGCAAAAGCGCAAAGAGCACTGCACGGCAGATGTGCGCAGTTGCCCTAATCATACTTGTACTTACCTCAGCTTTCGCCAACAGAGATCTCCCCTCACTCCAGCTCACCGCATCTGAGCTTTTTTCGAAATTTCACCTCAATCTCAAGGTCAGTGAGATGAGGGTGAGGCCGTTCTTCTCCGTCCTCATGGCGCCTCCTCTGATGACGCCTCCTGTGCCCTCGTGAGGTTGTCCACCTCTGCTCCACAGAGATATGGCAGCAGATAAGTCTCCGTTCCTCCGTCTCCGTTTTTCCGTCTCCGTTCCTCCGTCTCCTTTACATCAAAAGGATCAGCTGCACTTCTAACCAGGCCGGGTGCAAGTAATGAAATGCCTGCCCTTGAGGGTCTAAACAACAAACTTGAGGGTCAAACAGCCACACACCTTGAATTCGTGGGTTCGCCAAAGTTCGGAGCGAAAACAAACGTCCTCTGCTATCTAGGCTAGGTACTATGTTTGTTTCTGTCACGATTAATTAAACCCTATGCCGCTAAACGCAGCCCCAAAGTAGTTTTTGTTCCTCCACATTGACCTTTTAATGTTTTCCCTAAGCAATATATTTCTCCCATGCAGACATCCATTAGACTACACAGAGTACGCCAGGGCACCTTCAATTTCTATCCAGCCCTCCATCAATTCATTGCGAAGTGGTTTCATTAAACCACCCATCTCATTCGGTCTGACTGGCAGTCTTTTTCTGCTATTGTTTTCGGGAAAAACGACGCTGAGCACATATTGCGCATAACTGATATTTATGATAGTAGAAACTTTCGTAAAATGTGCTTAGTACGTAAAATATAGCCGCTGTTTGTATAATTCATCGTAAGATTTAAAAGTAAGATTTCCTTTTATGCACGCGAGGAGTAACTTCTCCATAGAAGACACGAGATTGCAGCACAGGCAGGAGAACGTAGCGGCGCATTGAGGTAACAAGAACTCTATATCGACCGAGCACAATGTTATCCAACCTAGCACGGCACAGTTGTTCCGTCCAAAAAAGGTGCGTGGGCGCATTTATAAGAAACGTAGCTGTTTGCCTGGCCTTGTGTGGAAGCACTACACACACGCTATATTTACGCACGTTGAACGAGGTAATAATGCCGTCAAATAATGCCACAGAATATTGCTGAACACCCGACAACAGAGAAAGGGCGCAGACAAGCTGAACACACAGCACTTTACACTTACACTTTTACACATACACTTTGCACTTTCACTATTTCCTTGGTCCCTGGCCCCATTCAGCCCACCAACGCTCTGCCCTCAAAACTCTCTTCACCTATCTGGATGCAATAGGACTTCGATCCTTATGGTGAAGGGGCTTATTATTTAATTCCCCGCATCGCCACCAGCAATGGGGTAGAGCATCGCCCCTGGCGATGAAGCTCCCCATTCATCATCTCTCAATAAAGTTGTTGTTGTTGTTGTTGTTCACTTTTACACTTACACTTTCATTTTATGTGGGACATCAGAGGTGGTGACGCATTGGTTCAAGCGGTCGCCGTGAACTTTTACGTGGGAGTAAACCACGAAGGAGAGTGAACCATGTTATACTCGTTGTCTGCGCTCTCAATCGCCATTGCGTATATATCTGATGCAGTATAACGCTCATAGTAAAGACATCGTATGAAAGCCAACAACTACGGCACTACGGCCAAGATATGACCAACTTCAGCTATATGGCGGTGGGGTGGTGTAATGTTGGACGCGGTACTAAGGTATTTCTGCTCGCTTGGTTATAATCTTTAAATTGTTCCCGTTTAAAGTCAGTAGAATATCTCTATAATTATTGGTATACGCTCGTTTTCACAAACGTCTACGACTGCGACCAGTATCTAGGCCTATTATGTTGCAATACTTCCACGGCCCACTGTTCTGGGCTGTGTGCTTTCAGGCCCTGTGTTGCCTTGGCTCTAGTTTCAGGCGCACAGTTGACCTAGCTTTCGAGTGTTAAGGATCGTCGAGTTAGTTTTAAATAGGACCGTACGGTTCATCGAATCTAATTATTCCCTGCATTCGACTGTCTCCAAACTAAGGAGTTATCATGGGGTAGAACCTCTTTCAATCAGATGCTTCGTTGCTCCGCTATCTCTTCACAAACTATATGTAACGACATTTCTAGGTGAGAGCGGCTCCTTGGTTGTGCCGATTAATTTCGTCGCGCTATGGCCATGTGTATTCCACCAAGAACTACAACTATGTCACACTACTGCCTTTCTATGACTATAATCTATTCTACCCTAAACAATTATCGTCTGGGACATCCTTCCCGAAAATATTATTCTCATGCATGAGCCTGTCCCCTATTCAAATATCTCTTCTTCAGCACGTAACATCTACACCTCTCTGTACATGTTACATGCATACGTCCGATTAATTCGCAGGGCCATTACATAATCCCACATTTCCTTAATAACTTGTAAAACTTGTTGATAACTTGTATATATGTACTGTTCGTGTGCACCAATCGCAAGAGTGTTTTCTTTAGCATGCCTCTCCGTTATGTAATGCCACCCTCGTGGGTCTTTACGGTAAATAAATAAACGAAGAGAAGACACACAGAGGACAAACAGCCTCGGGATAGTTCTTACCATTGTTCGGTGCTAGTGCTGGGCTCCTATGCAATTGAATCCATGACACACGAGAGCGGACGAAGAAAGCGAAAGGTGATAGATGAGATGCTGCTACCTTGCAGCAGCGAGAAGGACTACAGAAGAAACACCAAAATAATCAGAAAAACTATAGCCTTTGACCTTTCCCTGAAGTATACCAACGTAGGGTAGTCCGCTGCTAAACATATCGTAGTGTAATAGTTACCAATATGGTTACTGCCTAAATCCAGATCCCGACGCTATCTGGCTTTTTCGATGACTGCCGTACTTCAACTAGTTACCAATAATAATGTTCAATGCGTAACATATAAATTCAGTTTCGCACCACGTGGGGACCATTAATAGGTTCTCACGTGCATACTATGAATATGACAATGGCAAAATATAGAATAGTAGAATCGGAGAAACATTGTAAAACCATAAAAGTAATATGCAACGTGCAATTCTTGAGCTATCGGCTCATGATCGCCTGTAACAAAATTGGGTTTGGGAAGTCTTCGTCTCGGAACATGCTTCGAATACATGTTAGATAACGTGTGAAAAGAAGGGTAAGATCTCACCTTGATTAATTATTTTGAAAGTTAAATATGGAACAAAAATATCAAGTTCCAGCAACACTCACTTTTCACTGATTTTTCGATAGAGTTTGATTACACGGGTTGTAACAGCTCATCCCACGTCATCCCAGATAAAAGTAAAGTACGGTTCTTTGCACCGATGTGAACCTGCGTTGAAAGTTTCACAGCGAAGAGTGTAATAGAAACGGAGAAAATGGGCAACGCGGATACCGAAACTCGTGCGGCGGTGGTGGTGGTGGTGATGGCGAAAGGGCTTGCCGTTGTCGGCCTCACGTATGTGGGCAACGTCACGACTGACGCCCTGGGGGAATGTGCGTCCTGGGCCGACTTCTAAGGGAACTGTGCCGACATATGTCTGAGAGCGTCTGAGGAAAACCCAGGAAAACCTCGTGCGGCTCTGACATCACAGCCCTCGCCGCCGCCAGTCAGGCAGCGTACGAGAAGTCACGTGCTTACAGCTGCCAATGGCGATGGACGCAACTCTGACCTCTGCGACGTCTGCGCTTTGCTCGGGAGTGTTTTCGAGGGCTCGTATCTCGCTAAGTACGACACGTAGAATAATAATTCTTTTTGTCCTTAGTATTCTCGAGTGCAGCACAATGCGTCCATGATGTAATGAACCATAACTATGAAGTGCCCCAACTCCTTTAAACATATAACGGAACAAATTGTAACTCTTGTAATGATCTTACTGCATCAAGCGCTGTATATGAATGGCAGATCTTGAATAGTTACTTCAACGAGTGCAGTCTAAAATGCCGGTAAAGTGTTCCTGAATGTCGCTGATGCCCTGATTTTGCGCTGGCCTTTACTACGGTCGAAGTGAATGGCCGCTTTGTTAGAGTGTGTAGAGGGGATTATGTCCCCTCCACACTCTAACAAAGCGGCCATCAGCAGTAAAAGCCTGAACAGACCCTTTCTTTTCTTCGGGCTGTTGACCCACAATTCGCATGAACCTTTAACACGTCATACCTAACCATTAAAATACAATGCCAATGATGAGGTCGGTGCTCAGAAGAAGAACAGCCTCTGTTCGAAACGGCGGCTCTCGTCCTGAGGCAATTCCCTTCATACTCCAGTACCCGTTCGCTGGAGTTCTACGCAAATGACACTATAGTTTCGGAATCGACTGGAACGGTTGCGACATTTGGGCCACTGCAGGACCAGCGGCAAAATACATTTTCGGTGAATGCGGAATTCATTTCCCGGTCCACCCACCGTGTCCTTTCTGCAGCCTTGCCTCCAGTTAGTATAACAAGCGTTTATAAAATGCGTCAATACAGCCGTCATCGATTTTTCTAAACCAGGTACCTTTCTTCGTGACTACTGTCCACGCTTTCCGTATTTCACCCAATATGATAGCTGCTGAATTTCGCTCTCCCGTGAGCTGAGGACCTTCCTCTGCGTTCTTGTGTTTTTCCTACCCCACCCTGTCTTCCATCTCCGCCTTATCTCCGAAGGAGTTTTCGTTTCGCTTCGCTTACTTTTTCATTCGTCTTCTGCCTCTCATTTTCCTCATCCCTTTGTTGCCGGAGACCCGAGAGTGACCGAGGCTGAATTCAACGCACTCTGGCTCATTTCCAATCCTTGGCACCGCTGCCAACAAGGAAGAAACGGCAGCTTTGGAACGCGGCGGTGATTCGTCTGTGTCATGGTTGCCCGTGGAAATTATGCCGCCCCTCGATAAAATGAGGGCGCTTTCATTGCTTTCTGTGTTTGCAGCGAAACTTTATCTGATTGTGTCTCAGTGTTCCAGTTCCGAATGCGTTTTCAGTTTGCTGACGCAAACTGAATGTGTGTATGAATGAGAAAACATGTAGGATGAGTGAGAGAGTGGTTGGTTTGTCACTTCAGATGACGCGCGCTTGGAAGTCATTGGGGACATGTGTCAGCTTAGCTCAATTGGTAAGGGCCCTGGACCGGCGATCCAGAAGATGTGAGCTCGAGTCCTACCTAACCTACCTCGAGGATAACCTTTTCAGTACAACTTCCTTGTTTCATAAACGGTAATACATTTTGTGAACACCAACTATGAAGGTGCCTCGCGTTGTTCCATTATGCAACAACGCGATTGTTGTGGACCAGCACCACGGAAATTTTCCAGAGTTCGCATACAAAGCGAAGATTACACGTTGAAAATTCTTATTCGCTTGTATTGCTATTGTACTTTGAGCCAACACAGATGGGGTACAGTCACATAAGTACAGTGATGGCCACTAACTACTTCTGCAGTAGTTTAACTATAACTACTAACTACTTTGCAACTGAGTAGTTTAACTAGTAGTTCAACTACTTTTCAGGGGAGTAGTTAAAACTACTTCTTTAACTACTGCAATGTAGTTTAACTACATCTATAACTACTTAACGTTGTCCATCAACATCAATCCCTCGTAGTGCTCCTGGACACCCAAATATGAATCACAAGCAATGATAAACTTATGCTCAACCAATTGCTAAAATTGTCAAATAGAAAGCTTGCGGCGGGATTCTTTGTGTGCGTACGCGATAAACTAAGTTACAGAATTATTTCACAGCAAATGAGGCTTCACTAGACAAGCATTAAAAGTGAAGATTTAGTACACATGTACGACACAATTGCTCTGCACCTCCGTTCTCATCAAACAAGTAGCTCAAGGTAAAAGTCGGAAGCACAATCGTGCCGTAAAGCTTGCGGCAAATTCGGAAGTAGTTCGCGCCTTCAGTAACCTAACTACTCTAGTTAACTACTTAAAATTGTAGTTTAACTAGTAGTTGCCACTACATTTCTGCAAGTAGTTGATAACTACTTTTTAACTACAATCAGGTAGTTTAACTAGTAGTTTAACCACATGTAGTTAACTACTGGCCATCACTGCATAAGTATAATATCTCCAGCTGATAATAATATTAGGCAGATTGAGAGCGGGCGCAGGCGCGAAACCACGTGGTTTGTGTCATTTTTATTTTATATATTTACTTATTTATTTATCTTTTTCATTTTTAAATCCAGATTTCTTAACGAGAATATTGTGCGTGTTTGCTGTAAAGCACGCAATTGTGCTCCGAGTACGTCGTCGCGTATGACGAGTCTTTTCGCAAAATGGTCATTGTACCAGAGCAGGACAAAAGTTTACGGAACACGCTCCGACGCAATCCTTCCTCAGAGAGACACGCTAGTAGCGGATGGTACCGTACTGACTTGCAAACGCGTGACTGGGTTATATACCGAGGCATATGTCTCTAAGTCCGTACGGTCCAATTCGCTGCTAGCGTATCGCTCTGGGGAGGGAATGCGCCGTGGCGTGTTCCGTGAACTTTTCTCCAGTACTGTACAAACAACAGCATTCAACAAAGGAGGCGTCATGCGTGCCCTTAAAGGGGCACTAAAATGCAAAAACAAGTTCACTTCAGATTACGTTGCACGCTGTTATTTTCGTACAACCAGCTCCCATGGCATAGTGGTTATATAGGATGATCGCTTTCCACGCCGAGACTGGGAGGTGACACGGGTTCGAATCCTGTCACCGGCTGTGCTGCCTGAGGTTTTCCCTGGGCTTTCCGAAGACTTTCCAGACGAATGTCGGCACTGTTCCCCCTGAAGTCGTCCCAGGACGCGTACTAACCCCCCTGTCCCCCACTCCTTCCTGCTGTCCTCCCTCCATCTGTCCACGTCTGTACGCCGATCATAGCCACAGTTGCGCTTCGCGGCGCTAACACGATAGGTATGCGCGCGCATCTCCTGCTGTCTCATTGGATGCCGCCAATCTTTGCCTTAGCCAATAGGGATCCAATTCGTTGCCGCCAAAAGACGGCTCTGTTTCTTCTTGAAACACGGACTTTCATTTGAGAGCAAGTTATATTTGCATTTTAGTGCCCCTTTAAGCAAACCGCACACGTCTCCAGATTTGTGGACGGAGTTGACCTAGCTGTAGGAGTTGACTTGTCCCGAAGTATACACATCAAAATTTCAATCATTCATCTTGCCGATTCGGGAGCAGATTCCAGACGTTGTGTTTGCGTGCAAAATACAAAATAATATCTGCATTGTTCTTGATAGAAGGTTGTTATTGAACACTGTTCATAGTTCTCCTCGATTTGCTATAACGCTATTTGTTAAGTCGATACAAATGAACAAGATTTCAATGCATGACGAAATCTGCCGAAAAGAGGATTTTACCGGAGAAGAAATCCCTCCGACAACGTTATCCTCTTTCAACATCAAAGCAACGAGAATGATGGAGCCCGCATAAGGTTGCGCCAAAAGCATTATATCCGTTTCCTTTCTGCTTCAGTTCAGTCAGTTCACTCAGGATCCTAAAAGTAGTCTTAGACTTGTTCTACAGCTCGGATTTGAAAATGTTCATGTTGCCTGCTACCCGAAAACTCTAAAAAGAACGGGTTGCGCCTGTACTGTAAGCACAGAAGGCACTCGATTGAGGGTAATGCGTTCCTTTAACTGGAACGTACGAAAAGGTAAGAGCGTCATACATGCAATTTCGCTTCACATTACTTCATATTTATATGAAGGAAGCATGAGACTAGTGCACAGCGTCACGAGAAGTGGAACCATCAGTAGCAAAGTGTATATTGCAGCCGGGAATGGTTAGCGAAGAAATACGCCCAGATCTAAAGGTCATAGAGAGTTTTAGAATGTGGTATCCCAGTGCTTTAAGGCCCTCGATTAAATTAATTCAATCCATGTTCTGGGTTTTTGGGGCGCACACTATGAAATAACACGGGTACCCAAAGCTAGCCTCAAAGCGAACTTGCTGCTTGTAACTTATCGCGGCGGGAAATGTTTCCAGTAAGCGGTAGAGCGCTAAAAATGTTAGGGTAACACACACCGTTTAGTGCAACATAAATCAAACAAATATTTCGAACTAAACATCTGTTTCTTTTTTTTTTCAAGTTACGTGCATACATACATACATAAACATTTTATTTCCATCAGTAAAGGAGAGGAGTCGAGGCTAAAAGCCGATGGGCTTGAGGAGTGCATCGAAACTAAATGTGTTACGTACACAAAATTAATACTATGACCCCCCGTTTGATGGTGCTGCAAGTGCATGGTGCTTGCGTTGGATTGCGGTGGGGAAACCGCTTTCGAAAAGTCTCTCTCGAAAATGCTAATATCATTATTATTGCAACTCCCTATTGATTACGATGAAAACATGGATGCATGAATGCATGAACCGTATACGTGGATATGAAGTTATCTTGACAGTGTATATGTGCCGCTGGTGTACCGACCACATTAGTTCAGGGATACCCGGGGAAAACCAGTGCAAAGCACGCGGACGGCACTGCTGGTGCCGGTTATAACGTTATCGGTTATAACGTTACGGTTATAACATCTTCCATCCAATGGTGGAACATGCTTCTCCAGTAATGCCATTGAAACTCCTCTTCCCCTTCCCCTTCTTTTTTTCTTTTCTTCTGCCAATAAATCCCCCCCCCTTCCTTTGTTATTGCTTGCAACGCGTCGGTGTTGTTGTGTGTTATGGCGCTACGCACAAGAGTATGGCATCATTAAAAGTTATTTAAATTACGGACAATTATAATCAGCTAAATGATTCACAGTTGTTAATGCGCATTAACATAACATGCGCATAACAAAGGTTACGCAAGAGCATCATTTTATATTACATTTCCAGATTCGTATACATTCTGCTTCGCCATACAAAAACTATCATCCTCATAAAAGGGACGCAGTGCAAACCACAATAATGGAAAGCATCAAACGGAATGGTTCCTACGGTACAGAACAATTAGGGCCTGACTTTTTAGGGTTAAACCCGTATCCGCCCGATATTTACCCCCCGAACCAAATCTGTAAAATTCGGGTTTAACCCGAATCTACCCGAAAACATCCGGGTCGCGTGGCACACTCATAAGCGTGCATTAAAATAAAGTTTGATAACATTGCTAAACATTAGTTCCATGTTAAGACAAATTTTTATTAAACAAAAAAAAAAATCACCCGAATTCCTGACAACAGAATATGCCGTAACGGGATTTAACCCGAATACACCTGAATTTTCAAATGAAAAATATCATCCGACATTTACCCCCCGAATTTGGCCAAAAATAAAACCCGAAAAAGTCAGGCCCTAAGAACAATGCGCTCCGAACGATAAAGCCCCGTCCACTGCTCTAGAAAAGAATATATAACGGGGTCCCTTGAATACGGATATATTCAAACGCCGAGCGATTGCTGCGGGTACATTTTTATGAGGCCACCCACAAGACCTAGGGCTGCTTCCTCGGCATTTCTTACGCACGTTTTTCTTCAATGGTCCCTGCCCCTCTTACTTTTCTTCCGCTCATTTCTACGTCCGTTTCCCACTCGCTCTTTGGCCCGGTCGCATTTTGTCGTCCGCAGATCTGCTCGTCTGCTTCTTCGACCGCCGCTTTTATTCTGACCACGTAGAGTTTGCGTTACGGTAAGGACGCTGACCTTTTTTTTTTTTGAGAAATTATTCCGCACGGGATGCAATGAGGTTTACAAAAGTCCAGAAACAACAGGTACGCTTGTGCAAGAATTCCGGTGAAGCTGCTTCCTCTATTAGTATGGGGTCGAGGTGGAATGTTTTCGC
Organism: Ornithodoros turicata; assembly: GCF_037126465.1. Taxonomy (NCBI): domain Eukaryota; kingdom Metazoa; phylum Arthropoda; class Arachnida; order Ixodida; family Argasidae; genus Ornithodoros; species Ornithodoros turicata. Next base: position 132,715,831 of record NC_088202.1, on the reverse strand, counting down.
ATCTGAATTGAATAAATTTTCGGCAACGACAAAAGAGAGTTCGCCGACAACACAAGTGAAAGAGAGCTATGGGTAGAAGGGGCTGAACTTCGCTTCGTACATATTGTTCTGTGCAACGAACAACAACATTTTCGTTGTTGTCGATAACTTGAAGTGGTCAAGACGGAAGGTCCTTTGCTACTTCTCTCTGAGCTGGAAAGTTTTTCGTGGAAAACACTATTTGATCTTGAGAATTCAATACAAAGTCATGTTGTAGGCAATTCTCAAAACTGATTTTGACTCAATAATTTTCTTCAACAAAGTGTCTGACCACATGTTCTCTTCTGCATTCGTAGTGTCGGGCTCTTCAGTTGCAATAACAATAATAGTAGAGGCTCTACTGACCCTCTTTGATTGTTTCTGGTGTTCGGGTAACAAACACAGGGAACGTTCAATAACCAAAGTGAATGGTACATGTATGGTGTGATAAAGGATATGATAAAGGAAACTGTTGGTTCAAAGACCAGCAACGTCATACTAACCACTTCAAAGATATACGGCGATTGACTCATTTTTATTTATACTGAATTTATTGAATTTTTTCGTAGCTGTCGTAGTGAACACTTTTCGCTGTACTAAAACAAGCTATTAGCGAGCTTTCGTACATCGTGCGCTGTCCCCTTTGCGCGCGTAAAGGATAGCGTTGGTAGTTCTGTGCCCGCGTAAACCTATAAAGAGAGCGTCACGCATTGCGCAATGCCACTACGCAATACCTTACGTACGCAAAAGGCGATAGCCTACGATGCACTAAAACTCTGATTGTCTTGGTTCCGCTAAGCTAAGAGGGACTATCGCGTCCGTTCCAGTGCATATATTTCGAAACTTTTGTGTCATTTTATTCCTCCTGGACCACTGACTAACGGTATCGAAAATCCCAAGCGAAATAGTCTCATAGTTTGACTGTTATTCGACGGAATACATGACAAGAGCAGACGCCGGATGCTGAGAGTATGCCGGAACTCCCTCTCTGGAAAAACGTGAAAACGGCACTCCCGCGGAGAACCAATGAGGGCGCGACCTTGAGAAAACGAATGCCGCGCGGCCGTGCGGGTGACTCATAGAGTTATGGGCCTAGACTATAGTCCAGCTGGACTGCTGCTTTCCTCCTCTGAGTGCCGTGCTCTCACTCCTCCGCTTAGAGAGCGACGTCACGCCGTTGGAGCTTCTGCGGCCGCGGAAGCAACGCTAATATTTAAAGTTCGTTTATTTAATATCTAAGCACCTTTCGAACGAAAGAATTCGCCGGGAAGATTGTCGGCCGATGGCGAACACAGTAGTATAGGATTCAAAGATTGTTTTCCGGATGGAACCGTGCCTTTAAAGGTCCAGTATCCTCCACCTGCTTGATCACTATCACCAACCGGAGTGAAGAGCTCAAATTGCGTGCGACATATGACTGGTATTTGCTTGACGCGTCACAGCCATAGATACTTGCATGGCGTGACGTTTTTGCTCTTAGTAACGCAGGGATACGAAAATTCGTGGATTTGTGGCGCAAGACAAGTAAGATCGTTCCAGTAAAACGTATCGATCCGCGAAAAGAGAATGAAATCATGGGTGATGGAAGAAGGAAGCCGAATATGCTGATGTTGGCTCAAGGTACGTCATGATGAATCTAAGACGCCACTTTCCCGAGGTAAACAGGCGATGAAGAAACAGTCATGACCGTACGTTTTTCTTACTCAGTAGATGTGCGTTAAGTAATTACTTTTAATTGACAATTGCAATAAGGAGATGTGCTGTGAATGAAGTTTTCATTTGTGATCACATTTGTCTCGTGACGCACAGTCAAGAAATTTTCAAGTTCAATTCATCTTCATCATCTTCTTCTTCATTCATCTTCAATTCAATTCAATTCATCAGTTGTCATTGGCTGTTATTCGGGTGTACTGAAATTTGAACGAAGTTGGGAAAAGTTATCGGTGAAGTGCCAATCTGTCGAAATCTTTCCAGTGTTTCGATTGAAAATTTCAGATGTAGCAACCTCCATCAGCATATAAGCATACGCACCTTTGTGGTGGATATAGACATGTAGTGATATCATGAAAACATCGATAGATCCATGTTTCAGAACAGAATATATCATTCGAAACTTGCTGCGGAGTTTCTTCACTCCTTGTCCATTGTTTAGTAGCTCAGCGTTGATTTGTCGGTGTTCCTTTGACATAAAATCGATAAGATTATGTACGCAAAGGAATTGTATGAAAAATACAAAATTTTTTTTAGGAAAGGACAGTCATGAAATTGAGCTCCAAACGTGAAGTGGAGCTCTGTCAAGTGCAAATTTCCTGTTTGTTTTGCCCACGTGTCGTGCTTCGCTGCTAGCAAAAAAGCGAGCGACCAAGCGAGATAACAAAGCTATATATATTTTATCGACTACCGAAAGAAGTGTTAAATTACATGTCTCGCAACTCTGTACCGGGGGACGTGATATATCCGACTGGAAAGCTTGCCCCTTTCGCAAAACAATCAAGTTACCTTTCTCTGTAGCTTGGTTTCAAACTATCGAAAGGCAGCCTTTCATGTTACCGGAAAGGCGGTGGAGCCAAAATCTAGTGACAAACAAGTACATAGCCTTTGTCCACGTATAATCTGTGCTGTCGGGTTTGGATCAAGTGTACTATATGTTCCACCTCTTATCCTCGGCAGCAAAGAGGAGGTGAGTGTTTCTATTGTTTTCTCTTCTACTACACAGCTTTTTTTTTTTTCTGGAGCGTGTTGCCATAGCGACCTCTCGTGTTTTTATCGAATGCTCGATCGTGCTTCTCGTTTTCTTTCTTCCTCAGCGAAAAGTGTTGGAGAAACTTCAGTCAAACGGGTTTACTTCTGGGACAGATAAGTGATATCGCGATGGCCCGTCCTTTGGTTAGAGAACCAGCTTTTTGAAGGAAGACTTCGCAAGCATTCGAAAAAAAAACAAAAAATTAGGTGAACATCATACCCGAAACGAACGCCCAAGAAATGACGGCTGATTGCTCGACTTTGCTAAAAATCTAGCCATAACTGATAGTTATGTTTTGTGTTTCACTCTCCGTTTCAGACAAACATACAGACTAAACTGTCGACAACAAGAACTTTATTTTAATGATGATGATTGGGGAGTTTTATCGCCGACTAAACTGGCAATGTACTTGCCGAGTACTTAAACAAATGAATATTAGCCGACGCTCTATGACTGCACGTCAAGTACGTCAAGTAATTTGTTTGCATAATAATTTCTCCTTCCGTTGGACTACATTTGCAATGTGGTACTGTGTTCTGTACTTAAAGTAGCAGCGACGCCAGGTACACGTTACTTTACTTCAAGTGCAATTCTGGGGTACATTGTTCATCACTCCATAACGCCCTAGCGCGAAGTGGAAGACTGTTCGTGTGTAATGAACCACACATCTTAAGCTGTCACGAGCGAACACTTCAAAACCGAATAAAGTAAAATAAATAGCTTATAAGCCCAGCTGCACAATTAAAAGAGAACGATTTTTCTACTCTAGCGATTCTGTTATTTGGTCTCCAGACGCAACCTCCGAGATATGAGGTGTCAAAGGTGACAGTATATACCTGTGGCTCTGCGCTAGAGTCAAAATCGCGTGTTCACCGATCCTAAGAATGTTCCTCTGAGATGGCGAATAGATACGTCGAAATGGGGGGTAAAAAGACAAGGAGCCCGCGATGAGGGAATCACAAACGTGACATGAAAACGGTTAGGAGCAAGTAAGGTTCATTTGAAAGATGAACAAGAGAGAAACTGATGTTCTGAGGCTGGAACAACATAGAAGGGACAGATACAAACAAAGCCTCAAAACGAGAACTTTCGTGCAAGAGGCTGCACTTCTTCAGGTGCACTTCTGCAAGAAGCTGTACTTCTGCACCTGAAGAAGTGCAGCCTCTTGCACGAAAGCTCTCGTTCAAATAAACCTTAGTTGCTCCTAACCGTTTTCATGTTACGTGTGTGATGTTTCTCTGCGCAGATGCAAGGTTCCAAACGCTGTCCTGTATTACCGAATGCCAGACAAACACTTTACGCACATGGACTTCGCCTATACGGCATACACGCCAACTAGGACTTATATCCCGTTGTGGACGCGATACTGTGCAGTCACCATTGGTGTAGTATTGACATTACTACTTCATTATTTTTCAGCCTACAAACTGTGAAAGCAACCTGCGTCCGTGTTAACTGGAATGTGGCCAACTATAGAATTTTCGGGGAACGAATCATCGCAGGTGAAGACTGTGCTGCTCTTATCGGAAAAATCCTTCTGCGTGAACAGGAACTTCATGGGAACCAAACGTCAACCTTTGAAAATTTCACGCTTATAACAGATATGGTTGTGTCGATAGCACGAGAGAGAGAGAGAGAGAGAGAAATACATGATGACGATGATATGGGCAAGCCTTTACAAGCCTTTGTATCGCTCTTTCTGTCTACAGCGACGAGATTGCGTCCGTAGACCTGGAGGTTATGGGGGGCTAGAAATACGGGTGTGCAAATGGGCAAGTTTTTCAGGTACCCAAAAATGAAGGATGCTCCAGGGACGCTGAAGTCCGCGATAGGGCCGGGCTCTGGCGGATTTTCCTAAGTCACGTGATGTTCCACTACAGTTTGGCCAAGGGCGCTGGTGTGCGCATGTGTCAGTGCTTGGGATGCGATACGGACAAACAAGGACATGAGTCACTCGTTATGAGTTGTTTTGTTGCAGGTATCACCGCGGCTGGCCTTCACTGCTTTTTTATTTGTTTGCTTTTGAACTGAGGCAGCCCGACGAAACAAGAAACTCTATACAGCAATCTATATGCTTTCTGCACATGATTTCCCACGATTGCCGAACGAGGAAGTCTGTATGCATGGTGCATCATGGGAGCGCGAAAATGGTCATACTTTAGAAAAGAGCAGGCAGCTATTGGTGCGGCGCCTGACTATACTGTAGAATAGAAAGCCGAGCTCGATCTGGCTAACCTTTCTCCCTTGAGTAAGCAACAACTCCTGTCCCCCGGTGTGTGATATACGATCCAGCATTGTTGCACCACATGATTTCGAAGCTGTGATCCTGAATTTAGGAGCCACTGCATTTCAACAGTTCTCTCGCAACACCATCAGGGTCCTACACACGCCCAGCATCTTCGTGCCCCGTTGAAGCTTGTGAAAATAGTGTCCCCCTCCTACACACCTTTCTTCGAAGTGACGTTCGCACAGGGCGCTGTTTTCTTCCAGCTCAGCGTCGTCCGTAGGAATACAATTTTTTCCATGCTGCAAATAACTGTGTGTCCCGGGGGACACGAAATAACGAAAGCTGGTTACTGTCTTTACGAGCAGTATTGCAGTTTGACAAGTAACATTTACGTGATGTCCTCTTGTATACTTTTTTTTTCCATTGCTCAATCAACTATCTAGACATGGATAAAACCGATGGCGCATAAGCTCTCGAAGAAAGCAGAAGGAGCAATGTTAGAAATATTTTCACCAGTGGAATATTGTGCCACGAGAACCCCTTCATTTTACGTCTGTCGAAGCAAGAAGTAGACGAGATAGCGTTTTTTTTTTCTTTATTTATTTATTTTCTTGTTCATCGAACTTGGGAATAAAAGCATGTACACGCCCACGATACTGTCACTTTACTGATAAGGTGACGAACGAACATCCACAGCATGGCATGTGTCATCACATCGAGACCTTCAGGTGAGTGCCATTAGGCACACCCGTCTGCCGTTGTCACGTGACGACTTCGACAAACTGTCCCCTAATTGACAACCATAAATGCAAGCTGAAGGAACAGTTGCCGCTGAAGAAAGCTTCGACATCAAAAATATTTTATTGCTTACACGGAGACACAGGCGGAGACCTAGTTTTCCTTTGTAGTTCGTGGCGAATCCGCATGGTTCGCTGCGAGCGACGACTCGATCTATCCTTCATTTGAGGGACCCCCCCTTCCCCATGCATTGGATAGGCCGATTGGCACATTCGTATTTCTAGCCCACCATATGGAAGTGGGCCGAGCCGAGAACGTCTTCGCACGAAAAAATAAGTAAATGAAATAACATAGATGAATCAAAATAAAAAATGAAGAAACAAAGAAGACTTGGGATGTGTTCTGCATGTCAAAAGATTCAAACTTTTTGTGTGAAATGTCATTTTGGAACATTCAGAAATAGTACGGCCGTTGATTCTATGCTTTTAGAGAAGCAGTGAAGCGAAGGGGCCTAACGTTTCCAGTTTCGTTTTTTCTTTATTTCGTTTTTTTTTTGTGTGTGTGTGTGGTTTGTATCCCAGTTGACTAGCGACGTAAAGCCATAGATATTATTGTTATCTGCTTTTTTTTCTATCTAAACTAGCCCGCTGTAGTAGCGGCAGAAGCGCAGAGTCTGCACGAAAGCTTGTTATTAAACCTAGATGCTCCTAATCTTTTCAATTTTGTTCTGACTACGTAAGCTCAGTTGTGTCGCGACGTAAACCCCCAATTATAAATTCTGACTACGTAATGAAGAGAGAGAGAGCGTACGCTTATTTATTTCGCTTATTGATATGCTTCGTAAATAATGAACGCGCTCGATCGGGGTACACAAAAATATTGCACACATTTGGGTACTGTGAAACCCTGCTTTTTCACTTCGTGGTTTCTAGACACCACTTTGTGCTCTAGAAGATAAGAGAAGAATACGAGGGACCGATGATTAACTGGAGACAAACGCCGACATTTTTTTGATATCGCAACACTTTTGCCACGTGCCATATCTACAAGTGCAGCAAACCCTCCCCAAGCAGCACAATGTACTGAAAGTCGAGTGCAATAGGGGTGGACGGGTAGGTGGAAGGCCTTGCACAGACTCGTGAAACTAAAGAACATTGATAAGACACGTACCGTCCACCCCTATTGCACTCGACTTTCAGTACATTGTGCTGCTTGGGTCCTCTGCGTGAATCTCTAGGTGGTTGTGGTGAGACTGCTTGCCATAGTTGGCCACGCTTAAACGGACAACGTCAGGACCAACGGAGGAAATCAACCTACGACCTGAAATCCGCGCATGCGCTGTGCTTAGACGGTTCTGTTCATAGTGCGGTTCTACGTTGCCCCGTGTCTTTGTACTTCGTGGTGTACGATGAAGTGTGTCGCCATCGGATTCGGGAGTGTGTTCATTCTCACTGTGCTTCCACTCCTGATGTGCGTCTTACAGCGTAATGCGCAGAGACAGACCGTTGTCCCGTGACTATCTATTGGAATGCTGACCACATTGCTGCTGAGCGCTATAAAGACGAGACGACCTCGTCTTTATAGCGCTCAGCAGCAATATGGTCTCATACCAACAAGCCTAGATTTCGTCACTCTTGGAATACTGAATACGCCCTGTCGATGCTGCCGAACAGGTAAGAATTCACTATTTATTTTTACCTCGTATTCATACCTGGGTAGTAATGTCATTACTGTAATGAAATTACAGTAATGAGTTACTTTTTCTGATAATTTGTAATGTAAGTTAATTACATTTGTGTAGTAATTTTAATGACATTACTCGTTAATTTTTACAAAAGAATCGAGGGTGTGTTCTGTGCTGGCACTTGGCAGAAAGAGAGTTGCCGACTGGCGAGTTAAAAGAATTCCTACGCCCACTATGTTGTTTTTACAACGTAGTGTTGTCTGACAATTTCCACATCCTCAATATCGTTAGGATTAAACTCGTAGTAATAACTCTGTAATGTCATTACTTTTTCGTAGTAATCGTAATGTAATTTCATTACATTTCGGTTGCAATAATGTGTAATGTAATTTAATTAAATTCTAAGTGGAGTAATGGCTAATATAATTTAATTACATTTTAATATTATAATAATATAATTGGGGTTTACGTCACGAGATTAATTACATTTTAGAAGTAATTTACCCTTGCGTGCTCGTATTCTTCCGTGTTGTACGTAGCGCGGCTACAAGTATCGCCGATACCGTATTCGCGGCTTTGTTTTCAGTAGGGGAGTACCGGAGTAGCGATCCCATTACTTTTTATACTGGTGACGCAAACATTATTTCCGCTACAAATATAAGCGGACTCTTTCTCCGCTTCCGCTACTTTCCATAATATGGAAGGCGCGGAACACAGAGAGAAAATAGTGTCTCTATCGGAACCAATCGCACTCGTGCGTGACTCAGAATCTTATCCACTGGTTGGTTCCGGTTGATACGGTGAGACGCTAGCCACGTTATCAACCGTCTGCTAAACCTCTCTAATGGGTGCGATAGCGGCGAAACAGATTTGTTTTTTTCTTGTTATTCCATTTAGTTGCTTGGTAATCAGGCTGACTTATGTGACGGTCTTCCTAATTTTCCCTTACCCTCATAAGCTAAGCGCCATCGCATATATCGAAATATAACTGGCGTTATTATGTGCGTTCTTTAAACTCTTTTCTGTCACATTTGCGAAACACAAACAGGTGTGTGTACCGAACCCATGGACTACGAAACTGTACTTTGTCTGAGCGTGTTGATAGCATATTTCCAATTGTATAGTTCATCTTTGTTATTCGGAACAATAATTCATGTCTTTTGGGACAGAAATGCGAAAATATATCTGAAACGCCACGAGATATCGCCATAGTCATTGCACTCCTAACTTACTGTTTGTGCCGCAGGTGAAGCATTTGTGGCAAGATAGAATTACCTTAGCCGAATGAGATTATATATATATATTCACTGGCTTGCACTGTGGCATTGAGGAGTGCTCAGTCACCCTCCCGTATATCGCTCGCTGAGTGACCCCTGGTTTGCCAATTCGGAACGATGCGCAGCTACCCAGGGCCGACGAGCCGCAAACACGGCGAAACACGTGTCCTCTGGTGCTGTCGCATCGTTACATGAGTATATACTCATGGAACGATGCGACAGCACCAGAGGACACGTGTTTCGCCGTGTTTGCGGCTCGTCGGCCCTGGGTAGCTGCGCATCGTTCGGGATTGGCAAACCAGGGGTCACTCAGCGAGCGATATATATATATATATATGTTTATGAGTCAAGCCATGTGTATGAGCAAGTCAAAGTGCAGCCAAAGAGCGTATGCTATTTTTCTTCATATATATATATATATTAGTTATTTTCTCACATTAAATACGCTAAGCGTATTCATATTCGCGATGTATCAATTTTCGCAAATCGCGCAGCCAGTCATTTACAGTTTCCTCTCGCAGCATTAACGTCGAGCTGCTTCCGGTCGGCACGTGTTTTCGAGGGTTTTTGACGTCGACCTCAAAAGCGTTCACTACACGGCACGTCCGTTGGCCAAACACCAGTTTTCTGAGCGGTGATGGTGTATCAGGAAGAGCAATAAAGTCAGCAGCTAGCAATAGAGGGATCCGGGGTAAATTATGGGTTATCTAGGTGAGCTACAAGGCCACCAAAGGATGCGTGTGCCTCATAAGCACCAAATGATCATAACCTACAAATGCTCAAGACCTCCAAACGGTGACATGCACCGGAAAAAAAAGTGGCTTTGAGCGTTTCGTGCAAATGAACAGGAGAGGAGAAGCTGCTCATAAGCTTCAAATGCTCGGAACCACCTGAATGCTCATATGGACCAAAAGGGCGGGCAACTATAAAAGGCCGGATTTCCACTGCGCATTTGGTACTATAAGTCTCAGGGATGGAGAGGGGGGGGGGGGGAGATGAAATGAATGACGGCTACGAGGCCGCTTAATGTGTTTGAAGTATATACCGGACGTTTCAGTTAAATTTCCGGGCTAAATAATTCGCGAACGGGTGCACCAATCGACGAACTTTCTTTTTTATAAGTATCTGTCCGATACCACCTACAAGCTGCGCACCGTGTGAATGAGTGGTAGGCGCATTATTTAAGTAACAATTCAAATGAGTTTCGTAAAAAAGCATAACTTCTAAAGCAGGGCGCCGTCGGCATTAAAATGTGTACTACCCAGGGTGTGGGAGCGAACCGAAAACCACAACCGAAAAAAAAAGAACGCTATTTTGGTGGGAGCCGGAACGGAATCGAAACCGTATACGTTTTTTTTTTTTCGCTCAGGAGGGAAACCGAAAAAAATATTTAACGGTTTTCGGTCCATGAAAAATCTTCGCCGGTTTGGACTACGAGTAGGTGAATGAGATTGACGTCGTGTGTTCTGAAGTCATGTCATGGACAGGGAAGGATAACGGACGTATTTTCGTTACCGTTTTCATTTTCGTTACTGCTATATTTTCTTTTCCGTTATCCGTTTCTGATACCAGCTTTTAATTTCGTTTCCGTTACTGTTTCCGGTAATGGAACGGCTGTTACAGAGCTGCGGGAGGACAGCTCGTTCGGCTCTGTCACCATCCTGTTTTGCGCAAGTGTTGCTTCGGAGTCACGCGTACACACTACACGAGTAATTTTACGTCGTTGGGATGCGCACATCTTACACGATTTTTAAAGAAGTGTAGGAACATGTCTTCAGTCACTCTGAGTCCTGCATCCCAAGATGGGCTAACCTTCATCCAATGTCGCATTCATAGGCGGACGCTCTCAGTAGTACACAAACAACAACAACTTTATTTTCGGCCTTGGAGAGTGGGGAGTTTCATCGCAACAGGCGATACTCTACCCAGTGCTTGGTGGAATGGGGGGAATAAAATAACGAGCCCCTTTACAATAACGATCGAAGTCCGATGGTGTCCAGAAATGTCAGAAGAGCTTTGAGCGCAGAGCGTTGCTGGGCTGGATTGGGCCAGGGACCAAGCAATTTCGGTAGGGAGAAAGGGCGAGAGTCCAGCTGACGAAGAGACTCGGAGAGTGTGATTCGGGAAGGTTCGTAGTGAGGGCAATGAAGAAGAATGTGCTCCAGATCCTCAAGAGCACCACAGTGGCAACAGGTGGGAGAATCAATTTGTCTCAAGCGGTAACGCCACTGAGCTGTAAAGGCCACATCGAGGCGCATGCGGTGGATTAATGCAGCATCCTGACGAGATGTGTTTCGTGGCATGCGGAAAGCGAGCATGGGATCAACTCTGTTCAACATAGAGGGGGGAAGAATGTCGGTTGTCCGTTGGCGGGAAGCCAGGGGTGTCACTAGACGTCGCAGAATTGAACGGCAGTCTCCTCTGAGCAGAACAATACGGGTCCGGTTCCGAGACGAGAGTGCTGCTTCTGCGGCGCTGTCGGCCTGCTCGTTCCCCACGACACCACAATGGGCTGGAACCCACTGGAGAACTAGCCTGTGGCCTGCGGCGTAGATAGTGTGGTAAGCCATTAACACGTCGGTGACTAGGGGTGCGGATGGGCCTCGTATGCCGGAAGTTTCAATTGCTTGAAGTGCAGATTTGGAGTCTGTAAAGACTGCCCATTCCCGGGGTGGAAAATCAGCGATGTGTTGTAGAAAGAAAAAGGATGGCATAGAGTTCCGCAGCTGTGGAGGAGGTTGGATGTGAAAGGCGTCTTCCGTGCACGACGCCTTCGGATGGAATGACGAAGGCTGAGGCGGACTTGTTGTTTCGGGATGCGCCATCAGTATATGCTGCCGTAAACGTAGAAAACTTCTCGTCTACCAGAGCATGAAAATGGGCTCGGAGGACTTGAGGGGGGACCTGATCTCTTCTTTGCAGAAGGTTTGGGAGGCGTACAAACGTGGGCGGTACCGGGAGAGACCAGGGGGCTTCCGGCGGTATAGTGTCCTTAGTTATGAAGCCAGTGAGAGTCTGGCGTGTCCTCTGCGCTACTCGATAGAAGTCGCTTCCAGGGCGGTATCGAATTTTCCTGAGTAGCGGGTGGCGGGGAATGTGAGCACGCAAACGGAGGTAGTGCCGAGCCGTTTCCCGTTCACGGAGAACTTCAAGCGGGAGCTCACCAGCTTCAGCCAGTACTTGTCGTGTTTCAGCCATTCTGGGAACTCCGAGGCATCGACGAAGGCTTCGAGCAAACAGGGACCGAAGCGTATTTAATGAAGTTGTTGATATCCTGTGCAGAATAGGAAGGCTGTAAAGCACAGTTGCCCTCACCAATGCCGCGTGAACCGCGAGCAGGGAACGCTGATCACAGCCCCATCCTGGGCCAGAAAGATGTTGGATTGCGGGGAGCCATCGCTGCACTTTAGTTTCAAGGTGTTTAATGTGCCGAGCCCAGCGCAAGTCCGAGTCGATTATCACGCCAAGGAAGCGGTGAAAGCGTACTGGTTCTAGCTTCTTTGAGCCAAGCCAAAGTGGGAAATTGGCCATAGCTTTACGCGTGAAAGGGAGCTCGACACACTTTTCGGGTGAAAGGTCCATCCCGAGGTGCGTCAGGTACGTATGGATATTGTTTAAAGCGAGCTGCAGGCGGCGCTGGAGAGCCGGGCGTGATTTTCCTACTGTCCAAAGGGCGACGTCATCTGCATACACGGAGAACGACACTTTGCGAGGAATTACTGATTGTAGGCCGGCCATCACCACGTTAAACAGTGTCGGGCTGAGAATGCTTCCTTGGGGGACTCCTTGGGGAACAGGATGCTGAGGGCTTTGGCCTTGAGACGTACGGACAGCGACAGTTCGGTCCGTAAGGAAGTCTTGGAGCCAGATGAAGAGCCGACCGGATACTCCAAACGAGCGCAAGGCATGTAGCACACAAATGTGCGAGACGGTATCATAGGCGCGCTTGATGTCGAGGAAGACCGATCGGACGATCCGTCGATGGGCTCGAGCATGTTGAACTGTAGAGACTAGGTCGAGAACTGGATCCATGGAGCTTCGGTGGCGACGAAATCCAGCCATTTCGTGAGGGAACGCACGTCGTTTTTCGAGCCACCAGTCGAGGCGATGCAGAACCATTCTCTCCATCAGTTTCCCCATACAGCTTGTCAGGCTCACCGGACGAAAGGAGGATAGGGCATTTGGGGGCTTGCCTGGTTTCAGGATGGGAACAACCAAGGCCTGCTTCCATGTATGTGGTAAAGATCCTTGTTGCCAAGACGTGTTATAGACATGAAGGAGAGCTTGGAGTGACCGCCCGTCAAGGTTTCGTAGGGCGGCATAGGTGATTTTATCGGGCCCAGGGGACGAGCTGGCGTTCACAAGCTTCAACGCTGCCTTTAGCTCGATTAGTGTGAAGTCGCGGTCCATAACTTCCGGGGGACGGGGCCAGTCGTGGTGAAGTTCAGCCGTCAAACTGTGGACAAAACTGCGGTGTAGGGGCGTGGTCGAGGCAGCCGCCGGAGTCGTTAGTACCACACAGAAGTCCGTCGCAAGCGTGTTCTCGTCTACACGCTGAACGAGAGCCAAGGCCGCGAGAGGATTCTTTTGAGGGGGCGCCTCCTTCAGAGAACGGATTGTCCGCCATATCTTCGTGGCCGGATCGAACGGTGAAAGGTGGTGGCAAAAGTTACGCCAACGCTTCCTATCCTCGTTTTTCAGTTCTCGTGTTACTTTAGCTTTCATCCGGCGGTATTCCACAATGTCCGTAAGTTGCCCTGTCCGACGAGCCGTTCTTTCTGCTCGGCGGCGTAATGCTCTAAGGTGATTAATAGCGGGGGAATGGCCGATATGGCCTGTTACCCTTTTAGACATGACCACCGCGTCCTGAATACCGCGGGTAATTGCTTGAGAGAGAGCCTCTGGGGACATACCGGTGTGCACAGATGTTCTGAGGCCCTCACGAAAACGTCTCCAGTTTGTGAAAGAAATCAGTCCAGCAGTGGCTGAGAGGGGCAGTCTGTCGTGCGAAATATATAGAGGAAAATGATCGCTACCTCTAGTGTCGACGTCCGTAGCGCACGACAAGTGGCGAATCATGTCGGTTGAGGACCACGAGAGGTCCAATACATCAAGTGACCGTGGGGATCGCATGTAAGTGGGCTCGCGGTTGTTCAGCAGGCACATGTTATTATTCTCCATTGCCTCTAACAACCTCCTTCCCCTACTGTCCGTCCTTCGGCTTCCCCAGGCCGAGTGATGTGCATTGAAGTCCCCTAGCACAAGCGCCGGGGCTTCCAGAGAACCAAGTAAGCGGTCAAGGTCACTCCACGGGACCTGTACCGCGGGACGGATATAGATACTGACGACCGTTAACAGCATGGGGCCAAGGCGGATCCTGCATGTGACGTAATCATAAGAGCGATGACAAACTGAGCCGATGGGTGCAGCAACGAGGTCATTGCGAACGTATAGCGCTGCTCTACTCTCAGGTGAATGATGAGAGCGATAGATTGTGTATCCACTAACACGATGAGTACAATCCATGCCGTGTTCGCATATAGCTATGAAAGGGAACTTGTACTGTTGGAGATGTGATTTAAAATCTGGGAGCTCGTTACGCAGGCTTCGAGGATTCCACTGCATGGCCAGGGCTTTTTTTTACAATTCCGTCATGCTGATGCGAAGATAATGCCTCCAGTGCCAGAAGCGCTTGAACCTCGGGCAGTTGCGACGCACCAGGAAAAGCAGAGACAATGGCCTTAAGGGCAGCGAGTACCGCTGAGAAGAGTCCCAGAGGAGGCATATATTGGGGGGCTGATGAGGGTGCTGGTTCCGTCACACTGGCGTAAGTGTTTGTAATCTGTCTTGATGGACGAGGAGGCGGTGCGCTTGTGAGAGGCGTAGCCGCGACTGTGTTCAGCGACCCTCGTTTACCTGGTGCAGATCGAGGAGGTAGTGCAGGAAATTCTTGTGCATTTGTACGAGACGGGAGTGTGGCACTAGCATCCCTAGGAGCATCAGACGGAAGTCGTAGGGTTCGGTC